>NC_034197.2:11772651-12095985 GCF_002021735.2 Oncorhynchus kisutch
TTAAATGTCATAGACTACAAAATCGCAAGAACAGATCGGTCTGGATCCAGATGCTGACAGAATGTGCCATTTAGTCTGTCAAACACAAAAAACTGTTTCAAGTGAGAATTAGGCAGTTCTGATGCCGAAAAAGAAAGGACATGACTGCCTACTTGAAAAGAAAAGCAGTTAGTTACTTTTCTGCCATGTAAGTGGTGAAGCTAACTACTGAAAACTCTACAAAGATTTGAATTTATTAAACTACCACCAAGCTACGACAACATGTAGTTCAATTCCTAATTGAACTACATGTATTTCACTACTCCCACCCCTGCATATGACCTGACCTGAGTGTAGGATCGGGCACTAAATGTCATGGAGAGGAAGTCTGGGTGTGTATGTGTTGCGGTGGGTAGTGCTGTGTACCTTGGGTTTGCAGGTCAAAGCGGGGGTGTCGGTCAAAGTGCATGTTTTCTGTGTCTTCCGGGTGGCAGCGGGAGTCACATGACTCACAAAGGTGAAGAGGGCTCTTGTTGTTCAGGTCCAGGCACTCTGGGTGGTGGCACACCTGGAGAGAGGGAGAGAGAGGGGTGAGGGTCTGGTCTGCACAGCAGATGTGCCAATCAAACAGGCCAGTAGTCTCGCGCGCCAGACACTTCCTCCCCAAGCTCGCAATTAGCCCGGGGAGGTCAAGTAGGTTAACAGAGAGACAGGTCACAGTATAACGACACATTTACATCAGCAGGACAGACAGACTACTGCTCCAGGACCCAAGCCATTGTTTACACCATCACAGGGGCATGGAAGCAGCAGACACAGTTTGATATCACACAGCGCACAGGAGGTCTTCTGACTAGAGTTAGCCAGCCAGCCAGCCATCCAGTCAGGCAGACAGACAGCAGAAGGGAGCTGGATTAGGCCCTCTCCACCTGTGGCCAGACCCAGACAGACCTCCCCCTCAACCAGCAGCCCCAGGGGGTGGAATCCCTGGCCCAGGGGGTGGAGGACATGGGTAGGGGTTTCCCCCTCTCCAGCCTCTTCTCCTCCCCGGGCACCACGAAAACCCAGACCGACTCCTATACAGGGAATGAGGACGTTTGGGGAGAGACAATTTAGGTCCTGGTAATGTAGTTCCTGTCATTGTCTCGGTGTGCTCTGCTCAGGACTGGAGGTTAGTTTCACACAGCATGCGTGTATGGGGGGGGGGGCTTCATGTAAACAAGCACACACACACAACAAGTGTTTTCCCACAAGCTACCAATCACGCAGGTCGAATAACAATCACACAGCCCTGTTGGATGTTCTTACTACGTTGACAAGCCAATAAATACACCTGTAGGCTTTGTATTCCATGCATGGATATAAAGTACCTGTCAACACAAAGATGCAGCATGTCAACTCCAGCTATCCACAAACATTGATAATACCATATGTTCTGCTAGGGCCATTAAGCTGTAATTTAAATCCCTGGAAAACAGTCAAGAACACTTTGGTTTAATGAATTGAGGCGTACAAGAATGTGCCCCTGTTGTGCTCTCACCCTCCACCTACCTTCCAGCTGAGTGAATGAGAGCAGCACTGTCCCCCAGCCAGCCATACAGTCAGGCTCCATGTCCAGGCCAATAAGCACCCAGGCATTCAGCTACAAAATCCACCACCTCTCCAGTACGCTATAACTAACAGAGTCCTTTCCTTTCTCTCCCCCCGGAAACAGCCACAAGCTGCCTAATTAATCCATACTTCTCAATGTCTAGCCAGGTTAAGTACCAGTAAGTATTTTGAGGAACTGGTTGGGGGCCGGGGGAGGCGTAGCTGTGAGGTTAAGACCGGCCAAGCCAAGGAAGGAGTCCCAGTATAGAGATAAACGTGAAGGAGGAGGAGAAAAATAATAATAATACGCAGATTTAAGAAGTCCAAAGCCCCCTAATCTCAGTGGACTGGGCTGATCTTGCTCTGGCAGAGCCATCTGACGCTCCGTCGACAGGCAGGCAGGGTTGAGATTAGACCAGGGGCCCCTCCCTCATTTCCAAGACAGCCAGGCAGGGTCCTCTGACGCTCCTCCTTTCTATTCCCCGGGACCTCTAGTCTACACCCTAACCCAGACACATATCTAGGGTTAACAGCATGCTCTCTAGAGAGAGACCGAGTGAGTGTGAGTGAGAGAGAGACCGAGACAGAGAGACCGAGAGAGAGAGAGAGAGAGAGACCGAGAGAGAGAGAGACCGAGAGAGAGAGAGACAGAGAGACCGAGAGAGAGAGAGAGAGACCGAGAGAGAGAGAGACCGAGAGAGAGAGAGACCGAGAGAGAGAGACAGAGAGACCGAGAGAGAGAGACAGAGAAACCGAGAGAGAGAGACCGAGAAAGAGAAAGAGAGAGAGAGAAAGAGAGAGAGAGAGACCGAGAGAGAGAAAGAGAGAGAGAGAGAGAGACAGAGAGACCGAGAGACAGAGAGACCGAGTGAGTGTGAGTGTGAGAGAGAGAGAGACCGAGAGAGACCGAGAGACCGAGAGAGAGAGACCGAGAGAGAGAAAGAGAGAGAGACAGAGAGACCAAGAGAGAGAGACAGAGAGACCAAGAGAGAGAGACCGAGAGAGAGAGACAGAGAGACCGAGAGAGAGAGACAGAGAGACCGAGAGAGAGAGACAGAGAGACCGAGAGAGAGAGACAGAGAGACCGAGAGAGAGAGACAGAGAGACCGAGAGAGAGAGACAGAGAGACCGAGAGAGAGAGACAGAGAGACCGAGTGAGTGTGAGTGTGAGAGAGAGAGAGACCGAGAGAGACAGAGACAGAGAGACCGAGAGAGAGAAAGAGAGACCGAGTGAGTGTGAGAGAGAGAGAGACCGAGAGAGACAGAGACAGAGAGACCGAGAGAGAGAGACCGAGAGAGAGAGACCGAGAGAGAGAAAGAGAGAGACCGAGAGAGAGAGACAGAGAGACCGAGAGACCGAGAGAGAGAAAGAGAGACAGAGAGACCGAGAGAGAGAGACAGAGAGACCGAGTGAGTGTGAGTCTGAGAGAGAGAGAGACCGAGAGAGAGAGACCGAGACAGAGAGACCGAGACAGAGAGACCGAGAGAGACAGAGAGAGAGAGACAGAGAGACCGAGAGAGAGAGACAGAGAGACAGAGAGAGTGTGAGTGTGAGAGAGAGAGAGAGACAGAGAGACCGAGAGAGAGAGACAGAGAGACCGAGAGAGTGTGAGTGTGAGAGAGAGAGAGACCGAGAGAGAGAGAGACCGAGAGAGAGAGAGACCGAGAGAGAGAGACAGAGAGACCGAGAGAGAGAGACAGAGAGACAGAGAGACCGAGAGAGAGAGACAGAGAGACCGAGTGAGAGAGACAGAGAGACCGAGTGAGTGTGAGTGTGAGAGAGAGAGAGACCGAGAGAGAGAGACCGAGAGAGAGAGAGAGACCGAGAGAGAGAGACAGAGAGACCGAGAGAGAGAGACCGAGAGAGAGAGACAGAGAGACCGAGAGAGAGAGACAGAGAGACCGAGTGAGTGTGAGTGTGAGAGAGAGAGACCGAGAGAGAGAGAGAGACCGAGAGAGACAGAGACAGAGAGACCGAGAGAGAGAAAGACAGAGAGACTGAGAGAGACAGAGAGACCGAGAGAGAGAGACAGAGAGACCGAGACAGAGAAAGAGAGACAGTGTGAGAGAGACCGAGAGACCGAGACCGAGACAGAGAAAGAGAGACAGTGTGAGAGAGACCGAGAGACCGAGACAGAGAAAGAGAGACAGAGAGACCGAGAGAGAGAGAGAGACCGAGACAGAGAAAGAGAGACAGAGAGACCGAGAGAGAGAGAGAGACCGAGACAGAGAAAGAGAGACAGAGAGACCGAGAGAGAGAGAGACAGAGAGAGAGACCGAGAGAGAGAGAGACAGAGAGAGAGACCGAGAGAGAGACAGAGAGACCGAGACAGAGAAAGAGAGACAGAGAGACCGAGAGAGAGAGAGACAGAGAGAGAGACCGAGAGAGAGAGACAGAGAGACCGAGTGAGTGTGAGAGAGAGAGAGACCGAGACAGAGAGACAGAGAGACCGAGAGAGAGAGACAGAGGGACCGAGAGAGAGAGACAGAGGGACCGAGAGAGAGAGACAGAGGGACCGAGAGAGAGAGACAGAGAGACCGAGAGAGAGAGACAGAGGGACCGAGAGAGAGAGAGACAGAGAGACCGAGAGAGAGAGACCGAGAGACCGAGAGAGACAGAGAGACCGAGAGAGACAGAGAGACCGAGAGAGAGAGAGACCGAGAGAGAGAGACCGAGAGAGAGAGAGACAGAGAGACCGAGAGAGAGAGACCGAGAGAGAGAGACCGAGTGAGTGTGAGTGTGAGTGTGAGAGAGAGACCGAGACAGAGAGACCGAGAGAGAGAGACCGAGAGACCGAGAGACCGAGAGAGAGAGACAGAGAGACCGAGAGAGAGAGACAGAGAGACCGAGAGAGAGAGAGACCGAGAGAGAGAGACAGAGAGACCGAGAGAGAGAGACAGAGAGACCGAGAGAGAGACAGAGAGACCGAGAGAGAGAGAGACCGAGAGAGAGAAAGACCGAGAGAGAGAAAGAGAGACCCTTGTTTACTGTAATAGGCACATGAAACGCTCCCCTCCAAAAGCACAATTAAGTTTAGTGTGCTTTGAAGTTTTTAGATGAAGCATGTTGTTGGATGGGAGATTCAAATGCAACTTAAAAGAAAAGGCCTTTCTCCAGTCATTCCAAAACATTGGTATGATGGTATATTGCTAGTTATATTAATCCATAGTTGGAATGTTTCGTTCTGTTCTCTCTCGCTGTTAAATAAAATACAAAACATTGTGCTATGTAACAACATGAGCATGTCAGGAAATCTCAAGTGTACTGCTTTCAATTTGTTTTCCTGGAAATAACAATAAACCTTTCCCCTCAGAAGTCATTTCACACACAGCCCCCTGTATCCCAACAGCTCTCCCTCAACAACCACATAACGGACGTGACATGGTGTTAATGAAATGTGGAGACAGACGTGTGTGTGTGTGTGTGTGTGTGTGTGTGTGTGTGTGTGTCAGACGGGTGAAACAGGAGCAAATCAGATGCCATATTTAGACAGCGGCGGGCTCAGCAAGGTAACCAACAACTCACGCACGGGCCGGGTGTCCAGGCAGCCGCATTCCTGTCGGGACTGAAGCTGCTGAACGTATCTGCTGCCTGGGCGACCCAACACACATAAACGTGTCACCTCTCGGATGATGAAAACTCTCCTATGACTCTTCTCTCCGGGACAAAAAGCCACACATTCAGTCCCAAAACCTGTCAGAGTTTTGTTATAAAGAAGGGGGGGGGGGGGACAGACTACATTTGAACATACTCAGAGGACAAGACTCAAAGGCTTTGTCACTGAAACGTTGAATTATTCAAGTTACCATTTCATCTTAGCGATTGATACTGGGTTGTGATAGTATTTCCCAACAATAGGTCACCTGAGAGTGAAGATGAGAGCACAGCACACTTGGTGATGACTGGTACTAATGGGCCAATTACAGAGTGCACTGTGACTTTGAAGGAGGATGATGGTCAAATGACAGCTGGCTGGGGATCAGGAGCGTGTGTGTGTGTGTGTGTGTGTGTGTGTGTGTGTGTGTGTGTGTGTGTGTGTGTGTGTTATCGTGTTATCAACTCAACGGGATTAGCGGCGGGTTTGGAGGAGGAACAATGATTGTGGCCCGAGCGACACACACAAAATGGTCGGCATTATAAGGTTTGAGCCCCCTCGTCATTAGGAAAATACTGATAAAATGCAAGGCCGCCAACAGCACTGCATCAATCACAACAGTCTCTCTCCCAACCCCCCCCCCCCCCCCCCCGGACTGACTGGCTTTAATCTAAACAGCCTGTCCTGCCAGAGCACACCTAATCCCAACCTCTGTGTGTGTGTGTGTATGTGTGTGTTTACACATTTCCTGCAATAAGGTTGATGATAGTTCCAGTGAACGTTGCAACGAGTGCCTGTACAATGTCATAGTGTGTAAGTGAAAGGTGGAATAGCACTCACTGGAGCAAAATTGTCAGGATGGGATATTGGTGGAAGGAGACTGATTATTGAGAGACAATGTGAAAGAGAAAATAGGGCCCTTGTTGTGTTTAGTTTACTGCTCCACACACACACACACACGTTGTTGGTGCCCACACCCAAAGCTAATTAAATTCCCTTCCCATCTTCCATTGGGTCATCCACATACAGTCAGTCTCCAGCAGCCATCACACACACCACTGAACAGCTATGACGAACGTTCAGTCAAGACAGACGATTGTGTTTAGCTGGGTCGAGCACAGCCCAAACAGTCATGATGACATTTGGATATGGCTACAGTCCTCTAATAAAGCCTTCCTTTCAGTAATTTACTGTGTGCCTTGTTAACACTGCAGTCAGTTGATAGTGTGCTGCAGAGTGTTTCAGTGAACTATTCCACAATAACATCACTCCACCCCCACACTAAACCATCACTTCAGGGCCAGGCACTAACGTGTTAGACATCTTTGATTTGGCAACTTGAAGCAGAGTTCACCCTTTAGCATTAGTTACCTTAAAGCTGATATGCCTTCTCATAATCAGTCATTAAATACATAAGACGTACTGAATCTCACACACACACACACACACACACACACACACACACACACACACACACACACACACACACAGACACACCCTCCCCCGGCTTGGACCGTAAATGAGGCTCGACTGGTGTCTACCGACCTTGGATGACACGTTATCACAACACACGCAAAAGTGACACACAAATGATTGGTTTGACTCAGTCGTGTACAGTCTTGTACAAATAGTAAGACTGTGTGCACTCACACACCCTCAAACAAGACAGGCAGTAGAGACTTCAGACTCCCTCATACACTGGTGTCAGACTCACTCCCGTCTAACTAATCAAATACATTGAACAAAAATATAAACACAACATGTAAAGTGATGGTCCCATGTTTTATGAGCGGAAATAAAAATACAAAAATCCTAGAAATGTTCTATATGTACAAAAAGCTAATATCTCTCAAATTTTGTGCAAACTTGTTTACATCCCCGTTAGTGAGCATTTGTCCTTAGCCAGGATAATCCATCCACCTGACAGGTGTGGCATATCAAGAAGCTGATTAAACAGCATGATCATTACACAGGTGCACCTTGTGCTGGGGACAATAAAATGCTCCCCATTGGGTGGACCTATGCCCTCCAAGGCCCATCCATGGCTGCAGCTCTGCCCAGTTTCGTGAAATCCATAGATTAGGGCATAATTAATTGATTTGAATTGATTTTAATTTTGTATTTAACTTATTTACAATGATGGCCTACCCCGGCCAAACCTGGACGACGCTGGGCCAATTGTGCGCCGCCCTATGGGACTCCCAATCACGTCCGGATGTGATGCAGCCTGGATTCGTGACGCCAGTGACGCCTCTTGCACTGAGATGCAGTGCCTTAGACCGCTGCGCCACTCGGGAGCCCAATTTGATTTCCTTATATGAACTTTAACTCGGTAAAGCCACAGCAGATGTCCCAGAACTGAAAAGCTTCTCCGCTCTCTAACCCTTCCCAGTCCTTCCTATCCTGGTCTGGTCTGTTCTGGGACTCTGTGTTCAGACTCTGACTCCGTCGGCATGCCTTACAACTTATCAATGAGCTGCGTGGGAGAGACTCTCTCCACACCACTTAAAAGAAAATATACAGCTTCAGCCTGGGTGGCCAGCACTCACCGTAATGCTACAGCTGTACTACTGGGACATCGTATCAATCATGGTTTTAATTCAGAATGATGGATTGGTACGCAAATGCTAAACACTAAAATACCCAGGGAGTCTGCGTTACATCAAAAAGACAGTTAAATCACTTCTTCTTAGGCCTGCCATCTAGGCCATCATTACTTTTAGTTACCATTTTCTGAGAACACATTTTCATGCCCCTCTTGGGAGTTGAGCACGCGACTGGGGGGGCCCCTCGGTTCACTGTAGAGGTTGGTGTCCTAAACATCACACGCTGTAGCCTCAGTGTACCCAGTGATGTAGCGGAGGATAAACGCAGGTATACGCCGCACACACAGCTATTTTTCAGTGGGTGTTGCGTATACTCACTTCTGGGGTACGTGTCATAATAGTGTAGTGGAGGTATACACCGTATCAATTAATAAAAGGCAGATTAGAATGTTAAGCTTTTAAAAAAATGACGATAAATGTGAAGAAATAATCGTCTTCAGTGCAGCAACGTGCGCACGGCAGTAGGCCTAGAACAGCGCAAATGTTCCAAAATGCAATTTGTGGAAAACCCCACTAAATCCCACACATATGTGAGAATGAGAAATTAAGAGAGGGGAGATCTAAGGACTATCAAGGGTTGCTAATATGACAAGGATCACGCTTTTGGCTGGAAGACAATGAAAGAAAGTCCTTTGTAAAATAATTGCCTCCACGTTTCTATGGTGGGACTTTGGCTATAGGCTACTTTGAAGCAAGGTAGGACACGCCTCATATATGAAGTAAAAAGTCTAGGTTTCAAACAGTTAAGGAACAGAAAAATATATATAGTGATGCTAATTATAGGCCTAACCGCCTTCTGATAGATGGAAAGGCTTTCCCAAATACTTCAACAAAATGTTAACTAGCTACAAAGTAGCCCATGCCTACCTGTCAGAATGATGTCATGATCACTTGCATCAATCCATTGGCCATTTGTTTTGAAAAGTCCATCTCATGTGCTACAGAAACACCACTAATCAAAACAACAGTGCTAGGTGCCTGGCACTTAAATTAAAGGGTAAGTACACTTAATTTTTTTTTTTTTTAAGTCAGATTTGTTTAAATACCCCCCCCCAAAAAAGTGGTCTCCTGATGTGGTTTAAGCATTTTAGATCATTCGGAGTGCATGTCATTAAAACGGGACATTTTGGGGCCAAATCAGAGTAAACCCACTTCTCCAGGCACCACTACACCACTGACTGTACCCTTTTAGTTCTGGCTGCTACTGGTAGGCTGGGTGGAAACAGAGAGGTGGGGGGGGGATAAATGAGATCAAAGGGATAGATCAGAGCCCCGGGTCAGGACTGGGCCAGATCTGACCATTTCTTTTTCAATAAATAAACTTGGGTGAGTCTGTGAGAAGAGGCAGGGGAGAACAGTGACTCCGCGCTCTCTCTTTCTTCTCCCGCCATCGGTCCGGTTCTCTAGCTGGGCTCTGAGAGAGTGCCAGGACCAGGCCGGAGCTTTTAAAGCAGGAGGTCTTACACAACGCTAGCCTGGCGTGTCTCCTTACTAATAACCCCCCCCCCCTCTACTGTGGAAGGGTTTGCTTTTCTTCAAAACACATATGGAACTCTTCAAAACAGAGGCACTTGTTGTATCGGAGCGTTCAAAGCTAGGGCAGAGTGAGCGTGCATGTGTTTCTGGGACGCATGGGATGATTCATGTATAAAGGCTTGTACTGTAGGGAGACTTGTTTTCGATCTGTAATGAGGAGATGATTGGCAGAGTGAAACATCCAAGCCCAAACCTGAGGCTGAGTGACTGGTGTCTGGTTGACAGGATACATTTTTTTGGTGTATTTGTATCTATTGCCAAGGCAGCAGCTACTGTTCCTGGGGTCCAAACAGTATTAAAACAACCACATCTCTACAAAACATCACAGCCTACATCATAAACAAAAACATCACTTCTCCATCACTACAAAATTACAATGTGTGTGTGTGTGCGCACGTCTCTTCACAGGCCCCGTTGTGCCGTGAGGTGTTATATCTTTAAAAAATATTTTTAAATGTTTCAGATTTTTACTTTGCTTGTGGTACTTGATGTATATTACAGTATATATGATAAAGGATATGATGTCATTCAGGCCAATGCCACAGGTATTAGTGAAGTAGATTAGGTCATTTCTCTAGTGTTGTAATAAAATGCCTGCAGCTTTTCAGTTTAAATTAGGTCAAATAATGTTGATGTACAACCGGATGCATTTTTCCCAGGCTGGGTTAAACACTCCCAACCAAACAGGCCTGACATCTGATCCCATCAGTGGGAAAGTCATTAGTCAAACTAAACTGTGTGACTTGTCATCTGATGAAATGTATTTTAAAAGGAGTTGTCAGGCAGACTGGGGGGGAAAACCACATGGAGTGTGGTAATGATGACAAACCTATGACACATCTCCTACTGTAAGTCTTAGGAGAGGACTGACTTTTCCAGATGTACACACCGTAGAGAGTACGCTAGGGAAACAGGTCCGGACTAGAGAGAGGGAACCTGACATCAGTTCAGAATATAGCAGTCTCCAACACAAACCACATGATTACGCAGTGGCAAAAAAACAGAAGAAAAAAAAACAGCTCATCGTCAATAGTCAACGGTCCATTTGATTAGCTGTGTTTGGTCAGTGGATGTACAGTAGAGTTTGGGAATTGTCTGTTCTAGGACAGAGATAAACTGAAGGACATCCATCTCACAGAACTTTACAGGAAATAGCCTCTCTTTTTACAAAGGAAACATTCCACCAAAAGTGTGTTTCAACATGTAGCATGATTTCACACCCACACCTTGAGAAATAGGCTCGTACTTCAACGAGGAAGAGACTCAGACCACCCTGAAATCAAGCCTTTTGTCCCTAAAAGGTGAAGCCAAGCCTTTTGTCCTATACCCATATGATATACCATATATACGCAGAGGCATTCAAAAAAAAAAACTTTTAAACAATCATAAAACTGCAGATTTGCTGTTGGCCTCGTCGGACACTGAACTGTCAACGAAGGCAAAACGAGAGACAACTTTTTCCTTACACACAAACATCGAGAGTTATTGGGGTGACCACATGAGAAATCTGAAGACCCACTCACCGGCAGCTGGTCTGTCTCCGCTCTAACGCAGTCAAGTGCACTGAGACGGAGCGAGTGTTTTCTCAGGCTGCAACTGCTGGACTGTGATGCAACCAGGCTTCCTATCCATAGCTTCAGGGAAGGAAAAGAGACCGATAGGCAGGAAGGAGATGTGCACGACCCCCCCCCCAAAAAAAGAGGAAGTGCATGAAAAAGAAAATAATTTTGGGAACTGCTGGAAACTCCTAGAGACAAATTGCTGATTTGAACACAGGCAGTTCCAATTTCGACTTGGAAATGAATAGTTGGTAAGCCACTTTAAATTTGGTATGAAGAAAATGGAGGAGGGGGGGCACTGGCTGGGCTGGCGTGTGCTGTTGAGGATCTTGGGTTGTTGATATAAGAAGCAGATGTAGAATATGCTGATGTCTGACAAAAAAAAGAGAGACTTAAAAAAGGCCCCCAAACGTTGCAATTGATGTCTGTGTGTACGCCGTCATCACTAGCAGGCAGGAACAGTGTAGAGATAGGGAGAACATGGGGGCTGACTGAAAAGGCTCCAGGAAGTTTGTAGGTGGCCTATGCGCCCCGAGGAACAAAAGGGTTTAAAAGTCAAGACATAAAGAGAGGGTGCATGTCACTAGCATTCTCACTGAGGAACAACATATCACTCAGCTTCACTCTGGCTGTGGATCTACTCAGTTCAGGTATGATATCCCTTTGCCAGACCATTCTCCCACCTGTTCCTATAGATTACACCTAGCTGTGAACCAAAATGTAAGATCAACCCTAAAACCACACAACCCTAGGCAGACAATAACACACACATGCTGGGTTCCTTTCACTGAACCTCCGTACTAATGCACACAGCGGGAGAGGTTGTGAGAGGAGTAAGGATGTTCGATCACTCACCTCCAGTTTGCAAACAAAATGTGCTGGGAAAAAGGGTTCCCCGAAAATAATCTCTCAGTTTCGATGGGTAAGTGACAAAATACTTCCAAGGTCACAACTGTCGGTAGCTCGGTGGCAGGCAGACCAGAAGTTAAAATCCCACCCTCGATGGAAGCTTCTCTCTAATCTCGTTCATCTGTCAGTAAGGGAGCGTGAGAGAAAGTGTTTTAAAGTCCCTAGAGCTCTATGAGCAGGAAGAGCTCCAAGGTAGTAGAACGCCACAGGACAACCTGACAGACGAGACTAGATTGAGCATGAACATGTGAGCTGCCTCTGTGTTTGCGATACCCCGCCCCCATCTACACCATCAACCTCTCCCTCCACACAAAGACCTACCAGCATACACACATCCTGGACTGACTCACTGACTTGTATAGAAACCAGTCCTTATTCTAAACATCTCATGTTCTCCCCCCCCCCCCTGTCTTCACAGAAATTGAATGACTAAAACTGGATTTACCCACAATTTCTATGCTTCTCCCTACTCATGTATATCTTGCTCCGTATTCACCTCTCCCTCCCATTTCTCCCTGTGTTTGACCCCTGACCCCTCAGTGGCACAAGGTCAGAGAGTAGCACGCAGGACGGTGTATTTGTGCTTTAAAAAGAGCTGACAGGAAAAAGAGGCAGCGTTTTAGTGGTTCTTTCCTACATAGTAAAAGTTGTCAATGGGAGGAAACAGTGTAAGAAGCAGTGCTAGAGAACTGCACTTGCTTACGTCTTTCAATATCAGATTAAAATAAGTCACTTGCGTATATGATTTCAATCTTGATGACAAGATATTGGAATATTCTAATCATACCGGCACGGAAGTTAACCTTAATATTGTTGAAACTTCTGGTGGCTGAAATATCAAAATGACTGCCTCCCTCATGACCCCATGTCTTTGCACAGTCTACTGTGCTAACCTGTCCACAAACATGGGCCAGTACACTGCTCTCTGTTCTTTTGTCATTCAACCTAAGCCTAGAGGAGTCTACAATTAGCCAACTCTGAAAAACGATTCAGGGGTCCCATGGCTGCAGGGAGGCTGGAGAGACTTCCTGGGGAGGGGAGAGGTCAGTTCTGTTCGGGATGGGAAGCCCAAACTAATCTCTCCTCTTCAAAACAAGTCAACATACGGGTCCCCCTGCCCAACCCACCATCCGCCGTTGCCAACCTCAATTACAGCAGTCTGTGTTTAAAAGATGGGGCGGCAGCCACGCAATTACCCTGAAGGATTAGTTTGTGGTGGCAGTGTCATTGTTGGGGAGGAGAAGGGGAATGTATTTTGTGTAAAGAGGTGACCCTCCCTTGATGCCGGACCTTGGCATTAATCCCTCCCGGACCGATAAGTCCAGATATCGTTTCACAAGGTGTGTTCAGGAGACAAAGAGATAAAACAGAGAGGAAGATAAGTGTGTAGAGCGTAAAGAGCGGGCGAGAAGGGCAATAAAAAAAAGGATACATGTAGCCTAATTATTTCACCATAAATTATGTTGGAAGTTCCAGGGGCTGGAGTCTGGTTTGGGAGTTCATTCGACTGATAAAAAAAAAAAAAGTTGCCTACTATTACTCGTCGTATCCGCGATAATAACATGTTTTGGATTTTGGGGAGATTTTCTCGAGAACACGGGTCCTTTTTCCTAATTGAAGGCTCAGACAAGACCGTCATTCTTAAACCGTTAATTAGCTTCAACCATCCTGCTGACTCCCTCCCTCAGAAATTAGAAATTAGCCCTAACCAGTAATTACACATGAAGGCTTTAGTTTGGTTTGCCATGAAGAAGAGCAGAGCTTCACGTGTGAGGAGGGATTTGAATGTTGTTATGTCGTTTCAACCCACCATCTACGCCACGGCGAGCCTCGTTATAAGACTTTGAAAAACCAGCCAGTTACATTGGTCGTCCCTGACTCCCTGTCGTCCCAAGGCCATTTCCATTGGAGTGTCGGTTGGTCGTTGGTGTTGCCCAGTCAGATGCCCTCTTCCTGTTATTCCACTGCCTGCTCCCAGTTAAAAGAGGCTCACATGGTTTGGGGTTGGTGTCACCATCTCATGAGTACCTCCTCCTGGCTTTGAATACCTTCCTGATAAGACAATCGACAGATCGGCTCACGTCTCTCACACACACACACAGTTGGCCGCGTGTCAAATCCTTAGGCCTAATTTCCATACATACAGGGGGTATCCCCTTTCTTTTCCGCATTTCAATGACATGTGTGTTTTGCTGTGAAATCGGTCGTGTTTTTTTGATGCAAGCCTACTACCCAGCAAGGTAAGTATCTCCACGGAGAGCACTATTTAATCTGATGACTGCCTTCATTTGCATCATTCATTGTGTCGCCAATCACGATTGAAAAATGAATGACCCAAGACTGATGGGGGTCACTACTAAACTTATTTCAAGGAAACCCAAGTAAAAAAACACAACGGCGATCAAATCTGCCACTGTCATTGAGAACGATTTACCATCGGAATACCGCCTAAGCGATTTGCGTACGTGAGAACTTCGGAAACAACCCCTTGTTTGAATGTCAAGAGAATGGTAGAAACATACAGTATGGGAAGAAAGAGGTCGATTGGCTAATAGACGATGACGGCGGTGCGTTGGGAGTTCTGTGGAGTCAAAAGCATGTTGTAGCTTGCATGAGGCCAACTGTGACTCTAGGAATAGGTCTGTACGTCACCCACGGCTTCCTGCTTGGCTATAGCCACCAGCAGAGACTGTGTCTTTACCCAATCACCCTCTGTGTGTGTGTGTGTGTGTGTGCCTGTAGACGTCACGTACGATTACCGGGAAGTGGAATATTACATAGTCATACTACCTGCCGTAGAACATCCACTGGAATGGAAAATTTGATCGTTAAAGTATTTCAAATGTGCTCTGTGTGTCATTGAGATTACAGTAGGCCTGTGCTTTATGGGGTGAAATCACTTTCCAGATCGCAAATGCTTTCATGTCCTCGGCCAATTCAACCACGCGATCGCAGAAGTGAGATGTAGCCTATGCCGTAGAAATACTTCAATTCTGTTGCTCTATAAAAAAAAGGTACTTTTCCATAAATCATGTCCAGAGAAAAAAAGAAAATGCTTGAAATGAATATTTAAAACACTATCATAAGCATTATTGGTTTCTGTGTGAAGAAGGAGTTCCAGTCTTTACCAGGCATATCAAAAGACACTGCTCTTAACTTCCACTATGTACTTCACATTGAAAACCCATTATCTTACTTTTCCCTGAGCAATCCCAATGCCCAAATCCTGCTTAGTAGTCTAACATCACAGTACCACCACAGCAGAAATCCCACCCATGCCAGCCGGAGTGGTTCTGGCTCCGTCTCAAATGGCACCCTATTCCCTATGTGTAGTGCGCCACTTTGGAACAGACTCCTATGGGCCCTAGTCAAACGTAGCACTACATAGGTAATAGGGTGCCATTAGTGACAAAAGCATTTGACTTCTCATACAGGGAAAACTTTCCTTACACAGAAAATTAGGTAATCCTTCCTTCCTTCCTTTTCCTGCTAAGAAACCCCAATCGGAGACTCTGTGCTCTCTTAATTCTCCTTACGACTCATAACGGGTCTACTTAAGCTATATTTATTTTGGTGCTTGTTATATAAAAGGTCATACAAGTTGTGAGGAATATTTGGATGACAATCAAGCATGTTATGAGTTATGTACATATTTTCCTGCTTCAAGCAATATTAAATCACTTACTGGATGGTAGAAGTATGTGTCTTCACAAATCAACAGCCAAAGACAACCAGGACACAGGGCTCTGAGCACGTAGAATATGGGTCTACTTTCAATGCAAATTAAAAGGTATATCCATAAACACACGCACACACACGCGCACGCACACGCGCACGCACAAGCACACACGCACACTCTCTCTCCCACGAGCGCGCACACAGACAGAGAGACAGCTAGATCATTTTACCTCGAATTATTGACAGTACATCTATAAATCGTGCTCCAGTGTTGGCCGCCCTCATGCCTAAGACCTTTTCAAAACAGACTGTTCCTCATTAGACCAGGACAAAAAAAGAGGGGGGGGGGAAGGGAGAAAGAGCCGTATGAAAATTAAAAGGATGTGCACAGCTGCTTTAAATAGTCCTCTGATCTGTCCGTGCCAAGAGGCAGCTAGAGCCAGGCTCATGCCGGAGGAGAGCCAAGCAGGGAAGGGAAGCATCATTAGGCAACTCGGTAAGGAATTAAGGCTTACCACTGTACCTCAATACCTGGGTTTCAGTCACCCTATAGATGATTGTTGAATAGCTGACGGCGTGATGT
This sequence comes from Oncorhynchus kisutch, assembly GCF_002021735.2. Taxonomy (NCBI): domain Eukaryota; kingdom Metazoa; phylum Chordata; class Actinopteri; order Salmoniformes; family Salmonidae; genus Oncorhynchus; species Oncorhynchus kisutch. Next base: position 11,788,688 of record NC_034197.2, read on the forward strand.
TGTGTGTTGTTTTTGCATTTGTTCAGACAATTATTCACCACGCTGGAAGTTCAAGGGACTGTTTCGTTCGTGACTCGCTTTAAAAGGGAGGATAATATTACTTCCAAAAAGTGTCACTACTTCCAAAAAACCAATAACATCAGAGAGATATTAGTCATCAAATGAATATATAAAGGGGCAGGAATAAAAAGGTTAAAACCATCCAAGTGAAACCAATGAAACCAAAAGAGAGAAATAGAAGTCAGTCAGCTGGTTGAAACCTCTCCCCTTCCATCCATCCACCCTTCCATTCCGTCACCGTCCCTGCAGCTGTTTGTACTAGGAGGGGCGCGTTGCCGTGAGAACCCACACCTTTCGGGGCCTGTCTGGTCCTGTCCCGTTCCCGTAGAGACAGGGGGGGGGGGGGGGGGGGGGGGGGGGTGTAATTAACTATATATGTGGGAGACCTGTTACAGAGCGAGCTCAGACTGGCCTCTTCTCCTTCCTGTGCCAAGAATGCTGCAGCTGCAGTCAGGTGCACAAGTAGGGGTATTCTTGTGCCCAAACACCTGCCCCTTTGCCATCCCACCCAGTTCCCTTTTGGGTGGTATAATTTGTGTTCTTTTTTTTTTTTGTAAACAGTTTTTGTTGTTCTGAGCCCACTGCCCCCAAGTCGTTGTGACTTCGTCAAGTTCGACACCCCCCCCCACCCCGACCGCTGATCTGCCCTATACGGAGCTCATGTGCGACGCTTGTGCCTTTCTCCCAGTCTGTCCTGTATGGAGTTTGGCACACCCGCCCGGGATCCAAAAATACATGGCTTCACCGGTCGAGTGTGTAGCCATCTACCTAGTTTAAATATCAACAGAGCTGCCACAGTAGAGTAACACTTGGTTAGCATCATCGTTAACATTCAGTCTGGTTGGCTGATCACCAGTTCCTTTTAGAACCATAGCCGCGGTAAGGGTCCTGGAGGGGCTGCAGCACCCCTGACAAATGTAAATACATTTGCCAAATAAATATAAATTACTGCTGTCTGTTCCGAAATACATTAAATCATTCAGAATAGCCTTCTCCACCACGACTAGGCCTATAATTTAGCCACAAAAGACCAATAGCTGCAGATTGTGTGTAGCCCAATAACAAGGCATAAGCCTGAAGTCGGGAACAAGCAGCACATCTGAAGGTGAACAGCATGCAGCGAAGAGAGGCCTTTCATAATATTTCAAATCCAATCGCGGGAAAACAAGTCGGAATCTATCTGCTGTAAGCTACTAAAATATTTGATCAACTTCCAAATATGCCTATTGGGCGAACATTGTTTTACAGAGTAAGGTATTGTAATGACCTGACTAGATCACAAAAGGAACAATTGTCCAGATAGAGAATTGAGTTTACGAATTGACGGTTTATTAACCCATCTTCTCACAGGCTACCGTTTGGCCGTAGCCCACGCCAAATAAATGAAGGATACCCTATAAAAACAACCGTAACCTTCTCTTGTCAAGGCCAGAAGTAAGAGAGAGAACAATGGCTAAACCTGGTCTTAACTTCCAGTGCTCCATCCCCCTGCCCAACCCCCTTCCACGCCACTCCGCCAGGATGCCCGGCATCAGAACATTCCAGGCATTCCCGTGATTGGCAGAGAGCAGGTTGATTGGCATGGCGGACCCCGCGAACACTGGGTACCGGTACGTACAACACAAACAACTAACAGCATAACACATAACGCACAGCTGTCTGTGCGGGTCGCTACAGTGTGTTTTTGGCACAAACACGTCGGCCATTACTGGCGAGTGAGCTGCGCATCATTGCGTGAGTCAGTGAAACCGGAAAGGGGGAGACTATACGGACACTCCACATGTCCAAGTTGATGACATATGTCTCACAGCAAGAGTCAAGTGAAGATAAACCGATTCGGTTCAGTCAGTGATCCTGATGAGCCCTTCCCAGCTAGCTAGTTTAAGCTTGTGGGCTGTTATTGGTTACACGCAAGCGGGAGAGAAGGACACTGTTCCCGTATTGTAGTGTTGCCCGCTTGCAGCGCAAACTCTCCCCATTGAGCAGTAGACTGTATCTCGGATAATGCCATTCAGATGGCTACTACCAATTTTACAAGTTATTTCTTGTGTAGGCTGTTATCCTATTCAAAATAAAATCACCTCTCCCGTTGGCAAGCACCTTGATACAACATTCATTGGCACAGGCTTGTCTCTAGGTTAGTTCATTGGCATGTCACGGTGACATCCAGAGGGTGATCGATACTACAAGTTATTTCTCCCTGGCCCATCAAAATAAACATCACTTTCTTTTACGAGTTGTAACTAGCGCCATGCTGCTGTTGTTGCCAGCTATCAGGACAACGGACTGAACCGAATCCATTCGTCTCCACACTGTTGACTAGTCGTGTGTGCCACAGAAAGTTTATGACTCTAGTGACAAAATTAAGGAATTTAGAAGGGAGGGGGGGAGAATTTTGGCAGGCAAGAAAATGGCCTTGCCGAAATCCTCTCTCCACCCTTCTAATTTCCTTACATTTTGTGGCCAGAGTCAAATACTTTCTGTGACACACACTACTAGTCAACATGAGCTACCAAAATGATTCTGAAGTGTGCCAGGCCTTGCAGTCCCAAGATAGAAGGGGGAGCTTTGGGCAGGCAATACAATGCCCCCCCCCCCGCAATAAACATTTCAAAACAACTACTAGTCGAATAAGACATGGGGGAGATTAAGAATTTTGGCAAAGAGATTTATTTATAGACTAATACACTTTTCAAATAGCCAAACCGAAAGCTGCAGACAATACTAGTGAAATCTCAACTAGCAAGCAAGTCGCAGCAATGAAGAATTGAGTGTGTGCATGTTCACGAGACGGGGGGAGGGGGGATTCTTGCAGGGGGAGATTTTCGGCACAATAACGGCACAAATGACATATTAAGCACTGAACAGGTAGTCTAGACTCTAGCTAACCTCCATATACAAAAATATCCACACAAGCCACACATCATGAATTAAAAGATGATCAATATTATCTATATTATTTATTATGAAGTTATTATTTAAAAGCATTGAAGATGTATCACAATCAGTAGAAACAATCAAGCTAGCTAACTAGCAGATTTACAGCCATCATCAACATCAATGATCAGCTGACAGTTTACCCGCTTTTCCTGATGTCAATCATGTCTAACTACCAATCATATCTGTAACTGTCAATCATAACTCATTTTGAGCACCTGCCCCCTGAAAAGGTCCATGCACGGCCCTGCTGCTAACCGCCACAGCACGGTCAGGCAGTCCAATATTAACTCACAACTAAAGGCCTAGCTATCCGCCTGAACAGTCCCAGACCTACAACAAAGGTTTAAATTAGCTTCATACGACTATGGTACAAACCCTTTGGAAAACACATGAAATTGTTATCTAAGCCTAACCTCAGTACAGGTAGTGTTAAGTAATGTGATGATGACTCTACTCGTAGACAGCTATAGTAGGTAGTGTCAGTACCAGACTTTCATGGGACACCTGGATGTACTCAGTGAATTATTGGACAGGTGAACTTGACTAATGCTACGCCAGGGCGCATGTCTCATGCGGTGGCTGGAACAGACTCACAAATGCCTCTGGGGCACTGAGTTACCGCAGAATGGAACGGTTATAATACTATGAAGTAGGACCAAAGGAAAAGCTATAAAGACCAAGCACTTTCAAATAAAAATGGAGAAATAACGTGAGGAAAGAGACTGCAGTCCAGTTGACTGACTCTCTCTATCTCCCCTTCTCTATCTCCCTGTTGCCAAAAGCAGCTCAGTTCAAAGGGTTTGTTCAACTCCTTAAAAATACTCTTAAAATGAAATGTAAAAAGTTGAACGTTTCTGTTCGGAGTCAAATGGCTTCTTTGATGAGTTCATTTAAAACCACATGGGATATAATACAAAGTGTATTTTTAAAAAGCTCTAATCATGTCTAAAACGTTTATGCAATGCAGGCAATCGGAGTGAAACGCAACAAGAGGTAATAAGAAGAGATGGGACTGCTGCGTAACTGGCCTGCTTCATTTAGCGCCCCCTGCTGACTAAGACCAGAAATGTCACAGACAGGAGACATGGACATTTCCCTGCTGCTCTGTCTGCCAACTGAAGACAACATTAGCACAAGTGAGGGAACAAGGCTTTGCTGTGCCATCCTCTGAAATATACGAGTTTGTCAACCGACTGGAGAGATGTAGATGATTAAATGGAAATCAGACAGAAAAAGGCAGCAAAGAAGAAGAGTGGGGGAGAGATTTGAGGCTGGGACAGGGCTGTTGCTTGCAGTTGAAAACAAGGCTTCCCTCCCTCCCGTCCATCCCAGTCCAGTCACCAGCGAGCTTCTCAATCCTCCCCTGCTCCTATCCCAGTCCAGTCCCCATAACTAACAGGCCTCGTCTTAATCTCCTTACATAACGTCAGCCCGTGACCTCGGCCAAGGAGACGGGTTGAGTCAGTCGGACAGGCTTTGTCCCAAATGAACTCCCCTCCTCCCACCGGTGCACAGATCAACACACACACGATGTAGACCAGGGATGTCAAACAAATTTTGTCTGTGGGTCGTATTTCGGTCTTCGCCAAGGTCCAGAGGGATGCACTGATTAGAACAAATATATAAACAATAGTCCTCTATCCATCGCTTTTGGAATTTTCGATGCTCCATGACCATCCAGCTTTGGTTTCGGTGATTCTTAGTAACGTGGAAAAAGTGAAGACACTGTATAATATAGGTCCATTATCATTTCTACACAGTTTTGATATGGTTTTAGTCTCTTTCAATGTAGACAGAGGGTTGTTTTCCCCTGGTAGAAAAAAATGATACAATAAAAAAAGTTTACTCAAACCACCCGGGGGGCCTGAATGGGCCTGCAGGACTGGAGTTTGACACGTGATGTAGACACTTCACCCACTGTGTACGTTCACTGGCTCTTGCTCAAATTTTACAAACAAAATCCTAAAAGGCCTGTAGAAGATCCTTGTTGCCTGTTATAACACGAGCAGGGCAGGAGAAAAGCGATGTACAGTAGTAGTGTTTCTATCACCCAGGGAAAGGAGGGGAGGGACGGATCTGCCCAATAACGTGTGAAGCCGAAGAGAGGCATTTTTTGTTAAAGAAAGGGACCGGTTGCTCTGTCACGGAAACTGAGGGTGAAACACATCTTATCCAGATTGAGAGAAAGGGCTCCTGTGAAGTGGACCGTTGGGGGAGAGCCGAGCGACCAGACAGAGACTGCTTTGGTTCATCTGGCCTTCTGGCTATGGTCCTGTTTTCAGAAAGCAGCCGCTTCAAAGGAATAATTCCTTTCACAGTCTAGTGGCCAGACACACTGCCTCACGCCTCGTACCCTTTTAACACCTAACAGAAGAAAAGGAGTCTCTCCCTAATCAGGTTGTATGTAGCGGGACCTCACCATAGAGCTTCAATATTCTAGATACCTTTACGAGGGTAAAGGTCTTAAGGGGTCAAGCTGGACCTCGTGTAGCATACGAGTTCTGTCCAAACGGACAATCCAAATGAAATAAAGTTACACACTGATCTCTCCTCACTGTGGATTTATTTGATAATGATTTGGGCTCAATGAATCAGGCTCAAAGGGATAATCCCTAACTGACTGGCCCATCCCAGGATGTGAGTCTTACCTTCGAGGCCTGTCGACGGTCAGGGCACTCAGGATGCTGGCACACCACCCAGTCCTCCTCCTGAACAGGCTTCTCGTCTGGAACACACAGCAGAGGAAAGACCATGAGAAACACACACCTCTGTAGAAGAGCACACACACAGACCTAATAAATATGTCACCCTCGACCACTGCTACTCTCACTTCTGCGATGCATACAAAGTCCTCCCCGCCCTCCCTTCGGCAAATCTGACCACGATGCCATCTTGCTCCTTCCGTCTTATAGGCAGAAACCCAAACAGGATGTACCAGTGACGAGAACCATCAAACGCTGGTCCGACCAATCGGAAGCCACGCTTTAAGAATGTTTTGATCACGCGGACTGGAAAATGTTCCGGTCAGCCTCCGAGAAAAACATCGACCTAAACGCTGACTCGGTAAGTGCATTTATAAAGAAGTGCATTGGAGATGTTGTACCCACTGTGACTATTAAAAGGAATCCAGCCACTTCACGGACACCGACGTCATGCTTCCAGACAAACTAAACACCTTCTTTGCCCGCTTCGAGGAAAATACATTGCCACTGTCGCGGCCTGCTATCAAGGACAGCACCACCCCCTCTCCATGGCTGACGTGAGTCATTCAGTCAAGGATCATATCAACTCCACCTTACCGGTCACCCTAGATCCACTTCAGTTTACATACAGCCCCAATAGGTCCACAGGTTTGCAGACGACACAACAGTAGTGGGCTTGATTACCAACAATGACGAGAAAACCTGCAGGGAGGATGTGAGGGCACTCAGAGTGTGGTGTCAGGAAAATAACCTCTCACTCAACGTCAACAAAACAAAGTAGATGATCGTGAACTTCAGGAAACAGCAGAGGGTGCACCTCCCTATCCACATCAAAGGGACAGCAGTGGAGAAGGTGGAAAGTTAAGTTCCTCTGCATATCACAGACAAACTGAAATGGTCCACTCACGCAGACAGTGTGGGGAACAAGGCGCAACAGTGCCTCTTCAACCACAGGAGGCCTAAAACATTTTGCTTGTCAACCAAAACCCAGACTAACTTTTACAGATGCACCATCGAGAGCATCCTGTCGGGCTGTATCATAGCCTGGTACGGCAACTGCACCACCCTCAACCGCAAGGCTCTCCAGTGGGTGGTGCGGTCTGCACAACGCATCACCGGGGGCAAACTACCTGCCCTCCAAGACACCTACACCACCCGATGTCACAGAAAGGCCAAAAAGATAAATCAAAGACAACAACCACCCGAGCCACTGCCTGTTCACCCCGCTATCATCCAGAAGGCGAGGTCAGTACAGGTGCATCAAAGCAGGGACCGAGAGACTGAAAAACAGCTTCTATCTCAAGGCCATCAGACTGTTAAACAGCAATTACTAACTCAGAGGCTGCTGCCCACATTGAGACCCAATGACTGGACACTTTAATAAATGGATCACTAGTCACTTTATACAATGCACTCTAAATAATGCCACTTTAATAATGTTTACATATCTTACATTACTCATATCACATGTATATACTGTATTTTATACCATCTACTGCACCTTGCCTATGCCGCTCATCCATATACGTACATGTACATATTCTCATTCACCCCTTTAGATTTGTGTGTTTTGGGTAGTTGTTGGGGAAATTGTTAGATTACTTGTTAGACATTACTGCACTGTCAGAACTAGAAGCGCAAGCATTTCGCTACACTCACATTAACATCTGCTAACCATGTGACCAATAAAATTTGACTTGAAAACATACTGTAAACCCATCAGGCCTGAGAATGCTCTATATATAGGGTGTAAGAGTTCAATTGAAAGACAGAGAAAACAGCATTGTTGCCAAAAGTGTTAGACATGACAGAGCTGTACTGCAATAACTTTCCAAGAACCTTGGAATAGCAGACCTGTCCACAATGACGACTGTGTCTCTCCCACTCTTTCTTATACTCCATCTTGAGTATATAATATGTTAAACAACAGGCTCCAGGATCAATGACGATCATCCTATCTAGCCAACTAGAATCCATGTAAAGACAAAGTGGTGAGTGGCTAGTGCCAGCCAAAAGCGGTTTTGAATAAGAAGCACACAGACTACAGAAATCTCAATATCAAAACTGATTCCTTCACAAAAACACAGGAGCAACCAGAAACTAAAACATACCCAGTTCTGAGCCCAAAAGTTAACTCTCTGTTTGTACATGAGCTACAGAGAGAGGACCTCAAAAGTACCTATTAACCTTCTTAAATGAGACAAAACAAGTCTTAAACCCCACTCACGCCAAGAAAAAGGTCTGGATCAAGGGCTGCGATACAACTTACTAAAATCCCCCAAAACACACCTGTTGCTCTTCCACTACAGGCATGGCACAAGGCAGGGATAGCAGCAGGGCAGGGGCAATCCCTCCCAGAGTCTGTCCCTCCTGCCTTGCCTGGGAGCAGGCCGAGACGTGCTCTCACTCATCCTGGGCCTCTGCCAACACCACCTCTGTTAATGACTCCTTCTAGGTTTACAGGCAGCACACTGCACAGGGAGAAACACATTTTTATTCAAATTTTTTCCTTCCTTCAAGGGCACTTTTCCTCAAACTACAAGTCTTTATGACACTTGTCTAGTCCTAAAGGCAACAATTTTGCACTGCAGAACTGTTTTCGGCCAGTGCAGAGGAAATGGAAAAGCTCCAGCCACAGAGGTGACCCAAGCTCCAGGTAATGGCCGACCAGGGGTCTGCTTCTTGATCTCTGACTCCTGACCCTGTAGCAACACTCTCTCACCTGTGAAGTTCATGATATTCTGTCTCTCGTATAGCTAGCTGCCTGTACCTCTGTGTACCATACCTTTACTATGGGACTCTTCCTCCCGCCCTCGGTCTTCCCCCCCTTTTGTCTCTCCAGCTCACTCGCCTCCCATCACCGTCTCGCCTGCTTTGGATCACTTTGTACCCTCGCACTCCACTTTTCCCTTTCTCTGCCTATTTCCCCTCACCGCGTGTGTGTCTCTCTCTCTCTCTGATGAACAGGAATTCCTGAACTCAGCACTGCTGATTAAGCCAAAAACAAACAAACACAAGGCCACATGTGACAGCAGACAATGAGTTGATGCACACCAAAGAGACAGCAGAGCGTTCAGCCTGCACAGCCTTTCCCTTGCTCTCTCTACAGCTTCCCAGTGCCTCAAGTCGGAGGCATAACGTCAATAAACAAGACACAGCATTGAGTGGCAAGCAAGTCACTTTCATACAGCAATAAATAGAAAAGGGATGTGTAAGGCCATGATAATGAAAACGGGATATTTTGTACCATGGCCACAACTGGCTGAAGACCCCCGTAGCCCAGTCTGATCCTGTGTGCTGTAATCAACTCTTCCATCATTGTCAAGTCAAAGGCCAACATCATGGTCAAAAGGAATTGGAAAAAGCCCTTCGAGTAGACCACCAGGCTACTAACTCTACCTCACTCCCTCGTTCACCCATAAACCTTACATCACATCACCTCATTCTCCCTCAGACCCGCACAGCCTCACCAGCACAGCTCCATGTTTAGGCAGAGCGAGGCAGAGCCAAGAGTACGTTTCGCCGCAAGCCTTGAGCACACTTTTATACGGAATGTTAAGAATGCCTCAGTCCTGCATTCAATTTGCTGAGCTTTGCCGTGGCACATCGGGCGTCTGAGGCTGAGCTATTCTCTGTTTGTTCCGTTTTATTCCCCCCTCTCTCATTTGAAAGGGGATTGAGGGAGGGCGATTGTCTGAGCCGGTTGCACACAGGCCAGGAAGAGGATTATTATGCAATGGCCGCCGTCGACCATCTCCTAGAAGACAAAAGACAGATGGCAGATGGAGAGCTTGCTGCCCTGCCAGGGAACAAGGTGTTTCCTAGGCCTGGGGCTGGCAGAGATGTGTTGCACTCTATTGCGCTGCATGTGTCAGCATAGCTTATTTCAGTGTCAGAGGCGGGCTGGAAGGCACTGGGAAGGAACTCTGCATCTGCGCCAAATTGTCCCAGCAAGAAGCCCCATTACAAAAGAGATTCATTGTTAAGATGTCTTAACACTAAAGAGCATCTGCTATAAAAACAAACACCTTTTCCCGGCGCTACCACTGTGTGATGTAACTGGGGAGGCAAAGAGGAGGATGGGAAACGTGATGGTAAGGGTAGGCAACAACACATCCGCCACGCTGACCCTCAATACGTGGGCCCCTCAGGAGTGCGTGCTTAGTCCCCTTCGGTACTCCCTGTTCACCCATGACTGTGTGGCCACACACGACTCCAACACCATCATTAAGTTTTCCGACGACATGACTGGTAGGCCTGATCACCGACGATGATGAGACAGCCTATTAGGGAGGAGGTCAGAGACCTGGCAGTGTGGTGCCGGGACAACTACCTCTCCCTCAACATCAGCAAGACAAAGGACCTGACTGTAGCCAACCGGAAAGGGAGGCCTGAGCACGCCTCCATTCACATCAACGGGGCTGCAGTGGAGCGGTTTGAGAGCTTCGAGTTCCTTAGTATCCACATCACTAAGGACCAATCATAATTCAAACACACCAACACAGTTCTGAAGAGGGCATGACAATGACTCTTCCCCCTCAGGGGGCTGAAAAGATTTGGCATGGGCCCTCAGATCCTGAAATAGTTCTACAGCTGCACCATTGAGAGCATCTTGACTGGCTGCATCACCGCTTGGTATGGCAAATGCTTGGCATCCGACCCTAAGGGTAGTGCGTACGGCCCAGTACATCACTGGGGCCAAGCTTCATGCCATCCAGGACCTCTATACTAGGCAGTGTTAGAGGAAGGCCCTAAAAATTGTTAAAGACTCCAGCCACTCAAGTCATAGACTGTTCTCTCTGCTACCGCACAGCAAGCGGTACCTGAAGTCTGGGACCAAAAGTCTCTTGAACAGCTTCTACCCCCAAGCTATAAGACTGCTGAACAGTTAACAAAATGGCTACCCTTTCTATTTGCATTGACTCTCTTGCACACTCATTGGATTTTACCCACACACATACTACACTCACATACTACACTGACACACACTGCTGCTACTACTCTGTTTATTATATATCTTGATTGCCTAGTCACTTTTACCCCTACCCACATGTACAGGGCTCCCGAGTGGCACAGCAATCTAAGGCACTGCACCTCAGTGCTAGAGGCGTCAATATAGACCCTGGTTCGATTCCAGGCTGTATCACAACCGGCCGTGATTGGGAGTCCCATGGGCGGGGCACAATTGGCCCCAGCGTCGTCCGGGTTTGGCCAGGGTAGGTTGTCATTGTAAATAAAAGTTTGTTCTTAACGGACTTGTCTAGTTACATAAAAATTTAATAAAACATTACCTCAATTATCTCACCCCTGCACTCCTTACCCCTGCACAATGACTCGGTACTGGTACTCCTTGTATATGGTCTCGTTATTGTTATTTATTGTGTTAAAATTTTCTTTTTTAATATTTAAAAAAATAAAAATAATTCTGGATTGTTGAGAAAGGGTTCGTAGGTAAGCATTTCACCTTCTAGACCGGTTGTATTCAGCGCATGTGACAAATAAAATTAGATTTGATTAATTAGACCGCCACCATTATTGAAACCCTGGCACTCTTGTAGCCTGGTCCAGATTTGTTTGTGGTGTCTTGACAATTTCATAGAAGTTGGCAAAACCGCACAAACAGATCTGGGACCAGGCAAGTACTCTTGTACACTCGGCAGAAATGGTGGCCTGAGCGGAGCAGCCGGGGCTGCCTGGCTGGGCCTTGTTATTCCAGAACAGCAAACGACGGACCAGCTGTTATTAATGGAGCAGCATATTCAGTGGCAGTCAGTGGGGCCTGAACAAAGTCATCCTGTTGATGTTGTTTTACCCCTGTAGTGGCACACACATCTAAAAACAAGGCCACACAGTGCTTCCTCCACTACCAAAGTCCCCAGCAGAGCACAACAATGAGAAACTATTTAGAACAGAAGAGAGGCAGATAGTGGAGGGTGGATCACTATTTGGATGCAGGAAGAAAAAAAAATATTTCACCGATTTGTTTGAGTTTCAGGCTGTGCCTGGATAACAGCGTAGTTGAAAAGGGGAAATACATTTTTAGTTCAATCGAATGTTGAAAGAGACATAACTCTTAAATAAACATTTTTTTAACAAATAAACATTTTAAAAAAGTGCCAAAAACACCACAAAACTGAAAGCATAATTCTGTCCAAAGTAAGAGTATTAGTGCACCAGCTTATAATACTCTTATAACCATATTTAAGAGTGTCATGTGGGGATCATTCATTACATAAGCAGAATGTTTGAATGCCTATATGTCTAACTGAGCAGCACCATACAACATCAGGTCATTTCAGTTGATTATTTAAATGTAATTTGATCCCGTGTCGGGGCAAGTGCTATGGGATGAAATGGCACAGAGCGAAAGGGTGGAGAGGTATGTTCCTCCGTTATTGGGGCCTGCGTCCTGATTATAGGTTAAAGAATGCTACAGTAGTGTGCACTACATTCAGGGGATAAGGGGAGATGGAAATGACTGCCCAAGCTACAACCCCAGTCTTAGAAAACAAAATGGCTACCTAAAATTCTCTCCTTTAAGTGTCCCTCAGCTGACCCTGTAGTAGAACCATTTTTGGTTCCAGGTAGAGACTTTTTTTTGCAATAAATATTTATTAGATTTTTTAAGAGCGCGCAGTCCCCTAGGCAACCCTTACCCCAGCCTAGTTGAAAAATGTTTTCAGTAGCAGTAGAGTTGAGGCTTAATTACAAGGACTGTGGGACCAGGTAGGGATCAAAGACCTGCCGTTCAGTTCTATCTGTGGCAGTCAGACATTCCACTTCTTCTAGAACACAAAGGTCTACTCTGCAGACACCTGAAGCTGCCCAGCGAGTCAGCAGACCGAGCAGAGGCAAACCTCCAAGAAACTGCTGGCCTGGCTGGGTCTGGGAGGATTGGATAAGAGCATTCCTGTAGCCAGCTCTAGCCCAAAGTTATTACATCCCTTTTCCCTTTCACTAATGGCATAGAGGGCAGTGGATGGGGGAAAGCAGAAGCACTGAGTGGAGAAAGACAGTAACGCAATTCAGCTGTCCTAGTGTCAGTCCCAAAAGGCACCCTATTCCCTATATAGTGCACTACTTTCGACCAGAGCCTAGTCAAAAGTAGTACACCTTATAACAAAATAGTGTGTCATTTGGAACGTCGACCGACAGTATGCACTTACTCCTTCTTCTGTGGTAAATATTTCATCTCCACAGCAGCAGCTGTTCCTATCCCCATTCGCTTCTCGGCTACTCTCATTTGAGGTGCTCTCTATGCCAGGTCACTGAGTGTCGAGTGCTTTCCACGGACTGAACGGAAGAAGAGAGCAATGGAAAGAAAAGAAAAAGCTTTCCATGATGGTGCTGAAATTCTGGAGGTCAGATCTCTGATGTATAACCACATGGCATCGCCATCTGCTAGCAGAGCAACCGGCTACATTTGATTCTTCAAGTTGGTCAGTGTCATATGACAACGTGGCTGATTCAGATCAATTATACAACATCATAGGCCTAATAGTAAATGTCAAATGCTAGGCTTCATGGAGTCAGTTACCATGATCATCTTCCAATGGAATCAAATTCCCCCTGCCAGTGCCATTCAGTCTAAATGGAAGTAAGCATGCAATGAACATGTTATTACTCACATACCACACAATCAGCTAGGTCAATGGTCCAGCCCTTGAATATATAATCGGATGCGTGTACTTATCCCGTTCGCTCGATCCTAATGCTTACCGCACAGATCATGGATGACGTCCAGAGAGGAAGACCAGGAGTAGTGCTCTGCCACCTGCTCGGTGAGGTAGGAGGGGAGGGTCTCCAGCTCATACGCCCCCCTCTTCTTCCAATACAGGAACATGGTAACCAACCCCAGAGTCTCCCTCACTCTCAACCCTAACTATGGACCTTAACTCTTCAACCTTACCTAAACAACCTACAAATCCTGTCCCCCGATCACTGTACTCGACTGACACTAATGCCACACCGACATTATGCATTATTTTACCCACAACTACCTACATCTTCCCTTCCTTGCTACATCAAACTCATCTCTGAATCCATCTTCAGACTCCAACTCTCCAATGTAGTCCAACTCTTCAAATCTGCCAACAGCTCATTCAACTTCATTCAAAAAAACTGCACCTGCAAAACTAGGCTATATTACCTCATCCCGCTCAACCACTAAACACTTGCTTTGAACCTTCTCTCCAAGCCATGCACGAGAGCTCCTCACTTCATGTCCAACTAGGCATAAATGAGTCAAGATTTCCATTTTAACTGGGTTTTTCATTAGCTCTCTGAAGAAACCAAACCACCGTCTTGGTTTGAAACAGTCTGTTCTTCAGATCCCTAACATTAAAACAGACAGCTCTGACACCTGACTCATCAACACCCTCCAGGATCTGGATTGTAGATACAACCCAGCAGAAGAAGACAGGTCTAAACCCTCCACTAGAACTGTGCTCTGGTTTCAACACCTTGAAGAACCTAACGTATCCTCATAATCCCCCCAAAAAACGCCAACTAAAATGTTCTCTCTTTGGTCTTGGTAACTTGTCTCTTCCGGTTGCTCCTTCAGCCCTCCTGAAGTCAAGGTGTTATATAAGCATCCAAACAAAGAGAAGTCCCCTTCCGTCATCCCCTTCAAAGCCATTCGTTTGAGCTCCTGACTTTACTGTCGATGTCAAAACAAATCACTTCTCCTAAAATCTCCCGCAGTTCCATCTTCCCAAGGTAAAGGTGCTTTGTTACTGCAACCTAGTGATAATTATGTTGTCATTATCCTCCCTTCCTCCCCAACCTTCAAAAACTTCTCCTGTGCGACAAGCCGACAAGCTGTTGAGTGTCATAGCCTGTGTAGGATGTATGGATGATAAGGGGGGGGGGGGGGGGGGGGGGGCATTCGACCCACTCCACTCCGTCAGACAAGCAATGTATTCATACAGAGGTGCATTGCTATGCATGCTGGGATTGGCAGTCTGGGGCCAATGGCTTTCTCACTGGACAACACAAAGATCTCTTTTAAATTTACTCCTACACAGAGAGCAGAACTTTCTTTATGTTTTGGGCAAACTGTAAAAGCCTGAAATATTTCTGCATTAATTAGGCTGGCTAGAACCTTGTTCTGTCTGTCTCTGGAAAGATTGATTATTTTCTTTATGAATGCAACAAGTCTGTGATGGCTATGTTCAGCTATTTCTGCGGAGGTACAGTAGTACAATACAGAGACATTGGGGAACTGTTTCTCAGAGAGAGAAGACAGACATAGTAAAAACCAAGGCCCTTTTGCAACAACAAAAAAAGGCCACAGACAGAAGATGGAACATTTCCGCTCTGCAAATCGAGGATGGTTTAAAACCACACCCGTAAGTCATCAAATCCATTGACAAAACATTTTCTCAACGTCGCTCAAAAAGGTTGATTCGCTGTTATTATACCTCTGTAATAGGAAAATGGAATGAAATACCGTGAGAGCGCACTGTGCTAGCCATGGAAGGGAGGGACAATGTCACACAAAGACCCAAATGTCCAATTTTGGGATGACAAATTAGAGGGTAGGATGGGAGCCGATCTGCTCTGCCGCTCGGGGCTTTGCAGACATGTGGTAATCATCTGGAACAGCTTTGAGTGCACTGCTGCTTGCTATTTAATGATGAGACCAGTCATGGGCTACAGCATGACAACTAGTGCCTGCTGCAGCATAAGGGCCTATTTTCAGCCGCCTCCTGCAGAAACAAACGGAACTACTAGAGGAGGCATTTAGACAAGTAGTCTCCCATCCCTTTCATCATCTCCCAAACAACCTATACAAAGAAAACTGTCTTTTGAAGGGGACATGTCATTACTCTGCAAATTACATCCAATCAGATTGCCCATCCAGTCTTGTAGTTGAGAAACACACATTATTGAATAGTAGCTTGGTCCAGGGGAGTAAAATGAAAATCACTCATACTAACTACCAGGTATATAGTCTATATGAATCATCTCCTCTGTAAACTTTGAAGTATTAAAAATGGGGAGTTTGAGGAGGAATGAGTTTGATTGAGTGTGTGTACAAAACTGTAACTGGGGGAGTGTGTGTGTGTGTGCGCGCTGGAGGAGGAGTGTGTGTGTGTGTGTGCGCGCTGGAGGAGGAGTGTGTGTGTGTGTGTGTGCTGGAGGAGGAGTGTGTGTGTGTGTGTGTGTGTGTGTGTGTGTGCTGGAGGAGGAGTGTGTGTGTGTGTGTGTGTGTGTGTGCTGGAGGAGGAGTGTGTGTGTGTGTGTGTGTGTGTGTGTGTGTGTGTGCTGGAGGAGGAGTGTGTGTGTGTGTGTGTGCTGGAGGAGGAGTGTGTGTGTGTGTGTGTGTGTGTGTGTGTGTGTGTGTGTGTGTGTGTGTGTGTGTGTGTGTCGGAGGAGTGTGTGTGTGTGTGTGTGTGTGTGTGCCGGAGGAGGAGTGTGTGTGTGTGTGTGTGTGTGTGCCGGAGGAGGAGTGTGTGTGTGTGTGTGTGTGTGCGCTGGAGGAGGAGTGTGTGTGTGTGTGTGTGTGTGTGCGCTGGAGGAGGAGTGTGTGTGTGTGTGTGCGCTGGAGGAGGAGTGTGTGTGTGTGTGTGTGTGAGTGCGCTGGAGGAGGAGTGTGTGTGTGTGTGTGAGTGTGTGTGTGTGTGTGTGTGTGTCGGAGGAGGAGTGTGTGTGTGAGTGAGAGTGTTGACAGAGGGAGTGCAGTCGAGCCGAAGGACTTGTGCGTGCCCATGTTGAGGAGGTTTGGGGTTATATTTAGAAAGGTGGCCCATCATAAAGGGACTGGTTAACTCTTCACCACCCAGGCCAGCTGCAAAGAGCAAGCGCCAGGGAATCGAAGAGAGGCCTATCCTATCCGAGCATCTGAACACCACGGAACAAACAACAGTAAATAGTACATCCAATGGTTTCGTCCTTCAGGGGGAAAAAAATGTGTTTTGACGTCTAGTATTAAGATTAACATTCGGACCAACAACAAACAAAAAGTGTGCTGAACTCAGATACACTAAGAAACAGGAAGCTTGTCTGTCCAGGAGAACGCATTCAGACTGCTGCGTGCAGAGACAGGCCTGTGTTGCCTTCTATTGACTCTGCTCATAAAGAGCAGCAGCGCATCCACTGACTCCACACGCAGAACTAGTGATGCAGATAAAAACTTTGCATCCTGGTCTTTGTTGTGCTTCTACATCAATGAGCATGTGCTGTGCCGTTCAGAGACAATGCAACAGGGCTTTGGCACAGGCATGGCGAGGCAGCCCTTTCCAATGGATACGCTATAGAGAGCAACCCTCCCATAGACACGCAAACGCGCCAAAAATGACTTAATTTGTAAACGTAAATATATTCAAAATACATTCATCCCAATCAAAGACACCAGTACATCAGCTACCCCACTATTCATGTGCCGCAAAAATAAAAGGGTGTGATTGTGTGTTCATTCCCGCAGAGAAAATTGCTATCAGACATGCAATTTAAAAAGTCCATCTTGAAACCACCAGTTAAGAGGGACAAACAACTGGTATTGCTTCCTTCAGCTTGTTGATATGAAGAATCCTTTCATTGAAACGGCATGGCTGAAATTGCAGTGGGTCTACCCTCTGAAATCCTCGCAGAAATCAAAACACTCATTCTCAGAGTGAAAATACAGTTATTGTCAAGAGGGCTCGAATGTTTATAAACAGTCATTTGGGCGTGTGTGTGTGTGTGTGTTTGTTTATAGAGGGACACTCTCAGAGGTAAACATTACCTCCAATATCTACTAACTTAATGAAGCACCATGTGTATGGCCTTAGGCTAGCCCCTTGTAATTATCCACTCGTTTCTGAAGAGCAGGGAAGCCACAGGTCCAATTTAACAGGGTGTGGTTCTCTCCAAGAGCCGTAGAGAATGACGGTTTAGAATTAATAGTGACCATCGACTCATTTTAAATGCATTACACAAAGTGTAGTAATTAAACAACTTTTTATGTGCGTCCTTAATGAGCCTGAACCAAAACAATACGAAATGCTCAGCTGGACAGATTGAGCACAGAACAGGACCTATAGGACTCAAATCCACATATTAAATGTGGATTGCTCCATTACTGAATTAATAGACTTAAAAATCAGGATGATCTGGCACAAAACTACAACTCCGACGAGAGAATCTGATAACAAACTGCATCGTAACACACAATAGCCTCTGCTATCGAATAACGCATGTCCCATCTGACTGAAAGGTTGAGTGTCTCTACCTCCCTGAGGGTAAAAGGCTGTGTCACTGTGTCCCCCTGTAACTCCAACCCGAGATCCCCCAGTCACAGGTCTGGGTCTCTGAAGAACATCCCAGCTAAAACGAGGCTAATAGGGTCATTCCATTTGATTTCAATTACTTTTTGATCGCACCCCTTTTGATTTGAATGATTCTTTCTATACATATTTGCCAAAGGTCGAAGGGGTCAGAAAGTAACTTTTTGGACCTGAATGCAAAAACATTTTAGGAGATAGGAGGTGCTCAAAGTTTTGCATACCCCACCATGACACATCCATGCAAAATATAAATGATTGATATCATTTAAAATATTAACAGGGTTGACAAAGTATATTATACATTTCCTGAAAAACGTTTAATAAATTTTTTACATTTTTTTAAACTTCAACATAAATGATCTAAAAGCACGTAAAATTCTATATTTATTTATTTTAGCATACATTGTAGTTTAGACCCTATTTTACATCATCTGAGGTGTTTGTGTCGTGCCCACTATCAGATGCTCTTGAATACAGGCTAGCCGTCCAGGCTAGCTGTCCTGTACTAAAATGGGAATGGACAATTCAAATGGTAACAGAACATCCTTAACATCTTTATCAATTTTTTATTTTATTTACCCCTTTTTCTCCCCAATTTTGTGGTATCCAATTGTTTTTAGTAGCTACTATCTTGTCTCGCTACAACTCCCGTACGGGCTCCGATACACAACCCAACCAAGCCGCACTGCTTCTTAACACAGCGCGCATCCAACCCCAACCCGTTCAAGCCCAGGTTGGAGCGAGGAGAGGGACGGAAGCAATACTGTTACAAAGTCTGATCCCATATCCTACACCTCCCCTTTACCTTTTATAGGACTCTCCTGGGGAAACGGTTAGAGGCCTCAGGAATACTTGTGTCTCCTTAATGCTCATCGTCTGTGCAACATGAGACAGCGGATGGATTATAATCACTATCACACTGGCCAGCTAATTCAACTATTTGGCTGATGAACGGGTGTACACCGCAATAGTGTTGCAAATATAGAGTAATCTTGGGCTAGGGTTTCGATTATTTACATTGGACATACAAAAAAAAAAAACGCTTTCCACCGTGATAACTTCTTTTCTGTGTGAGAACTTTTTGTTGTCATCAAATTACTGCCAAAAGTCAGGTGACCTATGCACTTCCAAATATGAAGTTGCAGGCTTGCCATATCTGTCATGCGCATCTCTCTCCTATGTGCAAATCTTTATGGCAGTAAGTTTACTTACAAATACAAATCAAAAAGCTGTTTGTTTGTGGATTGGTAATTTACATTTGTGGATTGGTAATTTACATTTGTGGATTGGTAATTTACATTTGTGGATTGGTAATTTACATTTGTGGATAGCGATTAAAATTTTTGGGAAAGTGATTTACAGTTGTGGATCGGTGAGTTACATTTTTGGGAAAGTGATTTACAGTTGTGGATCGGTGATTTACATTTGTGAATACATTTAGCATGATATTGATCTCATAGTCTTGACTGAGTCAACCTGGGAAAAGCTAGTTAAACTAGCTAATGTTAGCTAGCTAGGCTAATTGAGGCTGCAGTGCATGCGCTCTCATCCTACAGTTACAAATAACTCCATTCAGAATATTAAGTAGCAGCCTATTGTTGTAGTCTCTCCTTCTCATTTGAATGAACTTTTAATTCAGTCATTTTAATTCCATCTGCCATCGATTAGATAGTTGCTTACATTTTGACACACACAGAGGCTCTCTGACTGTAGTCTATTGCCACTTTGACGGCCAACAACAAGCGCCACGCTCCACTCTCGTGAAAAGCAAGAGCAACACCATAAATGATAAAAATGTCTCTCTCAACTGCAGCTGTCGCATTTTGCTCTGTACGGGCCCATCCGGACAAGTCAGTTAAAATGACACATACCCGAGACAATCATATCAGATCTAACCCAGACCTGTGACATCATTTTGAATTCTGGATCCGCTCAGGTACCAGATCGAGTCTCGGGTGTTCCGGTACCAGTGGATCCGTGAAGACCTCTACATGGATGTCTCATGGTAGAGTGTGGTATGCAAAATGGGGCAACTTTGAGTACCTCCATCTCCTAAACGTTTGGCATTCAGTTCCAAAAAGTAACTTTCTGACAACTTCTACCACAGGCAAATATGTATGGCAAGTTTTGTTCAAATAAAAGGGGTCCGGTTAAAAAAATGATTGAAATCAAACTTAACGACTAAATAGCCCCACAATCTGGGTGAGACCTGACAACAGAACAACGACAGAACAATGTAATCATTTTTGGTTGCCCTGGCCTCCCATGTGTTTTAAAGAGCCCTTTGTAAAAGAGAGTGGGATGATGGGAAAAAAATATGTGCGAGGGCTGAGGGAGGAGGAGGGGGGGAATGACCTCCAGCTGTGAGAGCAGGTTTATGTCTATGACTTCATTGGTGGACATGACACATCTGGGAATGATAACACGTTCAGATGAAGCGAGGTAAAGGGCTGGTTTGCAGTGTAAAACCATACCACCTTTGCCACAACATTTGGTAGGCAGGCTACATCAGTCATTTCATCAACATTGAATTGTTAATAAATTGTTTCATATGTTGTTTTTCATCACATTAGTGGGTGACTGTCAATGCACCTAGATGGCAATCTAAACTGAACACATCAATTTCAACTGTCAAAACATTCTCTAGGGTTCCTCTACACAGACCTGTTGAGTAGGAAATGGACACACTGGTAGTCACATACTTTGGAGGCTCTGGAACAGATGGGTATCATGCAAAGAGAAAGCAATGGGTTTAAAACAGTCACATATCCATGGTCAATCCTTTTCTGCAGTGGAAGAAAAGAGATAAAAAATAAATAAATAACAGAACAAAGCACCACAAGAAAGAAAAAAAGATGGCGCCGGAGAGGATGGCTGATGTTGTTTGTATCTTATCTTTTCACTTATTTTTGTACATAATGTTGCTGCAACTGTCTCTTATGACCAAAAATAACTTCTGGACATCAGAACAGCGATTACTCACCACTAGGGTTGCACATTTTGGAGAATATTCAGAGGTGGAAACTTTCTGTGGGAATATATGGGACTTAATGGAAATGTATGCTAATTAATATTAATACCATTTAAATGTAGATGTTTTTTGCATTGGATATATTTAGCATGTCATATGGAGACAGAAACAGAAACCTTTTACCTTATCATAAGTAGACATAATTGCAAATGATTAAATCCTTCCAATAGAAATAAATAAATACAAATGTAGTTACGAATGGAACTTTATTTAAATGAGTTGACTCTTCACATGGGATGATTTCACTGAACAACAAAAGGGAATATTGAATGATCCCCAATGATCCATCGCATCTTCCAAAAACATTTTCTGTAAAATGATAGTCTAGAAACTAAAGCTTTGGTTGTCTTCCTCTCAACCTTCCATGTCTTCTCCCTGGACCTCCTCAATGTCCACCTCTTGAACATCAGACTCTGAGGCTTTATCTTCACTGTCACTTTCCAACCTTGTTGAGGATGGCTCGTTGTCAGGCTCAAAAAGCCTAAAATTTGCTCGGATAGCCACCAATTTTTCAACCCTTGTATTGGTCAGCCTGTTGCATGCTTTTGTGTGTGTGTTCCCAAACAAGGACCAGTTAGGCTCTGAGGCGGCTGATGTTGGTGGGATTTGGAGGATGATGAGCCAACAGGGGAAAGAGCCTCAGATCCACAAAGTACCTTCCACCAGGTTGCTGATGAGATGGGATGGAGATGCAATATGGCAGTCGTGCCAACCTAAAGCCCTTGCTTGGAAGTGTACTTCGCCAGACTACCAAGAACCTTGCCCTCATCCAGGCCAAGGTGCCAAGACATGGTAATGATGACACCATAGGCCTTGTTGATCTCTGCACGAGACAGCATGCTCCTGCCATACTTGGGGTCCAACATGTACGCTGCAGTGTGTATGGGCTTCAGGCAGAAGTCTTCACACTTTTTAATGTATTTCAGAACTGCAGTTTCCTCTGCTTGGAGAAACAGTGAAGTGGGCAGGGCAGTATGGATTTCTTCTCTTACATCCGCAAGCAGTCTGAACATCAGACAGGATGGCATTGTCTCTCTCAATCCGTGCAATGGCTACTGTTATAGGTTTCAGGAGTTTCAGGCTGCTTACCAGTCTCTCCCAAAATATCATATCAGCAGACTGTGATAAGGACATTTCTTGGAAAGACTCCTTCTCCAGAAGACAGTCAACCATGATGACAACACCACCCCCCACGGGTGTTGCTGGGCAGCTTCAATGTGATGCGCTTATTCTTCTCACTTTGCTTGGTGACGTAGATTGCTGCTATAACTTGATGACTCTTCACATACCTAACCATTTCCTTCACTCTCTTGTAGTGTATTCATTATTTTCAGTGCCATGATGTCCTTGAGGAACAGATTCAATGCATGAGCAGCACAGCCAATGGGTGCGATTTGAGGGTAGAACTCCACTTTAGACCAAGCAACCTTCATGTTCGCAGTATTGTCTGTCACCAGTGCAAATACCTTCTGTAGTCCAAGGTCATTGATGACTGCCTTCAGCTCATCTGCAATGTAGAGACCTGTGTGTCTGTTCTCCCTTGTGTCTGTGCTCTTGTAGAATACTGGTTGAGGGGTGGAGATGTAGTTAATTATTCCTTGCCCACAAACATTCAACCACCCATCAGAGATTATTGCAATACAGTCTGCTTTCTCTATGATTTGCTTGATCTTCACTTGAACTCTGTTGAACTCTGCATCCAACAAATGAGTAGATAAAGCATGTCTGGTTGTAGGGGTGTACGCTAGGTGAAGAACATTCAGAAATTACTTCCAATACACATTGCCAGTGAGCATCAGAGGTGAACCAGTTGCATACACAGCTCAAGCAAGACATTCATCAGCATTTCTCTGACTACGTTCCTCCATTGAGTAAAAAACAACCACTTCTGATTCCAGGAGGACCATGAGCTGTTGCTATTGATAAGGTGTCTGATTCATAATTTTCACCTTGAATAGAAGTAGAGGGATTTTGTCAGAGGTTGCTCGTTGTGAGCGCTGAGGGAACGTTATGCACTTGGCCAGATGATTCTGCATCTTTGTTGCATTCTTCACATATGATTTGGCACAGTATTTGCAAATGTACACAGCTTTTCCTTCTACATTAGCTGCAGTGAAATGTCTCCCCACATCAGATAGTGCCCATGGAATTTTCCTGTAACGATCAGAAAACAAATGGTAAAAAAATAAATAATACAATTCCATGTACAGATAAATAGTTAAGCAGTTATCTTACAAAGGAGTTGTTTAATCTAAATTATTTCAAACAAAACATGTATGGAAACAGGTGAATTAACACTCAGTTAGCAGGCTCAAACAAGCTAAAACCCACATGGTAGCAAAGACTAACTAGCAAAAATTGTTAACAAGTTAGAAATGATTTAAACACACTTTGCTGTAGGCTACTATTTACTAGTTAACAAAAAAAATCAGGTCATATCAAATATATTCATCCCACTCAGTACTGTAATCAGAACTTACCAGAAAGCATGTAGTCCTTGGCTCAGACAGTATAGTAGTGTGGGCTCAATAGCATCTCATTAGTGTGCAAGATCTTGAGAATCACCTGTACATGTGATGGAAGAATACCCTGTACATGCTGAGGGTTACAAATCCATTCAATTGGGGATAGTTTAACCAGAATATGCCGCAAGCCCAAGAATTGTCATGTATCCCACAATTTAAGGCAAGTAGCACTGAAACATGCATGAGAGCATCAGCTGTTCCGGATGATGTCGGCTGCGGAGAGCGTGATCACACGTGAGTAAGACCTTTAAACAGGTTAATATTCACAAGGCCGCAGGAACAGACGGATTACCATGATGTGTACTCCAAGCATGCACTGACAAACTAGCAAGTGTCTTCAGTGCCATTTTCAACCTCTCCCTGTCGGAGTCTGTAATACCAACATGTTTCAAGCAGACCACCATAGTCCCTGTGCCCATGAACACTAAAGTAACCTGCCTAAATGAGTACCAACCCCAACCCGAGCACTCACGTCTGTAGCCATGAGGACCTTTGAAAGGCTGGTCATGGCTCACATCAACACCATTATCCCAGAAACCCTAGACCCACTCCAATTTACATACCGCCCCAACAGATCCACAAATGATGCAATCTCTATTGCACTCCACACTGCCTTTTCACACCTGGACAAAAGAAACACCTATGTAAGAATGCTATTCATTGACTACAGCTCAGCTTTCAACACCATAGTGCCCTCAAAGCTCATCACTAAGCTAAGGACCCTGGGACTAAACACCTCCCTCTGCAACTGGATCCTGGACTTCGTGACGGGCCACCCCCAGGTGGTAAGGGTAGGTAACAACATCCGCCACGCTGATCCTCAACACGGGGGCCCCTCACGGGTGAGTGCTCAGTCCCCTCCAGAACTCCCTTTTCACTCATGACTGCACGGCCAGGCACGACTCTAACACCATCATTAAGTTTGCAGATGACACAACAGTGGTAAGCCTGATGACAGACAACGACGAGACAGCCTAAGGAGGAGGTCAGAGACCTGGCCGTGTGGTGCCAGGACAACAACCTCTCCCTCAACGTGATCAAGACAAAGGAGATGATTGTGGACTACAGGAAAAGGAGGACCGAGCACGCCCCCATTCTCATCGACTGGGCAGCAGTGGAGCAGGTTGAGAGCTTCAAGTTCCTTGGTGTCGACATCACCAACAAACTAACAAGGTCCAGGCACACCAAGACAGTCGTGAAGAGGGCACAACAAAACCTATTCCCCCTCAGGATATTGAAAAGATTTGGCATGGGTCCTCAGATCCTCAAAAGGTTTTACAGCTGCACCATCGAGAGCATCCCTGACGGGTTGCATCATTGCCTGGTATGGCAACTGCTCAGCCACCAAGGCACTACAGAGGGTACAGAGGGTAGTGCAAGGCACTACAGAGGGTAGTGCATATATGGCCCAGTACATCACCGGGGCCAAACTTCCTGCCAACCAGGACCTCTATACCAGGCGGTGTCTGAGGCCGGCCATAAAAATTGTCAAAGACTCCAGCCACCCTAGTCATAGACTGTTCTCTTTGCTACCACATGGCAAGCGGTACCGGAGAGCAAATCTAGTTCCAAGAGGCTTCTAAACAGCTTCTACCCCAACCATAAGACTCCTGAACATAAAACCAAATGGCTTCCCAGACTATTTACATTGACCCTCCCCCCTTTACGCTGCTGCTACTCCTTGTTATTATGTACGCATAGTCACTTTAATGACTCTACCTACATGTACATATTACCTCGACTAACCGGTGCCCCCGCACGTTGACTCTGCACAGGTACACCTTGTATGTAGCCTCGCTATTGTTATTTTACTGCTGCTCTTTAAATTATTTGTTACTTTTATTTCTTATTCTTATACATTTTTGTTGCCATTTCTTTTAACTGCATTGTTGGTTGCAGACTTGTAAGTAAGCATTTACTATAAGGTCACCTGTTGTATTCGGAGCATGGGACAAATAAAATTTGATTTGAAGACCAGAGAGAGCAGCAGGAAATGTCAGGAATATAAAAGGAGGAGAATAAAAAGGAAATCACTGGAGAAAAAGTGGAACAATATAGACATACATGCACCCAAAGAAGGATGTTGAAACCAGAACGAGCCAAGAGCCAGTGACCCCTAAACACACCAGACAAAGGAGACCAGACATCTGCTCCCAGATTACACCAGAGAGTGTGTTAAAAACAAGCTTAAAGGCCCAGTGCAGTCAAAAAATAATTTTCCTGTGTTCGATTTACACTCACTGGACAGTTTATTAGGTACACCCATCTAGGATCGGGTAGGACCACCCTTTGCCTCCAGAACAGCCTGAATCGTTGAGGTATGGATTCTACAAGGTGTCGGAAACATTCCACAGGGATGTTAGTCCATGCTGACGCGATGGCATCACACAGTTGCTGCAGATGGTACATTCATGCCGCGAACAGCCCATTCCATCTCATCCCAAACTTGCTCTATTTGGTTTGGTACTTAATTGACACCCAAAAATGATTTGAAATTGAGATAAAACATTTGCATTGCTGCTAGCATAATAGTAGATAACGCTAGTTAGCATTGGCTCGCAAAACTATCTCTAACTCCCTTCATACTTAATGCAGAGACATACTAAATGTATCCATGAATTCATTGGACTCTGGGGAAGTAGATAAATGGATTCAATGCCAAAATCCCTATGTATCACTTTAAGTCCCATGGCATGGAACCAGTGGAGGCTGCGGAGTGGAGGACGGCTCATAATAATGGCCAGAACCGAGCCAATGGAATGGCATCAAACACAAGGAAACAATGTGTTTGATACCATTCCAACAATTTCACTCCAGCCATTACCCCCGAGCCCAACCTCCCCAATTAAGGTGCCACCAACCTCCCGTGCGTGGAACACTGACAGAACATGCCAATGTCCCCTCTAGGCTCTATATCATCCACTAACACCACACACTGTTGGTGACTTCACTTGTCGAGCAAACTACATTCAATCGCACACACAGGTATCATAATTATGTCCCTTTGTCCATAATATTGTTTAGCCTGTGTACATTCATAATTCTATCCATATTTAGCCATGTATATTTCTTGTTGCACTTGTCCACAGAGCGACCAGACAAGACATCTGGTACCAGATTAGACCAGTGTGTTTAAATGCAGAGGCTTAAGAGCCTGGAACACGGATGGTTGAGACAACCGATTAGGCTACTCAACTTCAAACCCACAGTCACCATCATATACTGACTGTACATCATATAGGACAAAAGGTGTACAAGAGGGCATTAGGAAAAAGCAGAATACTTGCATTGCAGTATTGTAAGAATCAGCTTTTTGCAGAATTGTATAAATGAAAGAATATCTAGTAGACGTTGAAGTCATGAACGTTTTCCAATGCAAACGCTCTGACATGTGCTTGGGAGATTGTGTGCTGGCAGGCCAAAACAAACATTTTGGGAAAATTCAATCAATAATATTAGAGAGATATCTACAAACAGGTGAATCTAATTCCTCTTCTTTCAACAGCATTGTTTCCCAGTAGACTATAATCGTGGGTGATGTCAAGTCATCTTTAGCTCAAATCTGAGACCAAAATACTTCAGCCATCAGCCACCAACTGTGATGATTCCCCCCTCTGGTCATTTGCCAAGGAAAGGCATCAACATTGGGAGGTGTTGGCTTCTTGCCTCAGTAAACTGGTTCTGGTCAACTCAAAACTAAACTGTGTCAACTTGGTGCCCTGGGTTCAAAGTCACAAGGTGTTCTTGTTCACGTAGGCTAAACGTACTTTCGACTTTCTTGGCCAAAGCTCTATCAGAGTCTGGTCAAATTAATGTATTCTCAGACCAACTAAACAGCATCCATCCTCTGTAAGCACTAGTCATACTTACTAGGGATATACTCTGTAATGCACATATCTTACATCAATTATAATTAACATAAAACACGCTAACGGAGGACTCCTGACCAGTGCACGGAAAGAATTCCACAAGGGAATAGCCTAGACGACTGTGAAAAAAAAGCCAAGTGCATCTCAAATGGGCATAGCAGGCAAGGCCATCCTTTAACATCAAATCATATGAGTACATGCATGAAACGTTGAAGGATAATACATGTTATTAAGAATGACTTATTTAAGAGCGAAGAGAAACGTGACTGAATATAGGATCTACTTACTGAGTCGAAGTCGGAGACCAAGCCAACTCCTTTGAGGTGACTTGTGCTGTAGAACTGAATTCATGGTCCACTTGCTTGGAACCATTTAGGTCCTATTCTTGGTTCTTATGCTGAAAATACCCCAATATCAATGGTTGGTCGTCTTCATGTCTATTCTCAACGAATGGTGGTAGATTCCGATGGTCCTGTCTTGAAGTTTGAATCTAACTTGAATGTGCCATTTTATCACTCTCCGTTTCGCCTAGGTGGCATCATATTTATGATCGCTCCCGTAAACCGCATAATATTGTTCTATATTGGAGCGCTCCCCGTGCTCGACGTTATTTGTAGATCAGTTTGAGAGCAAAACAACCTGTTAAAAACAATCCATTGAAATAATAATCCAACCTTTCGTGACTAACTAACCTGTCACACGATTGGCTGACTGGTGCAGAATATGTCTCATTCAAGGTAATAAACACCGCATAATAAAAGGTCAATTCTCCAATATGGCAAATAGGACGCCTCTGTTTTTGTTTACTCCGCTATGCAGCAGTAACCTGTTGCTTCACAAAAAGCATTATCTTCGTCGTCCAGGTCCGAAATATCCTATTTGCCCAATCACCACCGTAGCGTTAGTCCCTCCCTCACGATACACTTTGTTTTAATCGCCGGTTATTGCACGGGTGAAGCACGCGGGCTACTCTGTTGCAATTTTGGCCACTGACTTCTTCGATGCTTTCGGCAAAGCACATTAAAGTCGGAAACATAATTCCCCGCCAAGTATCGTCGTCTGTCCCTCCACTTTTCAACCATTAAAAGCCTTTTCCATTCATTCAGTCTACCTTCTTTTCTTTCCAGTTACAAGTTGGCATTATGTTGCAGCTAGGGGCGCCATAGTATGGAAGCCCATAAAACCATCTCAAAATGCAAAGGTACTAAATCGAGATTTTTAGATACATAGGTGAAAATGTCGAGATAATAAGTCGACATGTTTTAGATACGGTTAAGTCAAAATTAGCAGAAACGAACAAAACATGTTTTTTTATATAGTATACCGTAATTATAGGAAATGTTTCTTCATTTGTAACTTTGTGCCATGATTTCAGAGGTGGCACCACAAGTCCCAGAATTGGGGAGAGAGTTGTTTTCCTGGTGCCCAGAGTTTCTCATGATCTGGTGACATTGAATAACCAACCTATGACATAAAATAAATCAGCTGTAAAACCGTTGTATATGGGCTATGATGGGAACAGATTTGTTCTAATCAGGTCATATGTATATAAATAATGAATCAAATCAAAGTTTGTAGAGTCACAAGCTTGATGTAGTCATTGTGAGATCGGAATATGGGATCAAATACTAAACTTTTGACAAAATGTAATACACTATAAGTGAATTTGTCCAAATACTTATGACATCTTCAAATGGGGCGACTAAATTAAATCTAATTGTATTTGTCACGTGCGCCGAATACAACAGGTGTAGACCTTACAGTGAAATGCTTACTTACAAGCCCTCAGCCAACAATGCAGTTTTAAGAAAATACAAAAAAAGTCAGAAATAAGAATAGCAAATAATGAATTAAAGAGCAGCAGTAAATAACAATAGCGGGGCTATATACAGGGGGTTCCGGAGTCAATGTGCCAGTGTCGAGGTAATTGAGGTAATATGCACATGTAGGTAGAGTTATTAAAGTGACAATGCACAGATAATAACAGAGAGTAGCAGCAGCGTGGAGGGCCTTCCTCTGACACCGCCTGGTATAGAGGTCCTGAATGGTAGGAAGCTTGGCCCCGGTGATGTACTGGGCCGTATGCACTACCCTCTGTAATGCCTTGTTGTCGGAGGCTGAGCAGTTGCCATACCAGGCAATGATGCAACCCCCAAATCAAATCAAATCAAATCAAATTTATTTGTCACATACACATGGTTAGCAGATGTTAATGCGAGTGTAGCGAAATGCTTGTGCTTCTAGTTCCGACAATGCAGTAATAACGAACAAGTGATCTAACTAACAATTCAAAAAAAACCTACTGTCTTATACACAGTGTAAGGGGATAAAGAATATGTACATAAGGATATATGAATGAGTGATGGTACAGAGCAGCATAGGCAAGATACAGTAGATGATATCGAGTACAGTATATACATATGAGATGAGTATGTAAACCAAGTGGCATAGTTAAAGTGGCTAGTGATACATGTATTACATAAGGATGCAGTCGATGATATAGAGTACAGTATCTACGTATGCATATGAGATGAATAATGTAGGGTAAGTAACATTATATAAGGTAGCATTGTTTAAAGTGGCTAGTGATATATTTACATCATTTCCCATCAATTCCCATGATTAAAGTGGCTGGAGTAGAGTCAGTGGCATTGACAGTGTGTTGGCAGTAGCCACTCAATGTTAGTGGTGGCTGTTTAACAGTCTGATGGCCTTGAGATAGAAGCTGTTTTTCAGTCTCTCGGTCCCAGCTTTGATGCACCTGTACTGACCTCGCCTTCTGGATGACAGCGGGGTGAACAGGCAGTGGCTCGGGTGGTTGATGTCCTTGATGATCTTTATGGCCTTCCTGTAGCATCGGGTGGTGTAGGTGTCCTGGAGGGCAGGTAGTTTGCCCCCGGTGATGCGTTGTGCAGACCTCACTACCCTCTGGAGAGCCTTACGGTTGAGGGCGGTGCAGTTGCCATACCAGGCGGTGATACAGCCCGCCAGGATGCTCTCGATTGTGCATCTATAGAAGTTTGTGAGTGCTTTTGGTGACAAGCCGAATTTCTTCAGCCTCCTGAGGTTGAAGAGGCGCTGCTACGCCTTCCTCACGATGCTGTCTGTGTGAGTGGACCAATTCAGTTTGTCTGTGATGTGTATGCCGAGGAACTTAAAACTTGCTACCCTCTCCACTACTGTTCCATCGATGTGGATGGGGGGGTGTTCCCTCTGCTGTTTCCAACCCGTCAGGATGCTCTCGATGGTGCAGCTGTAAAACCTTTTGAGGATCTGAAGACCCATGCTAAATCTTTTCAGTCTCCTGAGGCAGAATAGGTTTTGTTGTGCCCTCTTCACGACTGTCTTGGTGTGCTTGGACCATGTTAGTTTGTTGGTGATGTGGACGCCAAGAAACTTGAACTTCTCAATCTGCTCCACTGCAGCCCCGTCGAGGAGAATGGGGCGTGTTCGGTCCTCCTTTTCCTGTAGTCCACAATCATCTATTTTTGTCTTCATAACATTGAGGGAGAGGTTGTTGTCCTTGCATCGGGAAACTTAATGATGGTGTTGGAGTCGTGCCTGGCCGTGCAGTCATCAGTGAACAGGGAGCAGAAGAGGGGACATGCACCCCTGAGTGGAGCCCGTGTTGAGGATCAGCATAGCGGATGTGTTGTTACCTACCCTTACCACCTGGGGGAATCCGGTCACGAAGTCCAGGATCCAGTTGCAGAGGGAGGTGCTTAGTCCCAGGGTCTTTAGCTCAGTGATGAGCTTTGAGGACACTATGGTGTTGAACGCTGAGCTGTATTCAATGGATAGCATTCTCACATAGGTGTTCCTTTTGTCCAGGTGGGAAAGGGCAGTGTGGAGTGCAATAGATATTTCATCATCTGTGGATCTGTTAGGGCGGTCTAGGGTTTCTGGAATAATGGTGTTGATGTGAGCCATAACCAGCCTTTGAAAGCATTTCATGGCTACAGACGTGAATGCTACGGGTCGGTAGTCATTTAGGCAGGTTACCTTAGTGTTCTTGGGCACAGAGACTATGGTGGTCTGCTTGAAACATGTTGGTATTACTGACTAAGACAGGGAGAGGTTGAAAATGTCAGTGAAGAGACTTGCCAGTTGGTCAGCGCATGCTCGGAGTACGCGTCATGGTAATTAGTCTGGCCCTGCGGCCTTGTGAATGTTGACCTTCAAAGGTTTAAAGGTCTGACTCACATCGGCTGCGGAGAGCGTGATCACACAGTCGCCCGGAACAGCTGATGCTCTCATGCATGTTTCAGTGCTATTTTCCTCGAAGCGAGCATATAAGTTATTTAGCTCGTCTGTTAGGCTCGTGTCACTGGGCAGCTCTCGGCTGTGCTTACCTTTGTAGTCTGTAATAGTTTGCAAGCCCTGCCCATCCGTCATGCCTCAGAACAGGTGTAGTACGATGCAATCTTAGTCCTGTATTGATGCTTTGCCTGTTTGATGGATCATCAGAGGGCATAGCGGGATTTCTTATAAGCTTCCAAGTTAGAGTCCCTCTCCTTGAAAGCGGCAGCTATACCCTTTAGCTCAGTGCGAATGTTGCCTGTAATCCATGGCTTCTGGTTGGGGTATGTACGAACAGTCACTGTGGGGACGACATCATTGATGCACTTATTGATGAAGCCAGTGACTGATGTGATGTCCTCCTTAATGCAATTGGAAGAATCCCAGAACATATTCCAGTCTGTGCTAGCAAAACAGTCCTGTTGCTTAGTATCTGCTTCACCTGACTACTGGTGCTTCCTGCTTTCATTTTTGCTTGTAAGCAGGAATCAGGAGGATAGAATTATGGTCAGATTCGCCAAATGGAGTAAAGGTGGTCTAGAGTTTTCTTCCCTCTGGTTGCACATTTAATATGCTGAAGGAAATTAGGTCAAACTGATTTAAGTTTCCCTGCATTAAAGTCCCCGGCCGCCTCTGGATGAGCGTTTTCCTGTTTTGGGTTGCATCATGTATGCTTCTTTATTTTAGGCTATACATACATAGCTTAGGCAATAAATAAATGACTTTACTGCTTCTTTTCCCTTGGCCAGAGGAGATCAGAGTGCATAGGCATCTCTACACAACCTGCAGCTATCAGTAGACTACAGTTTATCAGACTCAAGCACAGATTCATTGTGCATGAGTTGAGAAATTATGAGGCAAATCAGTCTAAACAACAGTACTTTGTTTCTCTTTTCAACGCTGTTGTGTTAATATTTTCTATTAAATCAAATCAAAAATGCTGGGGCAAATGTCAGCTTGCCAGCCGGCCCTGCTGTGCTGATCTCTGCAATGTGCATAGATGGAAATTCCACATAATGCTACAAATGAAGAAACCCTATCCTATATGTAGTATCTCAACGTTTTGACTTAGTATCTCAACATTTTGAGATTATATCCTGAAATCGTAGACAGTACTGTATCTTGAAAGTTTGAATTACACTTCTAGAAATGTTGAGATAGTATTGAAATTGTTGTGGTATTTTGGTGGCGGGAATGAGATTCCATACATTTTCAACTCTACTGATGGTTTTGTCAATAAAAATGTTGCGTTATATAGCGAATGTGCCACTCTGGTCTTGGCACCTGCAATCTAGCCCAATGGTTCTCAAACCTCTCCTTGGGGACCCCCAGACGTTTCAAATTTAGTTCTAACCCTGGCCAGAACCAAGTCTGGGAAAACCTGGTCGACATTATGAGATTATTATGGGCAAAAGAGTGAGATTATTTGTATTTGTCAAACGGCAGCCAAGCATCGATCATTATGTCATCAGAATAAGACCCTAGATATTTATTGGAAAGAAACATCAATCTCATCACCGTGCACTTTCACCACCCTGGGAATTTCATCATAACTTAATTCATCTGTAGCCTAATAAACTGCATGCTTTCCGGAGTCGTAGTGGGAGGAGCACACAAGATCCTCTTGTGACTCTACATTTAAACTTCGATAAATCAAATTGTATTGGTAGCACAGCCTACACATATTTTGAAGATGCAGGACCGAGTTTGGGAAATGCTGGGATAGAGTACAGGGTGGTAGCCGGCTAGTAACAGTGACTAAGTTCAGGGCAAGGTACTGACTGGGCGGAGGCCGGCTAGTGGTGACTATGTAACAGTCTAATAGCCTGGAGATATAAGTTGTTTTTCAATCTCTCGGTCCTAGCTTTGATGCACCTGTACTGTCTGCGCCTTCTGGATGGTTGTGGTCAGGTGTCTTTTATACTGATAACAAGTTCAAACAGGTGCCATTAATACAGGAAACGAGTGGAGGACAGAGTAGCCTCTTAAAGAAGAAGTTACAGGTCTGTGAGAACCAGAAATCTTGCTTGTTTGTAGGTGACCAAATACTTATTTTCCACCATAATTTGCAAATAAATTCATAAAAAATCCTACAATGTAATTTTCTGGATTTTTTCCCCTCATTTTTTCTGTCATAGTTGAAGTGTACCTATGATGAAAATTACAGGCCGCTCTCATCTTTTTAAGTGGGAGAACTTGCACAATTGGTGGCTGACTAAATACTTTTTTCCCCCACTGTATATGTGTGTGAAAAGAAGAAAGTGGAACTTTTCCCCCAAAAATGTTTTTGAATATTGCTAGCAACAACAGAATAAATCCTTTTGAATTACCTACCATAAAAGAGATGAGAATATCTCCTTTCTTTCTTATCTAATAGACTATGTTAGAGTTTACACTTCCTCTTCCAATTATAACGTGGGGAGGTCAAACTAATGACAATATATTTACCGTATCTATAGATTCTGATTACTTATCCTTGCCATTATCATTCACCTGATGATAAGACAAGACAAAATATTTTGCTAGTGTATGATGGGGTCGCCGGTTTGCCTGAAAGGGGGTCCGTGGCAAGAAAACGTTTGAAGGCCCCTGCTTTAGCTAACAATGGATACATTTGATGCTTGAAATTGTCTCTTGATTGATTGGCCTCGGAAATTACATTGAAAAAAATGCCTCATTTAGTTTTAGCTAAATATTATATTTGATTCCCATGGACTCTGTTACTTTTGGGGCAGAAGTTGCCATTGTGGGCTATGCCCTCCCCCCTTTACAAACCCATTGTCTCTATGTTTATTATGCACACTTTGAAACTAACAAAAATTTCTTGTTGTGCTTGGATGTTTGTATTGAAAGCCAGTAGTTCACACAGTCACAAGCCATTCTGATTTAGGCAGATTGGTTTAGGGAAAGGTTATTCCCAAGATTGACCAATAGTTCACAGGCAAAAAAAATCCTAGAAACTGCACGATCTAACCTGTAATGTCTTTACACTTCTCTTAGATGACATTCGAGACGCAAGAAGCCCTTTCAGTCCTCAGCATTTTATTCATATTAGTGGTTGTATAGGGATTCCACGCAGAAGGATTGGTCAGTTGTTTCAATTAAAGCAAAGGCAGCCCGTGTCCCTTTGTGAGTGGTGGGAAATGATAGAATCAGATGACAAATCTCCAGCTTACTGTAAACGGTTGACTTCTAACAGTGCCAATCCTACCAGCATTACAAGACAAGAAGGATAAAACATTTTTTTTTGGCTGAACTGTGATGGATTGACCACTGGGCAAGAAGAACATGCCCTCATAGTAAATGCATTCCTCTATTTCTACATTAACACCAATCTCCATTGTGCACGAATCATGAAAAATGGCCCAATGGTTTAGTCTACTACAGTGTGAGCAGGGGATTTCATCAGATAAATCCTATGTGTTTATTCCCGGGGTTTAGGCTCTATTTGGACTGTCTTGAGTGGGACCTCCAATTTGGGAGATTTCTCATTGGGTTGCATGGGGACTCTCAGGAAAGATGTCTGCCCTGACAAAGCTAAAAGAATTACGTGACCACAATGCAGCTCCAGTTGTTTGTATGCTCCCCTCCCCAACAAAGGGGAGGGAAATGGTAAACAAAGCAATCTGGGAAATAGGGAGATTATATAAATGGCCCACAACAAATTAGCAAGTCTCCACAGTTGTATGTGAATGTAGAGTATGCTCACAATGAGTCCTTGTTCTCTCTTCCAAGTCAAAACAATCAATGACCACAAAGCCATATCAGACAAGAGCCTTCCTTGTAAAGAGACATGCTTGCATAAGTGTAGGGGGTGGGAGACTAATTTAGAGTCCCACCTGTCTAATCACTTGAAATGATTGGGTTCACTCAATCTGTGTGTGTTTGTCATTAGGCTCCTAAACTGTGTCCATATATACTCATAAAACTCTTGTGTGGTTTCCCATTGAAATCTACTAGGACTGTGGGTTTAAGGTTGATACATTAGAAAAATAAACCTGAACAACACTTCCCTCTTCAGGACACAAAGACAACACCTCGTAATACTTGTGTGACTTCTTATCCCCTTTTACTGTATGATCCACTCTGGTACGAATGTATGAGAATGTAACCCCCCCCCCCCCCCCAAAAAAAGGAAAATAAACATGAACCTGTTAATCACTGTCCTTTTCAGGACACAAAAAAATCCTACACACCCAAGTAACAAAGAAATTAAAGGAAGTTTTACTTAGGCCTACTATTACCAACTTCTGTCAAACAAAACTCCTGATGGAACAGGAGGGATAAAAGAGAAAGAGAGAAACAAAATGGGGGAAAAAGAATAGAGGACCGGTAACAGTTCTCGCCTGTAGTTCTCATATCGCACCATCAATGCCATAGTTAATATTTTGTCCCAAGGTCAGATGAATAAATAGGCCAATCAATGTTCAGTAATCCAGTACTCTCAGAAATGCAACAGAGATGTTACTTGAAGCATTTACATCCATTACTATGGTAATAAAAATATAAAAATTTAAAACATGGACAAAAAACTGTAACAATTCGTAGTGAACTACTATTCAGGTACAATGTGTGTACAGGTTTCTCCTTTTTTTTGACAGGTGTTATCCAATAGCTCTATAGATGGATTGTTGAGCAAGTGACATTATGTTTTCTTTTGTTTTAATGGGTTTCATTGTCAGAGAAGACCCCTGCAAGCACTTTCATGTCCTACTCCATCCAGGCTTTTCATGAATATCACTTGTAGAGTGAATCTTAAGCTGTAACATGGTCCAAATGTACAACCTCTTTTCAAGACAATGTACATTCCACAGTGTGGAAAAATAGTGAAGACATTAAAACTATGAAATAACACACATGGAATCATGTAGTAACTGAAAAAAGTGTTCTACGTGAGATTCTTCAAAGTAGCCACCCTTTGCCTCGATGACAACTTTATCACAATCTTGGCATTCTCTCAACCAGCTTCATGAGGTAGTCACCTGGAATGCATTTCAATTAACAGGTGTGCCTTGTTAAAAGTTAATGCATGTGAGACAATCAGTTGTGTTGTGACAAGTTAGGGATGGTATACAGAAGATAGCCCTATTTGGTAAAATACCAAGTTCATATTATTACAAGAACAGCTCAAAGCAAAGAGCAGTCCATCATTAATTAGACATGGAGGTCAGTCAATTCCCAAAACTTCAAGAAGTTCGAAAGTTTCTTTAAGTACCGTCACAAAAACCATCGAGCTCTATGATGAAACTGGCTCTCATGAGGAGTGCCACAGGAAAGGAAGACCCAGAGTTACCTCTGCCGCAGAGGATAAGTTCATTAGGGTTACCAGCCTCAGAAATCAGCAGCTAACTGCACCTCAGATTGCAGCCAAATAAATGCTTTACGGAGTTCAAGTAACAGACATCTCAACATCCACTATTCATGGTCAAATTGCTGGAAAGAAACCACTACTAAAGAACACCAATAATAAGAAAAGACTTGCTTGGGCCAAGAAACACAATGGACATTAGACCGGTGGAAATCTGCCCTTTGGTCTGATAAGTCCAAATTTGAGATTTTTGGTTCCAGCTGCTGTGTCTTTGTGAGACGCAGAGCAGGTGAGCAAGACATTGATCTCTGCATGTGTGGTTCCCACCGTGATGCATGGAGGTGGTGGTGTGATGGTGCTTTGCTGGTGACACTGTCAGTGATTTATTTAGAATTCAAGGCACACTCAACCAGCATGGCTACCGCAGCATTCTGCAGTGATACGCCATCTCATCTGGTTTGCTCTTAGTGGTACTATCATTTGTATTTCAACAGGACAATGACCCAACACACCTCCAGGCTGTGTAAGGGCTATTTGACCAAGGAGAGTGATGGAATGCTTGCATCAGATGACTTGGCCTCCACAATCACCCGACTTCGACCCAATTGAGATGGTTTGGGATGAGTTGGACCGCAGAGGGAAGGAAAAGCAGCCATATCAGCATATGTAGGAACTCCTTCAAAACTGTTGGAAATGCATTTCAGGCAAAGCTGGTTGAGAGAATGTCCAAGAGTGCACAAAGCTGTCATCAAGGCAAAGGGTGGCTACTTATATTTTGATTTGTTTTAACACTTTTTTTGGTTATGTGTGTCATTTCATAGTTTGTCCTCACTATTATTTTACAATGTAGAAAATAGTAAACAAAGAAACCCTTGAATGAGTAGGTGTGTCCAAACTTTTGACTGGTACTGTATATTATGACATGGAACTTTGAACATTCTAACCATGATATCACATCTGCTAGGGACATGTCATGATGGGCCACTTAAAAAGACCAAAGGTCAACAGATTTAGAAATTCCTGACAGTGACAAGAAAAGCTCACATTTTCAACAACAAAAAGTATATCAATTTGTTTACATTTGATAATGTGTACAATCTTGGCTTTGGAATGTGACCCATGAGGAATAGACATCAAACCCAGTATGTGTCCCAAATGGCACCCTCTTCCTTATATACTGCACTACTTTTGACCAGTGCGCCATGGAATACGGTGCCATTTCAGATGCAGACAGAAGTTTAACTGCATGTCTAGATATTGTCCATGTGATAGAAACACATTCAAACATCCTAAACTATTTAATACAGCAACCCCCCCCCCAAAAAAAAAAAATTCTCTCATGATTGTAGACCAAGGTAAACCCAATTGACGCCAACAAGAGGGAGTTGACCTCCACAGCCTGGGCCGTCTTCAGCACTGATCTGGAGTGCGAGTACGCCCTCGAGTCACTCACACAAACTCTACGGTACACCCTCTCCTGAACCTTCACTTGTGTACATTCAACGACCTTAACTCTGGCCTTGGTGTTTAAAGTCAATAAACAAGGCGGGGGAGAAAGAAGAAGAAAAAAAAAACAACTGATTTCTTGCTGTGAAACCATAAAAACAATCACTTTGCGTTTTTCATCTGGCCAGGTCTTACAAGCCCCTTGAAGACGTGAAGCTTGCCGGCCCCGGTTAGCTCAAAGCTGTAGTCCATTGTGACGTAGGGAGGATCTCCCAGAATTCCTGTCTGTAACAGAAAGAGGATATGGGCTAAGATGACGCAAGCATGAGTGACTGAACCAAAACACTTTGAAAGGTAAAAGCTTACACCGATGGAGAGGAACAGGACAACAAATCAGTCCGAAAGAAACATTTAATAGTTTGGGGCAGTTGTGATTTTTCACGTTTTATTATAGCTGATATTCAAGTGTGAAAGTCAAACAAAGACATTGAACAGAGGTTTGAGGAGCAGAGAGTACATCGGTGAAGTGTTTAGAGTGCTTAGTGTGTGGGAGGTATCATCTCGTCTTACCTGGCCTGTGAGGAGGGTGTTGGGCAGTGTGACAGCCCCCAGCAGAAGACAGTTGACCTGACGGAGGATGGAGGGAGCTACAGGTGTAACAAGGAAGTACAGGCCCCGTGCCATGTCCACACCTCGAAGGACACCTGCGGAAGAGAGATAAACACTACTTAATAGATTACGCTCACAACCTTGTCATCCATCCAAGAGGTAGTCATCCATGTGGAGATGCCAAACTTTGTATTGTTCTAGGCTTGATATACATGTATTACTGTTGTTACCACACATCGGAAGACTGAAAGATGATGTGTTTATGGTTAATATAGTGTATATACACGTACCAAAGCCCACACAGGGACAGACAGGGGTTTGGGAGAGCAGTACTGGGCTTCCCCTGCCTGATACCTTCTCATTCAGACAGCACAGCCCCACCAGACTGGCATTGGCAGTGTAGAGCACATGAGTTGGTGCCACCTCACAGTGTGTCACACCCACAGCCACTGCCGAATGGGGAACCTGCAGGGAGAGGACAAGAGATGGGCGTAGTGGAATTAGCATTTAACAATCAAAACAGACTTGAATCCTATGCTTATCATAAATAAACATGATTTGGTGCAAGCAGGCTGGCAGAACAGGACACTTCAGAATGGGTCGCGTCGAAGCTTCAGATTGTGGCAACATTCTTCTTTCAAAAAGTGGTGACGATTTCTTACCTGGTAGGGGGTGAAGCAGTGTAGGGGTCTGACAGGGCCTGGTTCAGGGGACTGCAGCTGGCTGAAGTAGCCCAGCAGAGCCAGGTCACGCTGCTCGTTGCTGCGCTGGTGTCTCCTTTGGAAGAATAATACACACACCGCAGAGGAGAGAGAGGTGAAGTCAGAGAAGTAGGGCAGACGAAGGCTGACACGTCAGCTTAATGGACAAGTGTTCCTGGCAAGAAGTGCAGGGTGGGTTTGTCTTTTCTCTAAAAGTAAAGGGAAAGTATCTTCCATCAGCAAAAAAAAATGTATATCCCATGGCAACCAAGAAAGCTGTTGTGTTGTTAGGACTCTTACATTTCTCCCGGGCGGCCTGCTCCTTCAAACTCTGAGTGAATACGGAATAGAGTGTAACTCCGCTGGGCAGGATGAGTTCCAGAGTTGTCCTCCCCCAAAGCTGACTGGACAGGAGGGTGTGTCTGCCAGCCGTGGGATGACCTCAGGAACTCAGGGGTGAGTTGGGGGCACATGACTTTATCCCCACTACTGAGCTGCACCACGTGAGAAATGGAGAAGAGGCGAATGATGTCCACCAACAACTGAAAGCCAAAACCTGAAGAAGCAGGCACATGTTAAAATGGCAGTATGAAAAACATTTGTAAATAATACAAGTATGAATTACTATGCATTACTTCTGTTCAAATGTGTGCTTGCTTTCCCCTACTTTTTAAAGATTGGGCTATACACGAACATGGCATTTGAGACTAATTTTGCCCCCGGGTTGCCAAGAATACTGTGTTACTGACCTTTGACCCAGCCCATGGTGTTGATGACAATGGGCGTCTCTCGGTTGTACAAGCGCCACAGGGACTTGAGGGACTCCAGATAGCGGTCCAGGTCCGTTTCACAGGACGACTGGCCATAGAAGATCATGTGCTCTGGGGCCCACTGGTGTGTAAAGGGGGGACCTGGAAACAATATGAGACAGACAAACCAGGGTTAGTTTGGATTAGTTAAGACCTCCAAACATTTATAGGACCTTTGAAAATATTGGGAAATACAGGTAGTTACAGTGTATTTGGCATGTGTAATGAAAACTCACTCACTGCACTATAATGTATTGTACACATGATAAAGGAAACAGTTACGATACATACCCAGCAGTGGCTCTCTGACAGTAGACAGGGAGAGACAACCTGAGGGAGTGAACTCTGTCTGGCCCAGGTCACACTCCAGGTATTCTACACTTGCAGTGCTGCACATACAGACACACAGGGAGGGTTATTGCTGTAAGCATTGCCTCACTGAAGAACCTTCCAAACAAACAAACATAAATCAAAAACACATTACTCACTGGTTAAGTAAGGTATTGATGAGGTGACGGTTGAAGGTGGACTTTCCAACATTCTTAGCACCACATACAAGAATAACTGGACAGCCATCTAGCTCCTCTGTAGATGAAGAACAACAACAGTCCATAGGTCATCAGGTTGAAATATCTCCGCTTCCATCATGTGGAATACAACAGAAACATGACATGCTTGTCTGTAGAAAAGAACTGAAGGGGACCTGTTTGCCATGTTAAAGAGGGGCTGAACTCACTCATGTCGCCTCACTTTCCCACATCCCCATTAAGAAATGCCAGGAGCAATGAGAGTTTGAAGTGGGTGTGTTATGTTCTCTACAGTTGTGTGCCGTTTACTTGA
Source organism: Oncorhynchus kisutch (assembly GCF_002021735.2). NCBI lineage: Eukaryota > Metazoa > Chordata > Actinopteri > Salmoniformes > Salmonidae > Oncorhynchus > Oncorhynchus kisutch. The sequence goes on from NC_034197.2 coordinate 11,830,096, forward strand.
AATATCCCAAACAGCCACCGTACACGTGACGAATAGGCTTAGCAACCTGGTTCATGATTGCTTGATCTACATGTCAGAGGTATGTTTTGTTCTAGATTACATATTTCTATTTGATCGTTCCCAAAGACTGTGTCCTGCTGAACACGGCCTGGTGACACAGCATGTGAAGGTGATTGGTCAAGAATACCAAGCTCAGAGGATTTCCTGTTTTCTGTACCATCACTGGTATCAGTGTCTTTGATGACAGTTGTGTTTGTGATGCTAACGTTAGCGCACGAATGTGAGGATGTTTGAGTTGAAAAAAAAAAATTACCTTGATAAACAACCAGTCTCGTTCTTTCAACATAACAGTGGCAAAGATTTATGTATTGTTCTCTCATGTAAACAAGTCCGAGGCGCTGCATGCTAACGGGTTTACTTTAGGTCGATTGCGCTGCTACGATTGGATAGAGCGCACTTGGCGCAACCGGTTCGCCGTGCATGACAATACTCCCTAGGCATTACTATCCCGTGTTCATGGGCAAGACTGGGCGTGATTGAAATCAAAACACAACCCTCCAATATCCAAGGATTTAGGCATGTAATAGTTTTCCCCAAATGTCACAAATCTCCCATTTGGAAGATACTGACTTTATAACCAAAAGTATACTATTTCCACTTTGTAGTCAATGTTGGCACTAGAAAAAGTGTTTCCACCTAGATCTTTTTCGACCAAATAAGTCATTTTTTGGGGTTCCTCTTTGAGATAGCAGGGCTGTGTGTGTGTTTACCTGCACAGGCGTTAACCAGGCCGTTGAGAGCCTCCCTGTAGGTCTGTGACATAACCATGCCTCTAGCTGTTTTCCGCAGTGGGGTTATGCCAAGGCCAGAGAGCGGAGTGTCCAGCATAGCTGAACTCTCTCGGATGTCCCTCTATCATTCAAATAAATCAAATGTATTTATAAAGCCATTTTTACATCAGTAGTTGTCAAAACGTGCTTTACAGTAACTCTACAAAGAAGAGGTCGGTACAATCAAAGTCTGTATGAAAAGGCCAGTAGTAACATGCTGTAGATAGACAACATCGGATTATCAGAGTCAACCCACCGAACTGAGTCCAAACACCTCTTTGAGGTCTGGGAAACTGTTGAGGAACCGCGTCAGAGGGGTGTCCAGGGGCTCCAGCAGGATCACACAGGAGTCTGAATCTACTTCACTCAACAACCTTCTACGTGTCTCTAAACAGAACACAGAAAATAAAGATTAAATGCTGCTTGTTTGTAAGGTTGCTTCAAACTCAAACCAACCATTTACTCCCTCAAGGGTGATCTAAACAGGCCTATAACTGGAAACAAATCACAAAAAGAAGGCAGCTGAGGATAGTGTCATGAAAATTATTTAAAGGGTGGACGGTCTCATTCAAAGGCTCTCCTTACCTGTAGAGAGGTACTTGCGGACAATGGCTTTGGCCTCTAGACGGCCCGCTTTCTTTGTCTTGCTGGGGTTAGGGGAATCCCCCAGTGCTGTGACGGTGAGGGGGCAATGTGAGGAAGGGGAAAAAAGTGGGTAGGACTGCTGACCCTCCTCAAGGGTGAAACCATGCACCTCCACCCGACCGTACAGACATGACAGAAGGCACTTCCCCCTAAAACACAGGGTCTGCAGGAAAAAAGAGATCAGGGTGACTTAGAATAACTTTAATCCACACAGCATGGACAAAATTAATAATACAATTTATAAGAGACAAAACACTAGCAGGAGGCATTAGTGAAAGCACACAGGAAGTAGCTTATAGCAGGGAGTGTAGTTGCCACTGAAAAGTAAAAAGTGTAGCTGAAAATACTGCGTAAGTACCTGACCCTGTTGCATGACCAGCACTGTGCGATTATGGATGTAGTCTCGCTCTGCACAGTGAACAAAAGCCTCCTCCTCTATCCTGCCAGGCGCAGCTTTGGCTGAGACACAACTCTCCTGGCCCTCCATACTCTCTCCACCACCATTTTGATGTAAAACAGACTTGGCAAAGGAGCTCCAGTCCTGGGACTCGTCTGAGTCACTGCCCTGCTCTGGTCCACCTGCTCCCCCGTTGGTCAGGGGACGAGAGGGGGTCCTCTCCGTGGCAGCCGGAGTCTTGACCGGTCTGAAGGACACAGCCTTGGCGCCCTTCTTCAGTCTCTTCAGGTTAGGCTTGTCCTTTCTAAGGTTAGATGCGCGGTGCTCTAGCTTGGCCATGGCTGTGCTTGGGCTGAGGTTTGAAGAGTCTGAGTTTTTGGCAATTCTGTTGGACTTGAACCACTTGTCATTACATTGTTGCCTCTTGGACGTCTGCTTGGTTTTGGGGAGAGATTTCTGCACTTTCATGGTTTCTTATGGCTTTCCCTTTGCAAGTAAGATGTAAGGTGGGGAACCCTGGAGAGAGAATAGTACAAAATGAACACAACTAATGCAATGGGCAAGCATCGATTTAGCTATCTGTACATACTATACTAGCAGGCAAGTTAAGATTGATTGTTGTTAGCTAGCTAGCTAACGTTGGTGTAAATAGATAACACGTTAGCTAGCTACATATAATTTACCTATCTAACTCAGCTCACCTAACTACTAGTAGTAACAAATTGAACTTATCTTCGCTAAAGTGAATGAACACAGTTGCTGCCCAATACTACAGTGATGTCAATGAATCTCTGGTTAGTTAGCTAAGATGGCTAGCTAACTAATGTAACAAAAGCTAACAAACGTTACTGGTGTTCTATTGGTGAGCATATACCACGATCGGCAAGACGAAGGTGGGATACCAAGCAGTACCTCTCCGTAGCTTCTCAAAAATATGCTTGGAGGACCTCTATAGCGAACGAATAAAAATCGTGTTGGCACATTGCTACAGTATAACGTTACTATTAGCGTAGTGGTTTCACCATGTGAGCCAGCCAGACGCCATTCTGAGTAATAATTGGCCAACCAGTATCCCACAGCGACGGTTACAGCGTTTAGCAGTTAGCAAGCTCGTTTTGCAGTTACCTACCTTATATTAGTTACAGATACCTAAAATAGGCATTTATTAAATTAACGCAATCTGGATACAAAAAATTAACTATAGGTCAGGCTAGACTGCCCAATTATTTTGGGTGGGGGGGTGGGGTTATCGATAAAATAGGATGGACAGTAAATACCTTCACGGGGTTCACGCATGCTCAGTTGTTCGCGTAGCTAGCTGATAGCGTAGACAGCTAACCATGCATCCACCAAAGAGAACATCAGCTCGAAATATCATTAGTTAGTCGATCCCCAAATAATGCAATTATATAACTACACGATCGTGTAATTTGAACGTGATGTTAACATGCTACCCACCATTCAATTGCAAAGCGTGTATTTACGGTTAGCTAGCTCAATATGCTAGCCTAACCGTCACATCCGGTCCCTACCGCCTGGCCTGGACGAGACATAACGCAATACATGTTCCTGATACGTTAGTCAAAATTACTGTTTATAAATTATATTAAATGCAATGCACCATTCCAACAACCGATAGCAGTGACACGATTGCCAGCATCCTGCAAAGGTAAATCGCGTCTCTGTTGTTTGTACTGGACAGATGAAAGCTTAGGGAGCGTCTGTATAATGTCGAAAACGTCGAGGTGCGTAGCTAGTTAGGGGCCTACCTACTAATCATTTCTGGGTAATACATTTGTCTAATCTTAAACAAATTCTATTTATTTCAGTTTTATTATCTCATATGTGTTGGCATATTTAGTACTACTCAACCCATTGTGCAAATGTCCCATACCAGGTTTAAGTGAATATCTAGCTAATAATGCATCTGAAGTCTGGACTATGCATGACAAATGACTGATGATGGTGTAGTTAAGACTTAAGATTGCAAGAATACTAATAGCCTAATGATATTAATAGAACTTACAGACAGTAGCCCATTTTCTATTCATTTCTTCAATTGTCATCTGTTTTCTGACTCTTTCAAGCAACTCCATGACACTGAATCCAGTGTACCTTGAGAAGCAGCAATCTACTGTCAAGGGTGAGAGATGCTTACACAGGTGAGCAGCACCCATGCCCAACGGGTGTTGTCTTTTCTGAATGAGCAGAGGGGTCTTGGCTGGTTCTGTGATGCCAAGCTGACTGTAGGAGGAGATGGGAGGGCGTACAATGCCCATCGCAACATCCTGGCCTGTTTTAGTAAGATTTTCCAGGAATCTGAGCCAACCACTACCATGGTTAAGAAGGTCTCCCTCCCAAAGGAGTGCCCCACTGACGGCCTGGAACTACTTCTAGACTTTTTCTACACAGGGGATTTGAAGCTTGACTCTCTGAATCTGGACAATGTGCAACAGGCTGCAGACAGCCTATGTGTACCAGATGCGCTCGCCCTCTGTCAGCAGTTCACCACAGAAGGGACCATCTCTCCAGAAGAACCTCCGTCTGCAGATCTTCTGGGTGAAGATGATGGCCTAATCCCACCTGTAACGTCTACGGAAACCAAGGTCCCCCTAAAAAGGGGGAGGCCCCCCCAAAAAAGAGGGAGACCCAAAAAATCCCAAACCCCTAGTAGCAGCTCAAGTAAGAAGGATCCTCCAGAAGCAACCGCCACCACAACTCGCTCTGGGCGTAAGGTGAAGATCTCCAGAAGGCTGCTTGGAGAGGGCCCCAGGCCGCAGCTCCTGCCCCAGGGAACCACCAGCAGGGGAACACCACAACTAGTTATCAGCCTAATGGATAGAAGTGATGGGGCTGAGGACGAGGGACAAAGCCTCCCTCAGCCTACAGATACAACAGAGGTAGGCTAGAATACATAACATTATCCTAAAGTGTTAATGTAAGAATAGATTAGGAGGGTATGTTCCTACAGATTTGTAGATTTTATACTAGAACTATAAAGTAGGCCAGGGATAGGCCTACTTTGTCAGAGCAAATGGTCGGGGGGCCGGAACATATAAGAATTTGTACACTGCAAATTGGCCACAACTATGCCCAAAAAGAGATTGTATTTGAAAATAATTTCATACCTTATTTCTGTTAAGACACGATCACGTCTCTTTTTTATTTATTCGTGGGAATACTTGGGAACAGATTTCCTAAATTAGGCATATTTTTTTAGCTGAATTCCTGGTGTTTTCCCCCAAAAAGGTTTTTATAATAATAATTTACTAAAAACTTTGGGGGAACAAAGAAAATCACTCATGAGCCGGTTTTGGCCCGCGGGCTGCCTGTTGCCGACCCCTGCAGTAGGCCTATACCTGCCAGTGCTTAGGCTATAACTACCCATGCTTAGGCTATAACTACAATATGATGGATAATGCATGAAATATTGTGTTTCCCAGTTACAGGTGGATGGGCCAGAAGATGTGATGAATGACAATAGAGATGATGATTCATTGTGTTCGTCTATTTCGCAGGTAACAGACATGGTCACTGGCATTGTACCAGATGTTAGCTATAAAGCTAATTCTCATTTGCAGCCTCACGATGATGATGACGATGATGATGGTTTGATGGAGGGGGTGGATGAGGACACGGATGAAGAGTATGTGCCCCATGCCCTACCGACTACCACCTCCAGCCCCAAAGGCAGACGTAAAGGACCAGGCAAAGCTGTCAATAAAGAGAACAGTGAGGAGGCGGCCAAGGGCTCCAAAAAGGGCTCTGTTCAGTGCCCCACCTGCAATAAGACCTTCCTCAGCAAATATTATCTCAAAGTACACAACAGGTATGCAACTCACTGCTATCACATTGCATTGACTTTGCATTGATTCTGTCTTTATTATACAATCTTTGTTTTTAAAGGTTGGTCCTGTTGAGATAAAAATATATTGCAAGAGAGACCTGAATAATGACAAAGACTGCTATATTCGAGTGACTAGTGTTGGTGTGTTATTTATGTTCTCCCACTGTTCACCAGGCGTCATACGGGTGAGAAGCCCTTTGCATGCTCTAAGTGTGGGAAGAGGTACTACAGGAAGGAGAATCTGATGGACCACCAGGCCCGGAACTGCAAATGTGGTGAAAAAGTAAAAGCGGTGAGTGATCAGCAGGACTAAAGTCATGTCCGCTTAGTCATCAAAAGGAAGAAAAGTGAGCATAAAGGGGAGGGATTACCATGACTTGTCCAATAAGAAATGCTTATTTTTGTTTTCAGTTGTAAAACATTTTGACACTGTGTTCCCTAAATTATGCAATACTTTACATTTCCCTCATGCACTGTATGTGTGTATTCTTGTTGTTACTACAGGTGCACAACTGTCTTCAATGCCCCATGTCATTTGACAGAGTGGTGGATCTACGTCTGCACACTGTCTCCCATACAGGGGAAATGCCCAATAAGGTCTAGCACCTACCACCTCACACCCTTTGAACACGCCCACAGGACAGTGAACATCAGGGTTGGGGTCAAGTCTGAATTGAGTTGCGAATTGCTCTTTAACTCCAACCCAATTCTTGAATTTGAATTGGCCACACACCACAGGAAGCATCATTTGAATTGAATTTGAATTAAAGGAAGTATAATTTTATTCAATGAAATTCTAATTATTTATTCTAGACGTCACCATAGTAATGATTATTTTGACATCATGTACTGTATGTTTACCAAAACCATGTAGCATAAGGTTGAAACATTTCCATTTGTAAAACTCATTCTCATAAAACGATTGGAAATCATTACAGTGATTTGGAAATATTCTAAGATCAGGTTGTCTATAATAATTCATGAATTTGTTTTTCAATATATGAACAAAAATAAATTAGATCAAACACTGCAATATGGAAGGGAACAATCTAACAACTCATGCCAAAGAAAAATAATCAAATTAATATTTTAAATGGTATATGTATTCTTCGCATTATTTAAGTGGCATATCCTTCTGATAAAACATTTATCAAATGAATTAGGCTCATGTTTCACATCTCAGTTGAATTAGTTTGAATTGCTTTGAATAAAATTTGACTTCCCCCAATTCAAATTCAATTCAAATTCAATTCAAATTCTGCTTCCTTTGGGGTGTGGCCAATTTAAAATGAATTGTTTGAATTGAATTAATATATTCCAAATTGACCCCAACCCTGGTGAACACGTCATTCATTTACATTTGAAGACTTCTCTCTCTGGTGTGCTTTGTATCAAACTCATATTGACATATTATCGCTTGATCTTGTATCTATTTCAGTGTACGTCATGCTCGGAACAGTTTATGCGTAAAAAAGATTTGAGAAACCACGAAATCAAAATCCACGGCGCACCCAAACCACATGCAGTAAGTCTTCTCTCTTTCCTTTGCGTTAATTGGTCGGCCTTTTCCTGTATTCAATCCTTTTTTTTGCTTCTGCATTATTGTCAAGATGTATGACTGCTTGCTTGCTGATCACCGTCTAACCTGTGATGAATATTTCCCACAGTGCTCTCTGTGCAGCAAAGCCTACCTGTCTAAAACGGAGGTGCGTCTGCATGAGGCGTCCAAGCATCGAGGCGAGAAGCTCTTTGTGTGTGAAGAGTGTGGCCATCGAGCCTCCAGCCGAAACGGCCTGCAGATGCACATCAAAGCCATTCACAGGTGGGGCTGCGTCTGGGCATGGTAGTGGGTGAGGAGTTTGTTACCGTGGGGGAGCTAGACTGTTTGACTGAGCCGATATAGCCTACTGTCGTATAATGTGACGTAATGTATCAAATAATGTGATGTCCCTGTTTGTTTGTCTCACTTTCTCAGAAACGAGCGTCCATTTGTCTGTGAGTACTGCAACCATGCGTTTACCCAGAAGGCCAACCTCAACATGCACCTGCGCGTTCACACTGGAGAGAAGCCCTATCAGTGCCACCTCTGTGGGAAGACCTTCCGGACACAGGGTAAGAACCACCGTCCTCTCTCTAGGCCCTGCATATACCATAGCAGGACAGACCCATTGCTAACAATGAACATAGTTGCATAGGTCCTACAGTATGGTTTAGTCTCATAGTTATCATTTAGCTAGACTAAAACACACTCTCTGTCTCATGCTCATACTAACAAATACACTATCACATTAACATCCACTGAGCTCTCACATGGCCTATTCCAACGCTTGAACATTGTGCTTGTGCCGATGCCTATGTGTGTGTTTGTATGTCATTCCAGCCAGTCTTGACAAGCACCATCGCACCCACACGGGAGAGCGGCCTTACAGCTGTGAGTTCTGTAACCAGCGCTTCACAGAGAAGGGCCCGATGCTCCGCCATGTCGCCAGCAAGCACCAGGACGACCGCCCTCACTGCTGTAAGATATGTGGCAAGACCTTCAAGGGTGAGAGAGGAACTGTCATGGTTGACAAGAGATTGTGGCGTCACTGATGATACTATCTTTTCTGTTGAAATAATATTTTCTGTCATGTTTTAATCTAATCAGTAGATTTCGTCCTGAAAAGATTCAATCCCGACTTTAGTTGAACAAAATGCAGCAAAGCACGTTTACTGTATGTTTTCTTATGGCCCTGTTTGTTAAATCCTCCAGCCATCGAGCAGCTCCGGGTCCATGTGCGTCGCCATCAGGGCATGAGGAAGTTTGAGTGCGAAAAGTGTGGCTACAAGTTCACCAGACAGGTAAGCCATGCATTTCCAATGTGCTAGCTTGGTTCCTCAAATGTCCATGCATGTTTAATGCTCACCCAGCCACTGAGGGGATAAATGAAGCTGTATAAAATTTGAATTGAATACTGAAGTCTCTCCTCTTTTCCTCCAGGCCCACTTACGACGTCATATTCAGGTCCACAACCGCACCGAGAACTACAACCCGCGGGAGAGGAAGCTACGGAACCTGATAGTAAAGGATGAGGGGTCGCAGGAGGAGGATGAGACTAGCCCCTCACCAACACCACCCACTGAGAAGGGGACACCTGAGGGGCTGGCACCTGTCTCTGGACCCAGTGTCCCTCTTCCTGTCTTTGGACTTGGACTCAGTGTGTCTGGACCTGGAACTGTACCAGGAGCCAGTGACATCCTCAGGGTGGTTATTCAGCCCCTGGTGGAGGAGGTGGTGTCCAGCCAAGGGCAGGTGGTGGTGGGCTTTAACCAGGCTGTGGTGGGGCATGGGCCTGGCCAGTTGGAGGTAGGCTTAACCCAGAGCCAAGGTGTGGTAGGCCAAGGCCAGGTAGAGGTGGGCCTTACTCATGGCCAGGTCGGCTTTCCCCAGGTTGGGGTGGGACAGGGACATGGCCAGGTGGAGGTGCTCTCCTCCCAGGGTTTGGGTGTGGTGGGGCATGGTTTCATTGTGACAGATGTGATGGACCAGACTCTCCTGGTGGCAGGAGACTACCCCATCTCTGAGACCACGGTGGATCTGAAGGACATACGGGAGGATCCTCCTGCTAAGAGCAAGGCCTGAGGACGGGACAGGCAACGTATTGTGACGTGGAATCTACTTGGGAAAATACATGGGATTTGAAAAACGTTATTAACTGTTGTTTTGAGGGTGACATTTCAACCACAGGATTATGTCATCATAGTAACTCAATTTCAACATAGACAAACCCTTGTATAAAATATGTTGAATTAAAACAACGTCAGATCTTCAACGTTCTGTTCACTATCAGGAAAAAGAACACAACAGGCTGGGGCAGCACCTAGTGGAGAATGTATCTACAGCAGAGCTGACTGGGGCTTGTTGTTTTTTTGTGTGGAATTTATTTATTTATTTTTTACGAAGTCAGTCGGGGTCTCAACCTACTGTTTAGAGATAGCATAGTAGAATACAAAATGTGCAATTTCAATAGTTTTCCTCTTGTTATGTCAGTCACTGACAGTCAATCAATTAGCCCATGTCAGCTAACATTTTATAGATTGCTAGGTAAGTTAGTCTAGCTAGCTATCTAAATCTTGTTGTAATCATGGCCGAGTTACTGACCGGACACCCAAGGCACGTGCCCTGACCTCCAAGGGGCCCCCCATTGATTTTGTTAGTCACTCTCACACAGATATCATAAGAACATGCAGGGAATTCACATACAAATTGCTACATTTTCTCTCCTTCCCATGGCAAAATGAGTAGAATTGCATTCAATTAGTTTTGCATTCATTTCGTTTTAAAACTACAAACTATTCTTTCTGCCCCATGGAAAAATGTGTAGAATTGCAGAAAGTCTGATTTAAAACTGCAACATTTTCTCCACGCCCCAAGGAAAATGTGTCGAATTGCAGGACATTAACTTCAAAGTAGCACGTTTTTCTCTCTGCCCGCCAAGAGGGGGGCCACTAAAATGTTTTGCCTTTGAGATGGGTAAAAATATTTATTGGGGCCCCCAAAATGCTAGGGCCCTGCACATTTGCAAGGTATTAGCGTTATGAACATAGAAAGGAATACATCTTTAATGCTGGCAATCAGAATGTGTTGTTTGGTGTCAAGTTATATGGCTACAATTTGGTTAATGCTTGAAATGTATTTATATAATTACAAAAAAGCGATTGTTTAAATTGTTATATTTTTAAATAAATGCCTATTTGTTCAGCCCACAGCCCAGATTATACTTTGGCACACCAAGCCCAAAAGTTTGAGGACCCCTGAACTACAGCTACCCTTTAGTCTCCCATCCAGGGTTTTAAACCAAGCCTAGTGCTGCTTAGCTATGATATTTGTCACTGTCTATTACCAATGCGCTATCTAGAGAATTATTGTTGAGAGATCTAAATAGATTCACTGTTGCTATCAAAGTCATTCATTCATTTGTAGACAAACTGGAATTAAAGCCAGACTAAGTCAGCACAGATGGAACTATCCAAGCAGAAGACACATCTCCTTCAAATGTTGACATTTTGTTGCGTTTTCAACCAAACACTATTCAATATTACTTTTCTAATACAGTAAATAGCCTAAAGTTAAGGCCATTTTACAAATGAATGTAACATTCAAATTAGTAACACATCCATGGCCACATTTTGAGTTTACTGTAACTTTACATTACTTATGTAAACATATAAAGCATGCATTTTCAAGATACAGATAACTGCCAAACTAATGGAAACACTTGAGGAAATGAAGGTAAGTGTGCTTCCTGAGTTAATTAAGCACTTAACATGCCATCATGCTTAGAGTCATGTATAAAAATACTGGGCAGGTTATTATTTTGGCTCCCATGGCTACGCCCCCACAGCATGACAAGGGCACCATCCACAGGGCACGAGTGGTCACTGAACGGTTTGATGAACATGAAAACTATGTAAACCATGTACCATGAGGTGTCTCAAGTCACCAGATCTCAACCCAATTGAACAATTTTGGGAGATTCTGAATTGGCGCCTGAGAAAGTGTTTTCCACCACCATGAACAAAACACCAAATTACGGTATTTTCATGGAAGAATGGTGTCGCTTCCCTCCAATAGAGTTCCAGACACTTGAAGAATCTCTGCCATGGTGCATTGAAGCTGTTCTGGCTCGTGGTGTCCCAACACCCTATTAAGACACTTTATGTTGGTGTTGCTTTTGGCAGTTACCTGTAGCATGCAATGGCCAGTCACAGGTCTGTGGGGATGTTCACAATTGCTGTAATAATCTGCCAGAATCTTGGACCAGCATTGATCACTTGCGCCATGTACTTTTAATGTAATCTCAACCGCAATCTAGGTAATTTGGTTCTGCTATTCGATGATAACCCAATCTGTTGTATAAATAAACAGAACATCTGACATGTGCTTTTAAATGGTTGAAAGCATAGTGATGGACATTTGGGTGACAACTAAACCAAAAATCAGACGTTTTTCCATTGGAATTTGGTGGTGTTTGTAGATGGATGAAAGCATAGTGATAACACATTGGAAATTCCAACTAAAACTTTTCCACCAGTCTTTTAGACTGGGTGAATATAGGTTGTAATGTCATTGATCAACGTTATCAACCAATTATACAATTATCTGCGTTGAAATGACGTGGTGTGCCCGGCCCGGTGGGTATTGCAGTAGCCATGTTTGTCTAAATGAATGGCACACTTGGAGAGTTGCACAGTACAGAAGAACCTCACCCAGTGGAAGCCCCTACTCAGCCCAGTAGACTATGAAACCCCTCAAGACATTTCCCTACTCTGTGGACTTCATATTCATTTTGCCTGTGCATTGGGGTCTGACAATGAGCTTCAACTCGTCTTAAGCTGCTTCCAGTCGTCACTGGCCAGGCCATCATTGTAAATTAGAATTTGTTCTGGTCCTCACCTTGATAAATAAAAGGTTACATGTAGTACTTAAAATACATAAATTACTTCAGGTTATTAAGTTTGCGTTTTTACACTGTACATCAGTGATGAGACAAATCGAGCCAATAGGTCAGTTTGTGAGAAGTGAATGTAAATGAATGGGATTGTCTTGCATCAATCAAGTCAAGCAGTAAACAGAATTAAGTAACAGTCCTGCCTGCAGTTTTATTGTGATAATACTCACTGTAAAGGACATCACTACAACACAAAAATGTTTGAACACAAACAACTTGTATGAAAACTAAGAAAACACAAAAAAACATAATAGCATTAATGTAAGTACACAATACTAAAAATGACTTTAGTCAAACAATGTTACAGAAATAAGCTGAGAATGTGTTATTACTTCCAGTTGACAGTGGTCGTTTTACCACAATCTATTTTCATATGTACCTTGTGCCTCTTGTTGCAATGGAAAAAACTAACATTATCAGAAATAACACTATAAAAACATATACATTTTCATAAATAAAATGAAACCATTCTAATAAAATAAAGCATCTATAATGAAGGCAATCTTCAAAGAAAATATATAACCAGTAATTCATGCAGGCTAGATTGGTAGTCATGCCAACAAAGTCTGAAACAGAGTCAGTCCAGATGAGGGAGAGGAAAATTGTGATCAGCATCTGATAGAACATTGTCATTAGCCCCATTTATACCTGCATCCTTTGCCCTGATCTTGTCCATATTCTGATTGTGACCACATTTTTAGACAGGTGTAGATAATTAAAAGACACATTGTGATCTGATTGTGATCAGATCATCCTGCCCACTTCCAGGTGTAAGATATTCAGACACAATGCGTGTCTGACGACAAGTCTAGACAGATCTGGACAGAGAAACCATTTATATAATAATTATTCCGCCCTCTAAAATCATTGACAGGTGGGACCATTAACTGATTAGATCAACATGTCTTACAATAAATCTATATTATTTTGAAAGAATAGCTATGAAATCATTTGTATAAAAAGGAAGGGACCAGGAAATCTGGTCACAATGCCGACACAGTGGGAAAGTTGACACCTAGACAGTCACACAACTGAATGCATTCAACCGAAATGTGTCGTACGCATTTCTCTGAATCTGAGAGGTTTGGGGGGCTGCTTTAACGTTCAAGGCGCCTGGGGAGCAGTTGTTATTGTTGGTGCCTTGCTCAAGGGCAGAAAAGCAGATTTTCCCACTTTGCCAGCTCGGGGATTTGAAAAAGTGACCTTTCAGTTACTGGTCCAACGCTCTTAACCTCTAGGCTACCTGCTGCCCTGGACAAATAACAGACATTTTAAAACCATGTGTAGACACGTTTCTTGAAATGTTTGCACAATCAGAATGTAGACAAGATTAGGACAAAGGACCCATGTTAGCACCAGGTATAAAACAGGGATATAGAAATAGAATGAGAACTCATCTAGGGAATCGATCAGCCCAGTCCCAGTTGCATCATATGCAACCATGTTCTGATTCCACCCTATGGTTCCATAACAGGTTCCTAGCAGTATAGCTCTGGACAAATCTCCAGATACATCTCTCAACGATGATCAAATCTGGTTTAGTGCTCAAAAACCTTTTTGTGGTGGTGTTGGCTTTTGGAATGTATGGGCTCATGCCATTGATTCTGAAGGATGATGTTGGCTCTCACTCGAAACAACCGAAAAGTGGAAAACAGCTCCATAGTTACTTGATTATGTAAAAAAGAAAAATGACAAGCATAATCAAGACAAAACACTACTACTGCCTGCCCATGTATGGGCAGCTTGTGCTTTCCCCAACATGAGACCTTCATACCCAGCCAGTCTATTAGTCCAGTCAATAATAGGCAAACTGATCGTCAGCTATGACAGAGTGGCAGGCAAGTAAATAACAAGGGGATGACACAACTGCACACATGCTCTGTCACAGAAGTGACACAGTGTAATGTAATGACAGTCCTATAGTGATCTCATCCATGCAGGACAATTTGATCATTATAAGCAGTTAATCTCTATAACCGCATTCACTATAAGCAGAGTGCACTATATCATTTTTCTACTGTCTATCTGTAGTATCATAATGAGGTGTATGTTTTCACAGTAAACCTAAAATGGCACTAATGGCTGAAACAGTCAGGATGATATCCCCTGAACCATTAGTCCATGTAGTGTGTTACACTGGGTTGACGTCGTGGTTCTGGTTGAGATTGAGGTTGTGGTTGTGCAGGGCCTGGTTGCGGTGGTGTCGGTGCAGGTGGATGGAGTTGGCCTCGGGCAGGTCAATGGGTTCGAAAGTGTTGGATACGGCGGGCATGAACTGGCGGAAGATACTGACACTGCCATGCCAGAAGGTGGGCTGGGGCAAGCGGCCCGTGGGGGTCCAGGTACGGGTTGAGGGGTCATAAGCTTCCACCACATCAGACAGCTCAAACGTGTTGTCATAGCCACCAGACACAAAGAGACGACCGCCCAGGGCTGCCACACTGCCTCCTACATGGACCTGAAGGAAAAAATGTGATCATCAGTTGAGAATACGCCGATCTTAAAACTAAACTTGTGTTGTCTGCAACTACAGATACACATGTATTACATTTTTTGATAAGAAATACTATTGTCAAGGCTGATGGAAAAAGTGTGTCAAGCCATAAGACTTAACACCTTGAGTGTGTCACATACCTGTGTCATGGGGCTAATCTTGTCCCATCCATTCTTCTGAGGGTTATAGACGTCGACCTCTGCCGAGTCATCCCTAGAACGCAAGAATCTACAGTGAGAAATGTCACGCCTAGCCAAAATCATATAGCATTCATCCTCCTTTTGTCTGTTTGCTGATGATGGGCAGTTTTTTCAACATTAGAACAGAATAATTGACCTGTATGTAATACCACATTATGTAGAGTTTTACATTTTTATTTTAATTTTTTTATCTCATCCAACTGTTATAAAGTTGATCCCATTGAGATTAAAAACATTTTTTTATAAAGTCGCACATTCCTGTCTATATTCTCCTCACCTGACAAAGTATATGAGCCCATTGAGAGTGACCGTTTTGGGAGCGAAGGACCACGGCGGCAGCTCGCCACAGTTGACTAGGGTCCATCGATTGGCTTCCGAATCATAGCACTGGATGGCCATGTTATCCTCCCCAGTGGTGGTCATGGAGCCAATGGCGTAAAGGCGCCCCCTGCAGGTGGTGGTGGAACAGTTGTCCATGGCGTGCAGCATGGGGGGCAGGGCCTCCCAGCAGTCCAGCGCGTGGTCGTAGCGCTCCGTGCTGTCTGGCGCCACCACATACAGCTGGCCCTTGAGGACACAGGAACTGTGGTACTCCCGGGCTTTCAGCATGGGCGACACCTCGGTCCACTCATTGACGCTGGAGTTGTAGCGCCACACGCCGTCGTAGAGTCGCGAACCGTCAGATCCTCCTAAGGACAGGAGAGAAAGGTGTCAGCGATGGAAGAGATCCACAAAAATACAAGTAGCTACAGTGCATTTGGAAAGTACTAAGACCCATCCATATTTTGTACAGCCTTGTGCTAAAATAAACTAAATAAAACATTTCCCTCAATCTACACACAATACCCCATGATGTCTTTAAGTCTTTAGAAAGTCGTGCAAAAAAAATGAATAACTTATTTACATAAGTATTCAGACACTTTGCTATGAGACTCGAAATTGAGCTCAGGTGCATCCAGTTTCCATTGATCATCCTTGAGATGTTTCTACAACTAGGAGTCCACCTGTGGTAAATTCAATTGATTGGACATGATTTGGAAAGGCAGACACCTGCATATATAAAAAAGGTCCAACAGTTGACAGTGCATGTCAGAACAAAAACCAAGCCATGAGGTCGACGGAATTGTCCGTAGAGCTCCTAGACAGGATAGTGTCGAGGCCCAGATCTGGGGAAGGGTACAAAAACAATTCTGCAGCATTGAAGGTCCCCAAGAACACAGTGGCATCCATCATTCTTAAATGGAAGAAGTTTGGAACCATCAAGACTCTTCCTAGAGTCAGGGAGGTGAACAAGTCAGGGAGGTGAACAAGAACCCGATAGACACTGACAGAGCTCCAGAGTTCCTCTGTGGAGATGAGAGAACCTTCCAGAAGGACAACCATCTCTGCAGCACTCTACCAGTCAGGCCTTTATGGAAGCCACTCCATAGTAAAAATGCACATGGCAGCCCGGTTGGAGTTTGCCAAAAGGCACCTAAAGACTCTCAGACTATGAGAAACAAGATTCTCTGCTCTGATGAAACCAAGATTGACCCTGTGGCCTAAATGCCAAACGTCATATCACTACGTGACACCATCACTACAGTGAATCATGGTGGTGGTAGCATCATGCCGTGTGGATGTTTTTCAGCGGCAGGGACTGGGAGACTAGGGGAAAGATGAACGGAGCAAAGTACAGAGAGAGATCCTTGAAGAAAACCTGCTCCAGTGCACTCAGGACCTCAGACTGGGGCGAGGGTTCACCTTCCAACAGGACAATGACCAAAGCACACAGCCAAGACAACACATGAATGGCTTCGGGACAAGTCTCTGAATGTCCTTGAGTGGCCCAGCCAGAGCCCGGACTTGAACCCGATCAAACATCTCTGGAGAGACCTGAAAATAGCTGTGCAGTGACGCTCCCCATCCAACCTGACAGAGTTGAGAGAATCCGCAGAGAAGAATGTGAGAAACTCTCCAAATACAGGTATGCCAAGTTTGTAGCATCATACCCAAAAAGACTTGAAGCTGTAATTGCTGCCAAAGGCACTCTAACAAAGTACTGAGTCTGATGACAATGTAAATGTCATTTCATTTTTTTTTTATATAAATTTGCAAAAATGTCAAGTCTGTTTTTGCATCGTCATTATGGAGTATTGTGTGTAGATTGATGAGAAAAACAATTTCATAAATTTTAGAACAAGGCTTTAACGTAACAAAATGTGGAAAAAGTAATGGGGTCGGAATACTTTCCCGAATGCACTGTGGTGCTTATTGAAAACCCTTTGCTGTTTGAGCAGAGGTCAACCTGACATGAGATCTGGGTATCTGTCACGATCGTGTGTAGACGGACCAAGGCGCAGTGTGATTGGAGTTCCACATCTTTATTATGTAAAACTTAAAACAAGAAACCAACAACGACCGTGCAGTACTGAGGTGCAACATGCACCGACTCAAAACAAGATCCCACAAAACACAGTGGGGAAATGGCTGCCTAAATATGATCCCTAAATCAGAAACAACGAGAAACAGCTGCCTCTGATTGGGAACCATACCAGGCCAACATAGAAATAAACTAACTAGATTTACCCACCTTAGTCACACCCTGACCTAACCAAAATACAGAATAAAAAGCCTCTATGGTCAGGGCGTGACAGTAACAGCTTTATGTGGAAGTGGCCCTCCACAATATTTGCATTTTTTTGACATGATGATTAACTTGGAAACTGATGCTACGAGTCCACCAGACATCCTACCAGGGGTCTTTTCACAAATCCAGAACCAATTCAAGAAAGCGTACAGTATTATACAGAGCCATTATTGCATGAAACTCCGTTCCATCTCATATTTTAAATGACAGCAAACCTGGTTTCAAAAAACAGATAAAGCAACGCCTCATGGCACAACAATTTGACCATGATGTATACACAATACGTGTACGTATTGATATATAGGCTATGTGTGACTTACTAAAAATGTATGTAGTTCTGTCCTTGAGCTGTTCTTGTCTATTGATGTTCTGTATTATGTCATGTTTCATGTTTTGTGTGGACCCCAAGAAGAGCAGCTGCTGCTTTCGCAACAGCTAAATGGGGATATGCAATTTGAATAGTTTAATCAAATGCAATATCTTCTTTCAGTTTGCTGGCCATGTGCTCTACTCACATTCTGTGTCCTTATGTAGTTTCACCTTGTAGATGTAATGACAATATTGCCACAAGGGCATTGAATCAAAGGTACCCTACTAAATCAACCTGAAGACACCTTTCATAAAACCAGCCCATTTCCCAACCATGTGTGCCAGCGATGGTACTGCTAATGATTTATGACCCCTATCACTGACCAGCATTACAGGCAGCGTTAGAGGGCTTGGGATGTTTTCTCAGTGGAAACACTGTCTTTTCCTGAACCTGAAGGCCACTCGGTAATGATGATTGCCCCTCATTTAGACCTGGGTTCAAGTAGCCTACTATTTAAAATCACTTCCAATATGTTATCTGTGCTTGATTGAGCTTGTCTGGCTTAACAAAACAATAGTCCCAAAATAGCAAACCCTGCATGTCTAGCACTACAGGCAGCTTCAAATACATACTCAAAGTATAATACAGATTTCAAATTGTATTTGAACCAATGATGTACACTACCGTTCAAAAGTTTGGGGTCACTTAGAAATGTCATTGTTTTTGAAAGAAAAACACTGTTTTATTCCCATAAAATAACATCAAATTGATCAGAAATACAGTGTAGACATTGTTAATGTTGTAAATGACTATTGTAGCTGGACACAGCTGGATTTTTAAATGGAATATCTACATAGGCGTACATAGGCCCATTATCAGCAACCATCACTCCTGTGTTCCAAATGGCACGTTGTGTTAGCTAATCCAAGCTCATAATTTTAAAACACTAATTGATCATTAGAAAACACTTTTGCAATTATTTTAGCACAGCTGAAAACTGTTGTCCTGATTAAAGCAATAAAACTGGCCTTCTTAGACTAGTTGAGTATCTGGAACATCAGCATTCGTGGGTTCGATTACAGGCTCAAAAAATGGCCAGAAACAAAGAACTTTCTTCTGAAACTCATCAGTCTATTCTTGTTCTGATAAATGAAGGCTATTCCATGCGAGAAATTGCCAAGAAACAGAAAATCTCGTACAATCTGTGTACTACTCCCTTCACAGAACAGAGCAAACTGTCTCTAACTAGAATAGAAAGAGGAGTGGGAGGCCCCGGTGCCCACTGAGCAAGAGGACAAGAGTGTCTAGTTTGAAAAACAGACGCCTCTCACAAGTCCTCAACTGGCAGCTTCATTAAATAGTACCCGCAAAACACCCGCCTCAACGTCAAAAGTGAAGAAGCGACACCAGGATGCTGTGTTATTTTGCCCATCTTATTTATATGGGCCAGTCTGAGATGTTGCTTTTTCTTTGCAACTCTGCCTAGAAGGCCAGCATCCTGGAGTCGCCTCTTCACTGTTGATGTTGAGACTGGTGTTTTGCGGAAGAGTATTTCTGTCTAATAAAGCTATTTTTGTGGGGGAAAAAACTCATTCTGATAGGCTGGGCCTGGCTCCCCACTTGAGAGCCAGGCCTACCCATGGCTGCACCCCTGCCCAGTCATGTGAAATCCATAGACTAGGGCCTAATTTATTTATTTCAATTAACTGATTTCCTTTCATTGAATTTCGTTGAAAATGTTGCATGTTGCGTTTTATATTTCTGCTCAGTATAATTTCAAAATTATGCATTAAGGTAATCATAGTATAAATGTGGAAAAACAAATGTAGACATTAATAACTGCATTTCTATATCTTCCAAAATACTTTTTACAATAGTGGGGGAGTGCCAAGATGGGGGAACAGTGGCTCTAAAGAGTGTCAGTCAGCTTGTGTATATATAAATATTTGATGTGAATCCAGGTCTGTCTATCAGTGATGAGCCCATGGACCACTGCTGCAGTCTTAGCAGGACACCATACCCCTCCCGCCTAGCTAACTCACCGTAACTCTCTTCTCTCTCAAATATAGCAAGAGTAGCTGGCTGCTGTGTTTTATTTATACTCACACTGCCTGCCTGCTATTTCACAAGATGCAAAATGGCTGGAAAGCTGCAGAGCATTCTGGTAACAGAGTGACTAAGACACCACACAGCAACTATAACCACTTATGTACACAGCAGTCCATTGTAAAGTTAAACTCAATGTAGATTATAGCTGGATACAATAATGTGTTTGAACATTTAGCCTGTGTTAAATCTTAAAAGAAAGATGTTATGCTGCTATATCCAGTAAAATCAATACCTTTTATACTTTGTCACATGTAAAACTACTTATTACCTTTCATAAATCCATTATAAAGTATACCTGAATGATCAGGTCATTGTCAACTTACCTGTGACATACATATCGTTGCCCAGGGCAGCTATACTGTAGCCCCCTCCCAGGTGATCAGGGAACTCAGCCAGATAGCGCCACTGTCCAGTCTGAGGGTTGTAACAGTCCACAGTGACCAGCTCATCGCAGTCCTGGTCACAGCCTCCCACCACAACCAGGATCTCAGCCAGTCCGGTTGAGGGCCGTGGCCGCATGCGCTGGCAGGGTCTGTCGTGGCGGTCGTATTCACACGACTGGAAGCTCCGGGCCTCACTCACCATTCTCAGGCAGGAGGGGGAGAGGTAGACCAGTGGGTCACTCTCCACGTGGGCGAGTAGATAAAACCGGCGCACGAAGGGTAGTCTCACCTGCTGCAGCAGCTCGGGCCAGTAGTGGAGCCGCCTCTGTAGGTCTGCTTTGATCCAGAGCACCGCAATCTGATAGGCCGTCTCCTCCTTGTCCACACACAGCGCGTCGTCCGACACAAACTCCAGCAAACGTTTCCAGGGCAACCGCTCAAAGTCCTTGCCTTTGGCCAGATCCACAATGTTCTTGAGGACAAAGCGGCGTGCGCTGACGGCTAGATCGCGGCAAGCGTAGGCCTCGGCAAAGTCCTGGATCTCCAGGCAGTTGGAGACGTCTAACCTCTGCTCAAGGAAGGCACAGCAGGCCTCTTTGACCGAGGGGAACTGGAACAGGTCGGCAGTCTTCAGCAGAAGATCTACATTATCCTGGGTGACTGTGACTCGGCCTGTATAACAGAAATCCACCAGCAGGCCCAGCAGTTCAGCAGACACCTCGTGAAGGACCACACGGTCCATGGCGCTCTCTCTCAATGTCCCGGCGAACATGGCCCTGAAGTAGGTGCTGGCTGCGGCCAACACGGTGCGGTGGCAGTGGAACTCCTGGCCCTCGGCGCACAGAGTGATGTCGAAGAACTTGCGCTCGGCACGGAGCTCGTGGATCCCCCGGAGAAGGTTGAAGGCGTGGGCCGTGTCGAAGAAGGGCAGCGTGGACGGCTGCGTCTGGATCACTGGCTTCTCAGATATCACTCCTCCCTCTAACCCCCCTCTGTTCATCACTCCTCCCTCCATCTCTCTGTTTGGATATCTCAAAGAGGTTGTACTCAGAAGATTGGGTTAATCTGAAAAACAGAAACAGCATTAGCATTTCTCTTACAATCACTTCTAAACGGGTTCAGATTCACAGATTCACTCACTGTACCATACTCTTAATACATATCCTACAAACGAAAAACACACTAAATAAAGAAGCAACACTGTAAAAATTCAAAAGAGTTGGCGTTAGCAAGGCAAGCTACTTACAGAAACCGGTGGTATTTTCAACACATAAGAACCAGCTAAATTAGAGTAAAATAAATGATGAGGAGCCCCCTGCCTGATGAGACCTACTGGGCAAATTAAAACAGGAAAACAACACTGTGAATAAAGTTGCCTGTGTTCTAGAAGGTACCACTGCAATTTGGACAGCTCCAGTGACTATGAGCAGCTCCCTGTCCGTGTTTAAGAAAGAGAGCTCTGGGTCTATAAATACACCAACAGGCAGTGTCCATTTCCACTGTGTGGGGAGGGGTGTGTGTGTGTGTGTGTGTGTGGAGTACACCTAATACGTTGTGGATTACCTCAACTCCCATTCCCATATCTCTGTCTGCCTAATGTACATCCTCCTATCAGCCCCCCCGAAGTTAGTTGTCAAACTAGAGCCAGCCAGCCTGCCACTAGCCTGCTGACAGTCACCCTCAGACCCAAACATTGCACTTCCTGTCATAATACCCACAAATCAGCTTGTTAAAAACACAGGACAGACTAAAACTACCATGTGTTCTAACCAGGCCAAACACAAGAAATACCTACTTGACAAAAAAAAAAAAAAAAGAGAGTCTCACAGTTCTCTGAAAACTGTTGTAAAACTATTAAATCACCTAGCGTGCCACAGCATAAGGAGAGCTCCCTGGTTTCGCACTGAAAAGTTATAACAAGTCTGCTCTAATAAGGAGAACATCCATGACAAGGAGGGAGTCTCAAAAGAAAATGTTACAACGTTTTAGGAGCTGGTTTAAAACTGTGAGTCACTGTGTCGGTCGTGTCACAAGACTCACACATCCAAATAGAAGCCCCTGGTTTCTTACTTGAAAGGTTATTTCTCGCTAATGTTGCCTTTAAATCTGTAATCTTCTAGACGTAGCCTATTTGTAAGACGATTATCAGGCCAAATTGTACAATTCATATTGAACATCGACACGGAAGTCGACTCGCCATCAATGCTATTCTACATGTTATGTCATTGGGGAGCTTCAACAGCAACCAATCATTTGAAGGCTCAGTAAAAACTTTGGGATGGATTCATGGTTATTAGTATCCAACATGATTCCAGGTGGGATTACAGGAAAACCATGCCTACTTAAATAAAATACACAGGTCTTTACAGAGATGAGCTTCATAAAGGCCTTCCGTGGCCAGAAAGAAAGACGCAGTGCGTAGAACCTCAGCGGAGCACACAGCTCACATTCCACACCAGGATTCAACAATGCAGCCAGCAGTCCCCCACCACCAAGGACAGAGTGGGCCCCCTAAAGGTTAGCATACTCTACAAAGGTCTGAAACCTGCTCTAGAGTCTTCCTAGCTCTGCTCTTTAAAACTTCTGGGTAAGTGATTGTTTCAGGTTGAATGGGATAATTGCATTTCCTTGTACTGTGCTAGGGTCTGGTTCACCAATTCCACATACTTCTATGAAGTCAATGTGTTAGGCTATAACTCCTATAGTACAGCATTATACAAGCCAGCTACTGCCTTTCTGGTCATATATTAAATTGGATATTATAGTACATTCAATTAGACAATATAAATCCACACTACTATTCCTTCTCGCCCCCATCTTGGTGTGCAAGTAAGTATGATAGCCTACCCAGCTAGCACATTTGGTTCCATGGAAGTTGTGGGAACATACATTTTTGGTTTCCTATTGGTTCTGGGAACGAAGCCATACGTTTCCTGACCGGTAAAACTGAACTTCTTTTTTTTATCATTCTGAGAACAGAAGTAAACATTTTGCCAGTTTTGAGAACGTACATTTTTAGTTTGCAGGGAGGTTCTGAGAACATTTTTTGAATGATCTAAAAACTGAAATGATAGGTTATTTGAAGGTAATTCAATAATGTTCTGAGAACATGTTTCAATAAGACTTTTAATAACACTGCTAGCTTAGTTTGGGTTAACTGTTTTGAACTTCAAGCACAGATACTGTAGGACACATGGAAATGAATTTGCTTAGACAATCATGTGAATACTTTTTTTGTGATTGTGACACGGTATCAGTGAGATTCAAACCTATGATTTTCTGTTCTCTATCCCTGGAATTAGTCTGGTAAAGTAATGAAATGTCAAGAAAATAAAGTTGTTTTGTTTACAATCTTAAATGTGCTGAGAATGTTCAAAAGCCAAGCAACTATCCTGCACCATTCCCAGAAAGTTGTGGGAAGGTTGAATGCAAAATAGACATAGGACAACCACGCTCTCACCAAGCTCTAAGAAAGATATGGTTCTCTGAATGTTATGTGCTAGCTGGGCACTCTGTAAATGTACATTAACAACACTGCTTTTTGACAAACATACATGTTAGAACTATATCTGTGGGACACATAGAGAGTAAGGTTAAGTGATTTCCAAAGTCCCGAGAGGGGTATTAAGCAATTTACGAGTAGTGTTTACCAACCTAGAATAGCAGAGTGAAAGCGATAGCCTTCACTCAGACCGAGGGAGAGAGCAGAGGTGGGTGGAAGGAAAGAGCAGAGGTCGGTGGACTAACTGGCTGGTATGTCAGGACCAGGAGAGGAATACAGAGAAAGTATTGTGACCATCAGGCACCATGTGACTAGAACCTACCCACCAACCCACACAGGAAGCATTTTATGTTTATTGGCAAACGTGGACGATACATGCCACCACCCTCACCACGTTTCATAACAGTAGTGGCCTGTGTGGCCAGGAACTTGAATCATGCTCTATAGTTAGGAAGTATGACCTCCTTGGCGAAACCCCCTAAGATAGAGTCAACACGGTCAGTCATAGTTCTCAATAAAAAGCCAGTCGTCATCTAATAAGTTCCTGGACTATTTTTCTTGGGTGGAAATGGGTAATGGCTGATGAGCTAAGCTTGGTAATATAGTGGTAATAGATGAATCTATAGGTGTCATTTTCTTCTAAAAATACACTTGTTCACACCAATGACTGTAGGGTTGACAGTTCAAAATACCAAGAGGTAAATGTCAGACCACATGGTCACAAACAATTTGTTAAGAACATAGAAGAACAAGGCCTCACTTTCAGCCTAAAAGTCTTCTTTAGGTTATTTTCCTAGAAACATAATATGGCACGCATCCTGAAGCCGCAGAGTGAAATCGTAAACAAAATGTTTAAAAAAAAAATCCTCCCCAGTGATCCTGGATTGAAGTACATTGATCTCCATGAATGTGTGCCTACAGCCAAAAGAGTCATTATGTTATGAAGTGTGGTTTCAGAAAGTCTTCGAATCCAGCTATGAAATGTTTATTTGGAAGCTAGGCCTATTCTGTGTACACGGTTGGGGTAAATCAAAACCAGACTGAACTGTTTTCCTTCCAGTGGGTCCGACTTTACTATGCAGCCAAAACAACAACATATTCTGTTGGCCTCCTGCTGGTAGGCCCTGGTAAACACCAAAGAAGCAAAATCCAAAACCTAATTTCTCTCAGTTCAAAACCAACACCAAAATCATGGATCCATAAAGTGCCTAGTCATCACTTAAACTGAGCTATAAATAATATTTAAAAAAGAAAGAACAGTGATTAGAAACCCAGGATACATTTGAAAAAGTACTAGCCACCAGCAGGCCAATATAAGCCTGGTCGCAGATCTGTTAGTACTCTCTAATTGCCACATCATATGGTTTGGCAAGACGGCACTAACTGAGCTGGGACCAGGCTAATATTGCACCTGGTAGGTAAATGTCCATGACAACACAGATGCTCCAGGGCCTGCATACTAGGGGCCTTGAGAACCAACAGAGTGGAGCGAGCTAAAGAGCCGGGTTCTCCACAGCTGATCCCCGTGCAGCCTGGCTTTAAAAAGGCAACAAACCCAGTCAAGCACTTTTCACATTCCATCTGGAGAGAAGAGGGAACAGTTTGAGCCCTGAATGTGGTGGGGCTACTTAGATAAAAGTAACACTGGGTGGAGTGGTGGAGGGCAAAGCCTTGTATGCTGACTGATAGCACATTGTCTTTGCTCACCAACCTATAACCTTAAAGTACTTTCACATAAAAGGCGAGTTCAAGTTCATGATCTATTTGTCACATGCACCACATCACATGCAAGTACAGTGAAATGCTTAATTGGCAAGCCGTACCCAACAGTGCAGTACTCAATATAAAAAAAGTCTAACTAATAACCAAATAGAATTAATTTAAAAAAACACATGAAATAAGAGAGAAGCTACAGTACATACAGGGTCTGTGCCAGAACCAAATTTACAATGTGCAGGGATACTAGAGTATTAAGGTAGATATAGGCAGGGATTAGGAGACTGGTAGCAGGATAAATAATAATACATAGTATGGCAGCGGGATAAGTGGTGTGTGCGTGCGTGGTGAGATTGTGTATGTAAGTGTGTGGGTGATGGATTAGAATAATGTTCACAGTCAGTCATATCTACAGCTAATGGTTCCTCCTAAATGCACATGTACAGTACGTGCAACAAAAATACTTTAGCACAGATCAATTCCCTGCTTTCAGTTCAGACTTCAGTGATCCTCTCTGTTTACAATGTAGTTCACCAACCCAAATCCATAGTAAAAGCCAAATCCATGCAAGTGTTTCAATTTATGATACAAAGAAATGTATCAAGACCACATTACTACAATATCATAACCGGCATTCATATTTTTTTCTTTCTTTCTAGCAGTAAAGACAGTAGGCCCAGAGGTATCATGCCCAATCAGATTTGTCCTGTTAAAGAAAATAAACATACATTTCTTTATTATGACTTTTTTCTCTCTCAATGAAATACTAGCTCCTAGTCACTTAGCAATTTTATGAAGTTGGCTTTAGCTAGTCCAGATAGGTTCCCAATCTCATAACTAGCTACCAAGAAGCCATTTCAGGCTATCAATCAGGTTAGAGTAGCTAGCTTGTTAGCCTCTTTTAGAATTTGAGAGTGAAATACTACACACTTGTCTCTAACATGTAGGCTCAACATTCACGAACAGACCCATTACAAGTCAGAATGTTGAACAAACTTCATTTAAACTTACTTTACCCGTTGTCCGACAATTTTGACTCTATCATCACGGAGGTAATCCGATCCAAAATATCTACAGGGAAGTGTTATCAGCCCAACCGTCAGTATGCTGGTCTGTATAGCGCTTTGTATTTACGGTTTTTTATTTTCAATATTGATGCAATTCACACGTGACAAACACTTGCACAATATGGCCGAGCCTAACTGAACCACAGACCGAACGTCAAACACTTCCATCTGATTGCGAGGACGCGTGCGTCGGTCGACTACGCTTGGTTACATTCGGCTATTGTTAACATATACTCGTTACAGACAGACATTACAGACATTATGGCCCAATTCTTAACAGTCCCATTTTTACCACATTCTTGCCGGGATAAGCCTTTTATATGTCCCGTGCACATGCCCGCAAGTTCAGGAATGGGAGTAGGCGTGGGCCGATGTAGGTGAACATCCATTTGAATAAATCCATTGAATATACACCATCACAAGGAAATACATTTTTGATTAGTTTTAGGCAGGTCCTAAGAAACATTATAACATTATATTTATTTTCAAAAGAAAAGAATGGGATATTTTGAAATGAATTATGTTACTGGTCTGTGCCCCAAGCGCATGAAATCACAAGTTATTTTGTTCTTTAAAACAGACAAGACACACTTAGGCTACCCTGATCACAGTCACACACACAGCATTTAATAGTAGGCTATATTATATAATGAAATACAACAGAGTAAAATACAAATATTTTTCCCAAACAACTTGCGTCATGTCAACGTGTAGAACCGTTGTGATATTTGGAAATAGAGCCCAAGGCAAGCCCATGTTCTTTGAGCCACGTTTCATCGCTTTCCTACTCTCTTAAGGACGGCAGGTAGCCTAGTGGTTCGAGTGTTGGGCTAGTAACCGAAAGGTTGCTGGATCAAATCCTTGAGCTGACAAGATAAAAATCTGTCGTTCTGCCTCTGAAGATGGCAGTTAGCCTACCAGGGAATAGTGGGTTGTCATTATAAATAAGAATTTGTTCTTAACTGACTTGCCTAGTTAAATAAAGGTTAAATACATTTTTTTAAATTATACTCTCACTCCACTTTGTTAGGGAGCAAGCATAGGGTGTTACATTGAAAGTACCTTCATCATGATACCGAAATAAAATAATATCAATCTATATTTTCAAAAGCATGCGAGTCTGGTATTCATATTTCACAACCTCTGCAGGCTTTTGGAGTTGCCTTTACGCGATCAAGTAAAATAATAGGCCTTCACTTGATTTAGACTATGTTATTCCATGGTAAATGTTTCTGATCAGTGATAAAAAAAGACTAGCAATACCACCTCCCCTTATTTGCCCACTCAGAGAATTAACCAAATATACAGACCGCGATTCAGTTAAAATCACATTGGATTGCTTAAGACAAGTCACAGGCTTTTGGTCGGGAGAAGGCCTAGGCTACTAAACTACTGCAAGTGAAGAGCAAAATAATCCACTTGTTAAGCTACATAACATGCTGGCAAAATTTTCTGATCAGTAATAATAAACGAGCCAACTAGACAAGATGATCATGAGCAGCACTCACTTCAACTTAGGCTACAATTAGGCTGTAGAAATGCTAGCTAACAAATATTCAAACAGAATCAGTGAAAATAAAACCTGACATTGATTGATTGATCAAGAAGAGTCCCCATGCTTGTCTCAAAGCAGCGTGAAACGGTGTTGGAATAGTTGACCACACGCAGGTAGGCTATTGCTTCAAATGTACTATAGCAATTGGATGACTTTGGGAGTTTCAGTAAACAACAATTTGATGCCTTCAATTGCTATAGCCTACTTCATTCCAATATTTTCATAATTCTGTGAAATGTATTCCACACAGTAATTATTTATGGATCCATCCAGTTGTGGTTAAGAAAACAGTGCTTGGGGTGGGCTATGTGAAGAGATGGATGAAGTAACATGCCTTAGCAACCATTCAGAGCTTAAGAACGTAGTACATACCAATTAAGCATTAAGGCTGCATTTCATACTAAACCGTAGGCAGAACTTTACCGCAATAATGACTAGATCGGTTGGCAGAAATAAAAGTAAAGGCTTTGCCTCCGGCAATACCTTTTAATTTATAAAGAAAAGTTGACAAAAAGATGGCGGGATGCAACAGTTGGCGGAAAAACGTCTTGGTTTGAAAAGTGTAATATTGTGCACCAGGTGCAATGCGTCAAGAGATTGAAAATACAAGCGACAGAACCTACCGGCGTCACAAAAAGTGGGGTAAACACTTGTCTCCACCTCCTACCGCCAATAATAATAATACATGTTATTCAACATTCTGCCTCATAGAGACTATAGCATCTTTTGTAAGGTGACTTTAGTTAGACTGAAAATCCAGAGTAACCACGGTAACAGTCTGAACTTTAGGCAACTAGCTTGTCTAACTATCTCAGCTGGCATGCCTGCTGGCAAGGTTGGTAGACTTTTGAAAGGCAAGCAATAACTAAAACGCAGGGGTCGCGTTAAAAGTTCAGAAATCTGCATTTTCAAAACTCAGACCTTCAAAAAACAAATGGTGTTTTAAACCATTTCTCCTGTGTTCTATATTGAAAGTCAAAAGTATTTTTTTTTTGCTTCAATAGTGATCATGGGCGTGCAACTATAGTTTTCATCACAGATAATACATTAGTAGAACACATTCGGCTGAAAATAGCTTAATTTTCATCAGATGACAACAGATGTGCAACGCTGTTGGCTAGTAGCCACACATGAGTTTACAATGAAAAGGCAGGGTATCTTTTGCAAAAAAACGATGCACATTTTCTAATGTGCATCCTAGAAAAAATGTAGCCAGCTACATTTCCTAGTATTTTGGTTGAAATCAATCTTGCATTTTACCAAAGAAATGCAGGCTATACTGAGAGAAAAGTAGCTACACATCAATCAGAGCTCTGTCTGCTGATAGAATGCCTGTTGGTGAATTCTCAGAGTGGAGAAGTGTAACTGAAACACAAAATGAGTCTGATGCCGAGCAGAAATTACAATAAGAAGAATATTGTATAAGATATTGTGTGTTTTATATTTTTTTGTGAGTGAAAAACGCAGAATTGTTTTAACGCGAACCCTGCTAAGTGTAACGTTACTGAAAAACACTGAAATTCCTTTAAATATTTTACCCAATTTTTAGCAGAGATGCAGATATGCATATTTAGTTTCTTTAAATAAAAAAAACCAGGATACAGGCATAGAATTGGGCATAATGATTATTGCTCTACATTGCAAGAAAAAGCTGTTTCAGGTGTTTGAATGAAAAATTATCAAATTTATGGACGGGGGCTACCACAGGCATTCACTTTGTGCCCCCTCCGAATTTGGGGGTACATGTCACCCCTGAGTAGGCCTAATCCGCATTTGATTCTGTTCATTATAAACAAGGAAAACTATTAAAGATGGACAGGTATCCTACGAGTTACCCGTGTCTTTGTTTATGCGATATAACAACATATACCACCTCCTATATCATGTAGAACTCCATTATTATTTAATGTCAGTGTACAGTCCAATCACGACGGTCTCCTTTCCATCGAGGAAAAATCTTCTTCGCAGACATAAAATATATAAAACATTAAGTAAATACACTTACCAAATGAAACGTATTCTAGTCAACGTATGGGTTATAGTTTTAAAAGCTTTACATTTGTTTACATTTCCTATCTGAAAATAAACTTTGTTGTTGCTTCTCTTCTCCAGTTATCTGCGCCATGATTCCGCGTCGTGTGAAGAATTGGGACAGCCACAGTTTATCCATTGTATTTCCCAGATACTCTAGTGGCCGCTCTTAACCATGAAAATAAATGTGTTCAAAAATGGAAGGCAGGAGGCGAGATCAGGTGGGATCCTTCTAGCCAATGAGAGGGCAGAAGCATGTGAACAACAGGTACAACTGTTTCCACTGGTAACCAAAGCCACATAGTCAAAATTGGCTATATTGTAAAGATGAATAAAATAAAATAAATTTACTTTTTCGTCTTCATTTAAAGTTAGGCATAAGGTCAGCAGCGTGATACATGTTAGGAAGATGACTTTGTGGCTATGGTAACTAGTGACGACCAGGCACAACTCCCAAATAAAATATCACCTCTCCTACTTATATCAGTACACTCGTAACAACCTAATCATTACGTATATTTGATCAAATAAGCCACACGTAGCAAATAAGCCATTACATGTGTTGTTCATCAAATTCGACACACATTGACCACACAAAAACTCCTCGCTTGGTGAGTGAAAATAACGAAAAACCGCCACCTGCTGGAGATGATACATTTTGGCCCCAGTTATCCCTCTCGCTTCGACTCTTCCTCTCTGGTACAGCCTACAAACGTGCTTCTTCTTCTTCTTCTTCTTCTTCTTCTTCTTCGGTATAGTGACAGTCCACACAAACAAACGTTAAGGGTGCATGCTGCCACCTACTGTGCCAAAGGCCTGTGCTATCTGGGATCCTTTGAAAGTCCCTACCCCATTGAAGCTAACATTTAAAAGGATTACGGTAAGGGTTCGGATTAGGTAATGGTTACTTTTAGGGTCAGGGTATGGGTTAGGGTTACGTTTTAGGGTATGGACGTCCCAAGTAACAAATATTGCATTCACCCTGTGCCAAATTTTCCTCATTGGATACAGTAGTTGGCACAGTGTGACATTCACAACTTGTGGTTACATACAATGTAGCTAAAACCTAAAACTACTGGATATTTTTTTTTTAAACACCATATTTATCCTTAACAATCAATTTTTTTGGTGTCATCTTCATGCTGTTGCTTGAATCTGCATCATGCAGTTATGGGCTATTCTTTCTTATTTAAATTGAGAAAATATGTTGCAAATTAAACCATATTGCACGCATGAATTGTCAACATTTAGTTATGCTTTTGTTATAAAATATACATTTTATTTATTAGAAGCGCCCCCTACCTCTGGAAAGGGAGGGGGCGAGAAATAGCCAAGAAACTGAAAATCTCATACAACACTGTGTACTACTCCCTTCACAGAACAGTGCAAACTGGCCCTAACCAGAATAGAAAGAGGAGTGGGAGGCCCCGGTGCACAACTGAGCAAGAGGACAAGTACATTAGTGTCTAGTTTGCGAAACAGACACCTCACAAGTCCTCAACTGGCAGCTTCATTAAATAGTACCTGCAAAACACCAGTCTCAACGTCAACAGTGAAGAGGCGACTCTGGGATGCTGGCCTTCTAGGCAGAGTTGCAAAGAAAAAGCCATATCTCAGACTGGTCAATAAAAATAAAAGATTAAAATGGGCAAAAGAACACAGACACTGGACAGAGGAACTCTGCCAAGAAGGCCAGCATCCCAGAGTCGCTTCTTCACTGTTGACACTGGTGTTTTGCAAACCCACAAATACTTAAAAACCTCTTGGTACTAGGGGGCAGTATTTTCATTTTTGAAAAAAAAAACATTCCCGTTTTAAACAGGATATTCTGTCAGGAAAAGATGCTAGAATATGCATATAATTGACAGCTTTGGATAGAAAACACTCCAACGTTTCCAAAACTGTAAAGATATTGTCTGTGAGTATAACAGAACTGATGTTGCAGGCGAAAGCGTGAGAAAAATCCAATCCGGAAGTGCCCCAGGTTTTGAAAGCGCTGCGTTCCAATGACTCCCTATTCAGCTGTGAATGTACCATCAACGAGCTTACGCTTTCTACATATTCCCCAAGGTGTCTACAGAATTGTGACGTAGTTTTACGCATTTCTGTTGAAGAATAGCCGTAGGCAGCCACATTGCGTAAGTGGTAACATGGTGGCTCCGAGAGAGATTCTCGCGTAAAATATGTAGCCATTACTCCAATCGGTCCTCCTGAAAAACTAATTGTCCCGACGGATATATTATCAAATAGATATTAGAAAAACACATTGAGGATTGATTATAAACAATGTTTGCCATGTTTCTGTCGATATTATGGAGCTAATTTTGAATATTTTTCGGCATTGTGGGGACCGCAATTTCCAGGCAATTTCTCAGCCAAACTGAAGAACAAATGGAGCTATTTCGTAAACGATTTAATTTGATTGCTTTTCTGATTTCCGTGACAAGGTTGCCTGCTGCTAGCAAGGCATAATGCTATGCTATCGATAAACTTACACAAATGCTTGTCTAACGTTGGCTGTAAAGCATATTTTGACAATCTGAGATGACAGGGTGATTAACAAAAGGCTAAGCTGTGTCTCAATATATTTCATTTGTGATTTTCATGAATAGGAATATTTTCTAGGGATATTTATGTCCGTTGCGTTATGCTAATTAGTTTCAGGCGATGATTACGCTCCCGCATGCGGGGTTGGGAGTCACAAAATATATCATATATATATATATATATATATATATTATTAAGATACTCAACTAGTCTAAAGGCCAGTTTTAAATCAGGACAACAGTTTTCAGCTGTGCTAACATAATTGCAAAAGTGTTTTCTAATGATCAATTAGCCTTTTAAAATTATAAACTTGGATTAGCTAACACAACGTGCAATTGGAACACAGGAGTGATGGTTGCTGATAATGGGCCTCTGTACACCTATTTAGATATTCCTTTAAAAACTTGCCATTTCCAAATGAATAGTCATTTACAACATTAACAATGTCTACACTGTATTTCTGATCAATCTGATGCTCTTTCAATTGACAAAATATTGCTTTTCTTTCAAAAACAAGGACATTTCTAAGTGTCCCCAAACTTTTGAACGGTTTATAAAACACAGGCAATATATAAAACACAGGCAAATCATGTTTTTGACTGCAGTGGGCCTTTAAGAATTATTTCATCAAGATGGTGTATTGTCTCGTCTTCTGGATGTATTCAGTGAATCATTCCAGCCTCCTCCATCATGTCTTTGGGTGGGTGGTCAAAGTCTCACATTGTCTAATGAATACCTGGCTTGCAACCAAACCAGGCCTCATTATAATGGGCTTTCTCCTAGCCAGGGCCCAGCTTGGAAATACATATTTATTTAGATAAAGTCTCTGCCTCAAGGCTTGTCAAACCTTATCTTGATGTCGGTAGAACATGTGTGCATATATTCATGCCCACTTCCCACTGTTAATCCACTTAAAAGCTTCTGATGCGTGAGGCGTCTATTTTTAGATAGTGGTATGGCATTTAATGATGTGCCTTGCTGTTTGATTTGTCTTTTTATTTGTCTTGGAATATGCTGGCTGTCTTGATCCAAAGACCAACTGGTTTTGAGTGGACAGAGTGATATCCTTACAGCTATTTGTGTTACCATATCCTCAATACATAATAACAAAATCAAATAAAAAATGTTATAGTATGATTTTTTTTCTTCACATTACAATTAATTGAATGTCTTGAGACTGATAGATGCTGGTGATAGTCAATCAAAGATAATCCTCTTTGCAAAGGTCTCAGTACACAGGAAATGCAGCTTAGTCACTCATCACTAGTCACTCAATAACCATTTTGAAGCATATGAAGGAAAACAATGGTACACATGACCTTCATGCTTAATTTACAGAACTGCTTATAATTCAGACCATTCTTTGTACCACTTGTTCGTAAGTGAACAATAATAAGATAATGAGCAAAGAAAAGGGAGTCTTGAATGTAAAATAAGGGTTAAATTACCCCTTGTAGTGCAATTAAAACTGGCCTCTCCATGAACTTTCTCTGGGCTCACTTGAGGTTCCCTCGGGCTGTTTAGGCCAGGGAAATGCTGACAGCACAGTACAGGCTCTACTTATAGAAGGAACATTGATTGCACTATCACTGCAGTCCTCAATTCATTACTTATGAATCTGAGGATACAGGCAAGAGATTGGAGTTGATAACTTTATTATCTTTGTTTATTGCTATTGTTCAATTTGTAGGATTCTTCATTAAATTCCTAGTTTAGATTTGCCCTTGAAAAATATTATCCAAATCCTATTTGTTAAAAGCTTTTGCGTAATCCTTATTTCTGTATAACTTACCTCAATATATGTCTATTATCATGTATCATTGTCACACCAGGATCTGTTTCACATGTCTTTGTGATTGTCTCCACCCCTCTCCAGGTGTCACCCATCTTCCCCATTATCCCCTGTGTATTTATACCTGTGTTCTCTGTTGGTATGTTGCCAGTTCGTCTTGTTTGTCTAGTCAACCAGCGGTTTGTCTCAGCTCCTGCCTTTCCCCCAGTCGCTCAGTTTCTAATCCTCCTGGTTTTGACCCTGTCCTGCGTCTGAACCCGCCTGCCTGCCCACTCTGCCTGAGCCTGCCTGCTGTCCTGTACCTTTGCCCCACTACTCTGGATTATTGACCCCTGCCTGCCTTGACCTGTCATTTGCCTGCCCCTGTTGCTGTATTAAACATGGTTACTTCAACAGTCTGCATCTGGGTCTTACCTTCATACCTGATAGTACGAACTGGCCATGACTGACCCAGCAGACCCGAGCCAGCGGTGCAATGCCATCTCCTCCCAAGGAGCCTCCATTGGTAGGCACAAGTAATTACTTTGTGGTCTTATGGAGGGGGTCCAAATGTTGGCTGAGTGCCATGACCGGTACAGGACGGCAGGACGACTTGTATAATGACTGAAAACTGCCCAGAGAATATATGAAACAAAATAGAATAATAGTAAATGTACGGTCGGTAGCGTATTGCTGCCACTCAGAAAAATATTTTTTGATGTCATTATTCCGAGATGAGATCACGCTACTACGAAATAATTGAATAACTCATTATAACGAGAAAGAAAACGTTATAACAAGAAAGATGTCATTATTATGAAATAATCCAGTTGCACATTATTGCTTGGCTTCCTCTCCTGCACAGGTTGACCTTATGGCTGGTTTGCTTGAGTCGATCAACTTTTATTTGCTCCTCGGTTTGAAGCATTTGGATATATTGGTGTCATTGAGCAATATAGATGGTGTTGTCATTAGTTTATGTATATTGTGGAGAATTCTGTGTTCTCTAAGGCTCTACAGGCATAAAAAACATTCAGACCTCCTTGACACAGGGTTATTCCTTATTGATCAGCAGATGCAGCTGTAGGAGTGGTGGTGGCCACTGGAGGGCAACTTTAACACTGGAGCATATGTAGGAGCTCATCGTCATGAAGTTCATCTATTATACTGTTAAAAAGTCACCACTAGCCCAGTACCCTGCCCTAAACCTTAGTCACTTTTCTAGCCAGCTACCACCCTGTACCCTACCCTGCACTCGAGACTGCTGCACTACAGTGCCTTGCGAAAGTATTCGGCCCCCTTGAACTTTGCGACCTTTTGCCACATTTCAGGCTTCAAACATAAAGGTATAAAACTGTATTTTTTGTGAAGAATCAACAACAAGTGGGACACAATCATGAAGTGGAACGACGTTTATTGGATATTTCAAACTTTTTAACAAATCAAAAACTGAAAAATTGGGCGTGCAAAATTATTCAGCCCCCTTAAGTTAATACTTTGTAGCGCCACCTTTTGCTGCGATTACAGCTGTAAGTCGCTTGGGGTATGTCTCTATCAGTTTTGCACATCGAGAGACTGAATTTTTTTCCCATTCCTCCTTGCAAAACAGCTCGAGCTCAGTGAGGTTGGATGGAGAGCATTTGTG
The DNA here is from genome assembly GCF_002021735.2 of Oncorhynchus kisutch. NCBI lineage: Eukaryota > Metazoa > Chordata > Actinopteri > Salmoniformes > Salmonidae > Oncorhynchus > Oncorhynchus kisutch. The sequence continues at coordinate 11,866,265 of NC_034197.2, forward strand.
AACAGCAGTTTTCAGTTCTTTCCACAGATTCTCGATTGGATTCAGGTCTGGACTTTGACTTGGCCATTCTAACACCTGGATATGTTTATTTTTGAACCATTCCATTGTAGATTTTGCTTTATGTTTTGGATCATTGTCTTGTTGGAAGACAAATCTCCGTCCCAGTCTCAGGTCTTTTGCAGACTCCATCAGGTTTTCTTCAAGAATGGTCCTGTATTTGGCTCCATCCATCTTCCCATCAATTTTAACCATCTTCCCTGTCCCTGCTGAAGAAAAGCAGGCCCAAACCATGATGCTGCCACCACCATGTTTGACAGTGGGGATGTGGGTTCAGGGTGATGAGCGGTGTTGCTTTTACGCCAAACATAACGTTTTGCATTGTTGCCAAAAAGTTCAATTTTGGTTTCATCTGACCAGAGCACCTTCTTCCACATGTTTGGTGTGTCTCCCAGGTGGCTTGTGGCAAACTTTAAACAACACTTTTTATGGATATCTTTAAGAAATGGCTTTCTTCTTGCCACTCTTCCATAAAGGCCAGATTTGTGCAATATACGACTGATTGTTGTCCTATGGACAGAGTCTCCCACCTCAGCTGTAGATCTCTGCAGTTCATCCAGAGTGATCATGGGCCTCTTGGCTGCATCTCTGATCAGTCTTCTCCTTGTATGAGCTGAAAGTTTAGAGGGACGGCCAGGTCTTGGTAGATTTGCAGTGGTCTGATACTCCTTCCATTTCAATATTATCGCTTGCACAGTGCTCCTTGGGATGTTTGAAGCTTGGGAAATCTTTTTGTATCTAAATCCAGCTTTAAACTTCTTCACAACAGTATCTCGGACCTGCCTAGTGTGTTCCTTGTTCTTCATGATGCTCTCTGCGCTTTTAACGGACCTCTGAGACTATCACAGTGCAGGTGCATTTATACGGAGACTTGATTACACACAGGTGGATTGTATTTATCATCATTAGTCATTTAGGTCAACATTGGATCATTCAGAGATCCTCACTGAACTTCTGGAGAGAGTTTGCTGCACTGAAAGTAAAGGGGCAGAATAATTTTGCACGCCCAATTTTTCAGTTTTTGATTTGTTAAAAATGTTTGAAATATCCAATAAATGTCGTTCCACTTCATGATTGTGTCCCACTTGTTGTTAATTCTTCACAGAAAAATACAGTTTTATATCTTTATGTTTGAAGCCTGAAATGTGGCAAAAGGTCGCAAAGTTCAAGGGGGCTGAATACTTTCGCAGGGCACTTGCGTACATAGTCATTGAACACCGGTCACGTCTGCTCCTGTCACGTCTGCTCAAATTTTGTTATGTTACAGCCGTATACTAAAACGGATTAAATAGTTTTTTTCCCCTCATCAAGCTACACACCAATACCCAATAATGACGAAGCAAATACAGACTTTAAGAAATATTAGCACATTTTAAACAAATAAAACAATGCAGATATCACATTTACAGTGGGGCAAAAAAGTATTTAGTCAAGCCACCAATTGTGCAAGTTCTCCCACTTAAAAAGATGAGAGAGGCCTGTAATTTTCAACGATGACAGACAAAATGAGAAAAAAAATCCAGAAAATCACATTGTAGGATTTTTAATGAATTTATTTGCAAATGATGGTGGAAAATAAGTATTTGGTCAATAACAAAGTTTCTCAATAATTTGTTATATACCCTTTGTTGGCAATGACAGAGTTCAAATGTTTTCTGTAAGTCTTCACAAGGTTTTCACACACTGTTGCTGGTATTTTGCCCCATTCCTCCATGCAGATCTCCTCTAGAGCAGTGATGTTTTGGGGCTGTTGGGACTTTCAACTCCCTCCAAAGATTTTCTATGGGGTTGAGATCTGGAGACTGGCTAGGCCACTCCAGGACCTTGAAATGCTTCTTACGAAGCCACTCCTTCGTTGCCCGGGCGGTGTGTCTGGGATCATTGTCACGCTGAAAGACCCAGCCACGTTTCATCTTCAATGCCCTTGCTGATGGAAGGAGGTTTTCACTCAAAATCTCACGATACATAGCCCCATTCATTCTTTCCTTTACACGGATCAGTCGTCCTGGTCCCTTTGCAGAAAAACAGCCCCAAAGCATGATGTTTCCACCCCCATGCTTCATAGTAGGTATGAATGGATGAAACTCGACAAGTTGAGTTTTTACCAAAAAGTTATATTTTGGTTTCATCTGACCATATGACATATGACATTCTCCCAATCTTCTTCTGGATTATCCAAATGCTCTCTAGCAAACTTCAGACGGGCCTGGACATGTACTGGCTTCAGCAGGGGGACACGTCTGGCACTGCAGGATTTGAGTCCCTGGCGGCGTAGTGTGTTACTGATGGTAGGCTTTGTCCCAGCTCTCTGCAGGTCATTCACTAGGTCCCCCCGTGTGGTTCTGGGATTTTTGCTCACCGTTCTTGTGATCATTTTGACCCCACGGGGTGAGATCTTGCATGGAGCCCCAGATCGAGGGAGATTATCGGTGGTCTTGTATGTTTTCCATTTCCTAATAATTGCTCCCACAGTTGATTTCTTCAAACCAAGCTGCTTACCTATTGCAGATTCAGTCTTCCCAGCCTGGTGCAGGTCTACAATTTGACAGCTTGTCCTTTGACAGCTCTTTGTCTTGGCCATAGTGGAGTTTGGAGTGTGACTGTTTGAGGTTGTGGACAGGTCTTTTATACTGATAACAAGTTCAAACAGGTGCCATTAATACAGGTAACGAGTGGAGGACAGAGGAGCCTCTTAAAGAAGAAGTTACAGGTCTGTGAGTGTCAGAAATCTTGCTTGTTTGTAGGTGACCAAATACTTATTTTCCACCATAATTTGCAAATAAATTCATAAAAAATCCTACAATGTGATTTTCTGGATTTTTTTCTCCCTCATTTTGTCTGTCATAGTTGAAGTGTACCTATGATGAAAATTACAGGCCTCTCATCTTTTTAAGTGGTAGAACTTGCACAATTGGTGGCTGACTAAATACTTTTTTGCCCCACTGTACATTACAATTCAGACCCTTTACTCAGTACTTTTGTAACGGTTTTCTTCCGTTGAAGGAGAGGAGGACCAAAATGCAGCGTGGTTAGTGTTCAACATCTTTAATAGCGACGATAAACGAGAACACTACAAAATACAAAACAACAAAAGTGAAAACCGAAACAGTCCTATCTTGTGCAATGACACAAAGACAGAAGACAATCACCCACAAAATACCCAAGGAACATGGCTGCCTAAATATGGTTCCCAATTAGAGACAACGACAGACAGCTGCCTCTAATTGAGAACCAATCTAGGCAACCATAGACACACAAAACTACCTAGAAAGGAAATAGCCCCATAAACATACAAAACCCCTAGACCAGACAAAACACATAAATCCCCCATGTCACACCCTGACCTAACCAAAATAATAAAGAAAACAAAGATAACTAAGGCCAGGGCATGACAACTTTCCCCTTTTCTTTCAATTTTCGACTAAAATTACATACCCAAATCTAACTGCCTGTAGCTCAGGACCTAAAGCAAGGATATGCATATTCTTGATACCATTTGCAAAGAAACATTTTGAAGTTTGTGGAAATGTGACATGAATATAGGAGAATATAACACATACCCAAATCTAACTGCCTGTAGCTCAGGACCTGAAGCAAGGATATGCATATTCTTGATACCATTTGCAAAGAAACATTTTGAAGTTTGTGGAAATGTGACATGAATATAGGAGAATATAACACAATAGATCTGGTAAAAGATAATACATAGAAAAAATGTATTTTTTATGTACCATCTTTGACATGCAAAAGGAAGGCCATAATGTATTATTCCAGCCCAGGTGTAATCTTTATTTTGGACACTAGATGGCAGCAGTGTATGTGCACAGTTTTAGACTGATCCAATGAACCATTTTATTTCTGTTCAACATTTTGTATCAAGACTGCCCAAATGTGCCTAATTGGTTTATTATTAACTTTTCATAACTGTGCACTCTCCTCAAACAATAGCATTATATTATTTCACTGTAATAGGTACTGTAAATTGGACATTGCCGTTAGATGAACAAGAATTTAAGCTTTCTGCCAATATTAGATATGTTTATGTCCGGTGAAATGTTCTTGTTTCTTACAACGTCATGCTAATCAAATTAGCGCACATTAGCTCAACCTTCCCGAGGGTGGGACACCGATCTGTAGAGATCCTTGAGAGTTTAAAAGCATGCCAGTCCGGACCTAAGCCTGTGTTCCTGGCCTTAACCCAAGCATCATCTCTTTTATGAATGACTTTGATAATTCCAGAGTGTACCAGGCATTCGATCTACCTTTAACCCTTCATTTTTTTGAAGGGAACATGATTATTGTCACGGATCCCGGTACTGCTGCTCATTCCGTTCACCAGCTCCGAGGTCTACGTCACCGGCCTTCTAGGCATCACTGAACTGGATTCATTACCACCAACCCCGGACTGTCTTGTCTCATTGCGCACACTTGGTTCCTATATTCCCCCTGATTAGTATGTGTATATATGTGCCCTCTGTTCCCCATTGTCCTTGTCGATTATTGTCCCATGTCCGTTGACCTTGTGAGTACCTGTTGTATTGGCTTTCGTGCTACTGTGCACTTGTTATTACGGATCTCGTCACATGTGTTATTTATAGGTTTACACCTCGCTCTTTTGTTTGGGTTACATTCCTGTGTTATATATATATATATATATATGTACACACATGTGTTTGTTTTTGGCTTCGTCCCTGTCGTTTTCATTATGTACTTTATTTTGGGTGGAGAAATAAAAAAAACTATTACGCATTCCTGCTCCTGTCTCCTATCATTATACAGTGTGGCAATTATCCACAATAGTGTTGAAGAAATCTGCCAATAGGCTCAAAGCTAAATCAGGTTCAGGGATAGATGAAATACAATCAAGGTCATTAAAATAAAGATCATGTAAAAAAAAGAGAGCCTGTTCACTGAAGGGATTAAAGTTCCTCTTTGTGGTGGCACGAGGCTCAGATGTTTGTATTCTCTCATCTCCAACACAAACAACTTTTCATTGGGGAAGAAAACAGTAGAAACATACAGTACCAGTCAAAGGTTTGGACACAGCTACTCATTCCATGGGTTTTTCTTTATTTTTACTATTTTCTACATTGTAGAATAATAGTGAAGACATCAAAACCATGAAATAACACATATGGAATCATGTAGTAACCAAAAAAAGTGTTATTTGAGATTCTTCAAAGTAGCCACCCTTTGCCTTGATGACAGCTTTCCACACATTTGGCATTTTCTCAACCAGCTTCATGAGGTATTCACCAGGAATGCATTTCAATTAACAGGTATGCCTTGTTCATTTGTGGAATTTCTTTCTTTAACGCGTTTGAGCCAATCAGTTGTGTTGTGACAAGGTAAGAGTGGTAAACAGAAGATAGCCATATTTGTCCATATTATGGCAAGAACAGCTCAAATAAGCAAAGAGAAATGACAGTCCATCACTACTTTAAGACATGAAGGTCAGTTAATCCACAAAATTTCAAGAACTTTGAAAGTTTCTTCAAATTCAGTCGCAAAACCATCAAGCGCTTTGATGAAACTGGCTCTCATGAGGACCACCACAGGAAAGGATGACCCAGAGTTACTTCTGCTGCAGAGGATATGTTCATTAGAGTTAACTGCACCCCAGATTGCAGCCCAAATAAATGCTTCACAGAGATAAAGTAACAGACACATCTCAACTGTTCAGAGGAGACTGTGTGAATCAGGCCTTCATGGTCAAATTGCTGCAAAGAAACCACTACCAAAGGTCACCAACAATAAGAAGAGACTTGCTTGGGCCATGAAACACAAGCAATGGACACTAGAATGGTGGAAATCTGTCCTTTGGTCTGATTATTTTTTACTGTGTCTTTGTGAGACGCAGAGTACGTGAACAGATGATCTCCGCATGTGTGGTTCCCACCATGAAGCATGGAAGAGGAGGTGTGATGGTGTGGAGGAGCCTCCAGTGACAGAGCCTTCAGCAGGGGTTCTCAGTCCGGAGCCTCTGGCGACGATCCACGGTCCGGAGCCTCCGGCGACGATCCACGGTCCGGAGATTCCGGTGATGATCCCCGCACCAGAGCCACCATGGAGGAAGACATATCTGCGAGCGTAGTGGGTAATTCCCCCTGCACTGGGGGGGGGGGGGGGGGTGTATTGAAGGGGGGAGGTACTGTCACGCCCTGACCATAGTAAGCTGTTTATTCTCTGTGCTGGTTGGGGCGTGATAGTGACTTGGGTGGGTCATCTAGGTGATATTGTGGCCTGATATGGTTCCCAATCAGAGGCAGCTGTTTTTCATGGTCTCTGATTGGGGATCATATTTAGGTAGCCATTTCCGCATTTGTGTTTGTGGGATCTTGTCTACATTTAGTTGCCTGAGTGCACACCAGTAGTGTCACGTTTCGTTTGTGTTTTATTGTTTTGTTTTTGGTGAGTTTCAGTTTATTAAAATATGTGGAACTCTACTCCCGCTGCGCCTTGGTCTACTCCTTTCAACAAACGTGACAGGCAGTAGCTTCTGATTAAATTTAATTTTCACAGGACCGCTTGTCGCAATTTTGATGAGGATCTCTTGTTCAGATATCGGTAAGTGGACTGGAGGCAGGGCATGAAAGGGATAACGAATCCAGTTGTTTGTGTCACCCGTTTCTGGAAAGTACCTGCATAATTGCACACACAACTCACTCAGGTGCTTCACTATATCACATTGGACATTGTCTGTAAGCTTGAGTTCATTTGCACACAAATAATCATACAATGATGTGTTCTTGTGTGTTGTCCTTGTAAATGCAGACAGAGAATAGCTCCAACCTCTTAATCATAGCCTCAGTTTTATCCCACACATTGAATATAGTTGCGTTGAGTCCCTGTAATCCTAGATTCAGAACATTCAGGCGAGAAAAAACATCACCCAGATAGGCCAGGCATGTGAGAAACTTGCCATCATGCAAGCGGTCAGGCAAATTCTGCCAATTCTGGTCAGTAAAGAGAACTTTAACTCGTTCTCAATTTTTTAAATTTGTCAGTACTTTGCCCCTTGATAACCAGCGCACTTCTGTATGTTGCAAAAGCATTTCATGGTCGCTGCTCATATCATTACATAGTGCAGAAAATACACGAGAGTTCAGTGGCCTTGCTTTAACAAAGTGAACCATTTTCACTGTAGTGTCCAAAATGTCTTTCAAGCGGTCAGGCATTCCTTTGGCAGCATGAGCCTGAGACCCTTGGGATGATAAATCAGAGCAGGATTTCGGAATGTAAGTACACATTTCACCTTCAGAGGTGAATTTATCAAACCTATTGCGGTGAAAAAAAAGTGTTTTGTTGTTAGGAGCTCTCCTCAAAAAATAGCATGGCATTTTTTTGCAGTAATTGCTACTGTAAATTGGACAGTGCAGTTATATTAACAAGAATTTAAGCTTTCAGCCGATATAAGACTATGTGGGGAGCACAAATATTTGATACACTGCCGATTTTGCAGGTTTTCCTACTTACAAAGCATATAGAGGTCTGTAATTTTTATCATAGGTACACTCAACTGTGAGAGACGGAATCTAAAACAAAAATCCAGAAAATCACATTGTATGATTTTTAAGTAATTCATTTGCATTTACTTGTTGTCCGCACGGTATACAGTATGTACCGACGTTGGTTGGTGGTTGATGGGACGCCTATCCCTAAGAGGTTTTTAAGCATCTCAATCGCGTGAAGGGGAAAGAGTTCCATTAGGGCGTTTGGCGACCCCGTTACAAAATGAATGACAACTCAGAAATCTCTGCAATGTACACAAACTAATGACAACACCATCTATATTGCTCAATGAAACTCCTTATCTCCCAATGTCACAAACCGAGGAGCAAATCAAATTTAATCAACTCAAGCGAACCACCAATAGGTCAACCTGTGCATGAAAGGGAGCCAAGCTTGCAGAGTAGCCTATGCTAGTGTTTCAGTATAATAAAAGGCTATGTATCATAAAAATGTGCAACTGATTATTTCGTAATAATGTAATCTTATCTCGTAATAATTAAATCAACAACAACAAAAAATCGTAGTGGCAGCAATACACCTTAAACTTATGAAAATTAGCATTTTATTTTTTACATGTAAAATGTTCCTCCTTTGAGACACTAGATGGAGATATTCTTCACTTTTAGTTTTTTGGCATCTTGACTGCTCAAGATTGAATCAAGAGCTGTAGGATAAGCATTGGAAGGTAAAATGATTTATTTCCAGCAGAAATTACATAAGGCTGTGTTCAGTGAACAAAAACAATTCCCAGGCAGATCTTTTGCTTGCCTCTTTTTAAAATGGCTCATATTGTAGTGCAATATTTTGTAGCCAGTGTCCAAAACTCACAAGCCCCAAGATCACACGTTTACATTTCTCTTTCAAACGTATGGCTTCTAAGTGCACTGCCAATGATATTAATTGTATCTGTAAAAAAAGATATATTCTTAGCTTGCATTCATCACATTCTACATAGAGTAGATGATAATAATTTATTCTGGTAGCAGGATATTACCAGAGGTAAAAAGCCCATCGTTAAGAACTTTGACTGATGGCCTCCTGACATCACTAGACACACTGCAATATGTCTCTGCTTGATGGAAATGTACGAGAATACCTCAATTAAAGGGCATGTCATGAAAATAGATTATTCCCTATTCAGTTAACATTTTGTCAAATGTAAAAAATAAAAAGACTGAGCATTTTTTGGGTGCTTTATGTGTGGTGTTGTCATTGACATATAATTATGCATTTATAAAGATGCACATTAGACTGTGGTCGTGAATCAGCCGAATGGACGCGACGTCAAAAGAGTGATTATACACACACACACACATCTGTAAACCACACATAATTCCAGTTGGTAGTGGGATGGTACAGCAGGACTGATTAATGTAAGTCTTGCTAGACATCAGTCCTAATGACGTTGTTCCCATGACGTTGACTCCAGACATTTAAGAATTCAGCACAGTCGAATTGTTAATTATTATTAATATGACATTGCAAGTGTGGGACTGAATATCAATACACACCTCTGGAGGGAGAGGTGGTAGAGAGGGGGGGGGGGAAGAGAAAAAGATGGACAGAGAGAGGGAGGGACTAGGAAAAACCCAGTATGGGGTAGGAACAGATAATCAGAACCTGCTGAGCTAGTACACTTTAATTTCAGACAATAGTAATCATCTCCCCGTGCTCTGATGTGCTTTGCTTAATTAAATGCCATGCTAATTGTTTCATAGTATTGCTCTTCCATGGGGTGGAAGCTTTAGGGAGTTTGTAATAACACACCTTGGCTTTCCTCTATCAGGCAGACAAAAAGTGTGAATTCCTGTGAATCTCCAAGGAAATGCTTGTTATGTATGAGCTCATGTGGGGTGGATTTTATGGCTGCCAACTGGAATGTAGGTGGTTTCTTCTATGAGCTCCCCATCCAAGTGGAGCACCAAGGGAACATTTTCACTATTCATCAATACCGAACAACACCTTGTTGATTTGGTCATTTTAAACCTGCCATTGTAGATGCACTTGATGTCTTAGTTCAATAAAGAGGAATAAGCAGTATGTGGATTTACACCACACTGCTTCAGCACCCTCTGCAAACCAGACCCGAGTTTAAATACGTGTATATGAATATTTGTTATAAAAAAATACATTCTGTGTATTTGAGTATTTTAAAATACACAGCCCAAAACAAGTACTTTTATTGGAAAGGTTATTTGGTTTAAAAAAATACATAAAATTGTATTTTAAAGTATTTTAAAATACATATTTCAAATACTATAATCATAAATACCTGGGTTAAATGCATGGGAGTGTATTTAAGTATTTTCAAATACTTTCCAAGTGTATATCCAAATACATTCCAATATTATACTGAAATAGTATTTCAATCCAGGTCTGCTATAAACACATTGACATAATCTGGGTAGACATGCCGGAGAGAAGTTTCATCGGGTGGAAGACCAAACATACAGTATAATAGTGTTGTCTTTGACATGGAAACACCGCTTTCACTAAACAGTGGTTCCTTCTTTTATGCATACAGTGTCACCTAAGCAAACCTGTTATTAAGATAACATTCATATTTTAATTAATACGTAATTCCCTTCAAGGCAGATTATATCTCACCAGCGCAGGTCAGGAACAAAAAAAGAAAGAGACAATGAATTTAAGACCCTTTGTAACAGTTGTTTGGATTCAAAATCTGAGTTGTTGACCAATAGTATTACTGCAAAGTGAACCTCTAATCAGATATCCGACATACAGTCCTGTAAAGACACAGAACCCTTGCTTCTCAGAGGTGTGACAATAGGGGTTGGCAAGAGCAACACAGAGAATGCTGAATTCCTAACACAATACAGTTGATAAGATTCCTTTCGGGGGCTGGGCCTCCCTACATAATTTTAGTGTCAGGTGGGTGACCCGTGTGCTCACTTGGTTGTTTGTTGTTCCATGCAGCCTGAGCCCATACAGTTAGTTCTTTGTCAACCATGTCATAAAAGGATGTTTTTCATTTAGAGGACAAAAACAACTGCTTTTGTTTCCTGATGCCTCATTGGATGGCAATCAAAAGCCAACGATCTGTACCCTTGTGGTCGATTGCTGTCTGTCAGCCCTTGTTTTAAAGATTTGGTACTCATTATCACCTACGTCAACAAAACAAAGGAGATGATCGTGAATTTCAGGAAACAGCAGAGGGAGCACCCCCTGTCCACATCGACGGGACAGTAGTTGAGAGGGTAGAAAGTTTTAAGTTCCTCGGCATACACATCACGGACAAACTGAATTGGTCCACCCACACAGACAGCGTGGTGAAGAAGGTGCAGCTATGCCTTTTCAACCTCAGGAGGCTGAAGAAATTTGGCTTGTCACCAAAAGCACTCACAAACTTTTACAGATTCACAATCGAGAGCATCCTGTCGGGCTGTTTCACCGCCTGGTACGGCAACTGCTTCGGCCACAACCATAAGGCTCTCAGGTCTGCACAACGCATCACCGGGGGCAAATTACCTGCCCTCCACGACACCTACACCACCCAATGTCACAGGAAGGCCATAAAGATCAAGGACAACAACCACCCGAGCCACTGCCTGTTCACCCCGTTATCATCCAGAAGGCGAGGTCAGTACAGGTGCATCAAAGCAGGGACCGAGAGACTGAAAAACAGCTTCTATCTCAAGGCCGTCAGACTGTTAAACAGCCACCACTAACATTGAGTACATGTAAAATGTAAAATATTTATCACTAGCCACATTAATCAATGCCACTTAATATAATGTTTACATACCCTACATTTAAAATTTTTTTACCAGGTAGGCTAGTTGAGAACAAGTTCTCATTTGCAACTGCGACCTCATTTGCAACTGCGACATTACTCATCTCATATGTATATACTGTACTCTATACCACCTACTGCATCTTGCCATCTTTATGTAATACATGTATCACTAACCACTTTTAACAATGCCACTTAATATAATGTTTACATACCCTACATTACCCATCTCATATGTATATAGTGTACTCTATATCATCTACTGCATCTTTATGTAATACATGTATCACTAGCCACTTTAAACCACTTTGTTTACATACCCTACATTACTCATCTCATATGTATACTGTACTCGATACCATCTACTGCATCTTGCCTATGCCGTTCTGTATCATCACTCATTCATCTATCTTTATGTACATATCCTTCACTTGTGTGTATATTCTTCACTTGTGTGTATAAGGTAGCTGTTGTGAAATTGTTAGGTTAGGTTACTCGCATTGTCGGAACTAGAAGCACAAGCATTTCGCTACACGAACATTAACATCTGCTAACCATGTGTATGTGACAAATAAAATTAGATTTGATTTGATTTAACGCCCCTTATTCCCATATGCAATACATGTTTAAATCCAAATTACACACACACACGGGATGGTATTCTTCCTCTCAATACAACCATTCAACGCTTGCCTGAACAGTCTAGTCTCATGTAGTTTGTCATGAAAAAAAGCACACAAGTCTGCTTTATTATCCTGATAAATCACGTCTGATGTCAGATTTGCTGATGGTGTACGCGTCATAATCAGTAACTGAATGAGAGCATGGTGATGTGCATAACATCTGCAGCCACCGAGTCCCACTGCAGGAAAATAAAGGAATAAACATGGATGGAATTAGGGAAAATGTCCCTCTGTCTTTGAAATTACATTTTGAAGTTTATACTGCCTATTCCGAACACCATCAACGAGCTCCAACAGAACATTAGAAGTCTTTACATTATGTCCAGTCCCTTAACTTCGTAACGTCAGCAAAAATATATATATTTTTTTATACACACATTCATCATATTTCTGTCTTGTCTACTTCAGACATGGGGAATAAAGAGCCACTGCTGCGTCCATCGAGGCCTCCCACCCACTGCAGAAACTCAGCAGACGTTCATCCCTTACATTATCCCTATCTCCTCTCCATTAACACTGCACAATCAATCATCCATGTCACATAATGTATGCAACTGTAGAGGATGGCCCAGGGTAAACCTAGCTCAGAATGACATATTTAAACAACATAGAGTAGGTTTAACTGCCACATGAACATGAACTGAACATGTCCCCACCACACATTTTTTTTACTCCAATGTTTGTAAACAAATTAAAAGTAAACAAACACGGCATCGCCTCAAAACATGATTAAAATGTTCATTTTAACACCTTGCATCTATGGCACTGTCTGAATTTGAGAGTGGTTACATTTCTCCAGACCCATTACTCAGCTTTATACCCGAAACAGTGGTGAGGATTACGCTTTGCTATTGCTTTAACTCTGGATTACGAATGTTTGTGTATTGACTGTGACTTTTAGAATTCAAATCTAATACACTCTTGTGTAGTGTTATGCAGTTTATGAAGTCAGTCATCATCATTTTCATAATTACTTCCAATGTACTGAAAGATTTATACGTTTTGCCTTAATGAGAGATAATGAGGGAGGAGATTTATAAATGGAGACACTCTCTTTGACCCATCTCGGAATGTGGAACTTGCAGAATTCAGAACACGGAACACTCTGAACACTCTCAACAGTCAAAGTGAAAGAAAGTCAATATATTTTTTATAAACTCCACGAAGAAGTCAAGTGACTGTATGATGAGAAGGAAGTTTGCCGAAAAGAGAGACATGAAAGGAATCACTGAGAGATGTCTGAACGTCTTGTACTCACCATGTTAAACCGACTCAGTAGGGTGCAGTGGTGCATGTGCTTAGCTCCAGGCCATGTCATGGCTGCTGCTGTGACTCACCGGATGCAGAATAATGTATGTCCACAACAAGGTTCACTGACTCACTGACTGACTGAGCCGGCCAAACACAGGGCTTCAGCTAAAGGTCAAGAGGTCAAATAATCAGTGTCGGTGGAGCAGACATAGCAAAATGTCACAGTGACATTATATGTCAAGCACCGGTTTAAATTCCTACAGGAGCATTAGAAACTACCATTGCATATTGTATTAAACTTGGAAATCATTGGGTGAAAGCTACTATGTTGGCGGAAGGTTCTCACTGGTTTACTTATTATGCAAAACCACAACACTGCTGGACGGCATGTTATGCTACGTCAACCATGTGAACAGCTCATAATCACGAGGGAAATGTGTTCCCTGCGTTCCTCCCAACAGACTAATTCCCTGCATGTGGAATGAAATGACACCGACATGACAGTGGCCCTGCTGCTAAAGTGTTCATTCTGGTTCAGTTTGTGGAAAATAACAAGACATTAAACTCCAGGAGGCGTCGAGAGCTGGATGTTTCTGCTTCACAGACTGTCTATGGAGTGCAGCTTTGCCTCTCATCACTAGAGAGATATATATATATACACACACACACACACACACACACACACACACACACACACACACACACACACACACACACACACACACACACACACACACACACACACACACACACACACACAGTCTCACACAGTCTCTCACACACACACACACACACACACACACACACACACACACACCCCCCGAAGACACTTGACACTTACCATAGTGGCTCCTGCCATATTGTAGAGGCAGCTGTGTTATTAGGACGGTGGATGGCGCTTGTTGAGTCTTGGTGGGCTGGAGAGTGACTCAACTGGTCATTAGCTAGGAATAAAAGAACCCTGCAGCACTAACTACTGGTGTGTTTGGTGTGATGATTATCTGCTGCATGGGTGCATTTAGATTTCAATGGCTCTCATGCGAGCTTACTGCCTGCCTTGTGCCGTATTGTAAAATGTTGCTCATGGCAAAACATTGTATATTATGTTTGAGTGGAGCAGATTCATAACACAACAATATTAAAGAATTAACTGGCTAGGCACAAAAAAAACATGACCTCATATTGTAATGAAAAAGTTACATCAAAACAAGATGACTTGGTGAGATGTTTTCATCCAGTAGAAGATGTGATTATTTCCTGCCAAACACACTTTAAAATTGAAATATAAGTGTTTGCGACAGTCTCAGAGAACAGTGAGGGTTGTGTTTATCCACACAGAAAGAAATCTCATACTTCTGCCTCAGAGCCGACTATCAGATCATTCTGCCCCAGTAATTTCACACACTGAAAATGTGAAATTAGACACAATGCATCAGGTAGAGGTAGGGAGAGCAGGGTCTGCACTTTTCCAAAAAGGGTTCTTCCTAGAACCCTAAAGGTTTCTTCAGCTTACAAACACCCTAGTGCTTAATTCTCTGCACAGTGTGCTCTTCATTGCTGCTTAGTTGTGTCCAATGTCATCACCACACTCCCAATGGGATACTTCAATGAATCCCATATCCATTTGACTCCCAAGTGGCAGAGCGGTCTAAGGCACTGCATCGCATTGCTAAAGGTGTCACTACAGACCCTGGTTCGATCCCAGGCTGTATCACAACCGGCCGTGATTGGGAGTTCCATAGGGCGGCGCACAATTGGCCCAACGTCGTCCGGGTTAGGGGAGGGTTTGGCCGGTGCAGGCCAACATTGTACATTAGAATTTGTTCTTAACTGACTTGCTTAGTTAAATAAAGGTTAAACAAATAAATAAATGTACGTAAACTCTGAGGAGTGTCTGAATTGGCTCAGACTTATAATTGTTTGAATCAGATGTTTTCATGAAGTGGAATGGAGTCTGCTGTGAGAAAGAATTGGACTGAAAAGGTTTTGACGTTTTTTCCTCACAAGATATTACATTTGAATCTCTCAATGGATAGTAAGTAGGCTTATCTCATGAGTCATTTAAATCAAATCAAATCAAATTTGATTTGTCACATACACATGGTTAGCAGATGTTAATGCGAGTGTAGCGAAATGCTTGTGCTTCTAGTTCCGACAATGCAGTAATAACCAACGAGTAATCTAGCTAACAATTCCAAAACTACTGCCTTATACACATAAGTGTAAAGGGATAAAGAATATGTACATAAAGATATATGAATGAGTGATGGTACAGAGCGGCATAGGCAAGATGCAGTAGATGGTATCGAGTACAGTATATACATATGAGATGAGTATGTAAACAAAGTGGCATAGTTTAAAGTGGCTAGTGATACATGTATTACATAAAGATGCAGTAGATGATATAGAGTACAGTATATACGTATACATATGAGATGAATAATGTAGGGTATGTAAACATTATATTAAGTAGCATTGTTTAAAGTGGCTAGTGATATATTTTACATCAATTCCTATCAATTCCCATTATTAAAGTGGCTGGAGTTGAGTCAGTTTGTTAGCAGCAGCCACTCAATGTTAGTGGTGGCTGTTTAACAGTCTGATGGCCTTGAGATAGAAGCTGTTTTTCTGTCTCTCGGTCCCAGCTTTGATGCACCTGTACTGACCTCGCCTTCTGGACGATAGCGGGGTGAACAGGCAGTGGCTCGGGTGGTTGTTGTCCTTGATGATCTTTATGGCCTTCCTGTGACATCGGGTGGTTTCGTTCCATTTGAAAGAAAACAGCACATTTAGAATAACCTGCATTTCCTCTTTCATGAAGAGGGTATGATGAACATTGTTTTTCCCTGTGACTCTAGAAAGGTATGAACTCTCAGCTGTCAATCACTTATTTGGAATCATCATTGTTATCTATTCTTTGCTGTTATCTTAGAGGAATTTTTTTCTTGTTGAATTCTTGGAATATAGAACCCCTCACCCCTCCCTCCTCTCCCTTTGGGATCTGTTGCCATGGTGATGTCTATAAGCATTTTATCCTGAGGAATGTGGAATTTAGCCTCTCATTTCCTGTTGTAGCTGCTGGTCCATGCATCTTAAATCACTTACAAGACAAAGCATGAGCAAAGAGATGCCTACTAGTCCAGAGGCCTAGAATCCTAGGAAATTAGAAAACCATACAACCATTCTCCAATGGACAGGATACAGCATTAGGGATTTCGTTCCATTTATAACATCTGAAGGTGTAACTTTTCAAACCAAAACTAAACACCATTGACCTATAAACAATATCAAGTTTACAGTAACCTGATCACCCATGCTCGATATCCACAGGGTGTCACAGCATCTAAAGGCTTTGGATGAGACTCATTTAAATAAGAGAATTCCTGAGAGGACAATAAACCCTTTGCATAGAGTCATTTAGAGTTCACCCTGCACATATACAACTTTCCACCGATATCATACATCTATATAGATGGCATAAAAGTTCTCCTCAGAGGACAGGTTTTAGACAGATACCAGACATGACTGCTATAGTATTATTCTATCGCACATTCCAGTAATCAACCCTCTGGATACTGTAGAGAGAGAGAAATACATTTTGGCCCCTCAGAGAGGGGAAGGTCATACTAACCCTTAGGCATTGTCTTGGGCAATTTGCCATGCGGCCAGTGGTGACAGAGAGCACATAAATTAGGGCTAAGCCTAAAAGGGTGCTGACTGGGGTCGCTGACTGGAGTACTTTAATTGTTAATAATTATAACAATTATTTAGCTTGAGCTTTTTTTCAATTGTGTACATTTTCACTAACTGGTTTAAAGCAATCTTTTTAAGTGGTTGTGGTAGTCGCACAATGTTTCTGTGCATATAGATGCGATAAAGTGATCAATGGAATTCGACCAAAACAATGGAAATGCCACAGAAATGCCACTCATGCAGAACAAATAGGAATAACTGATTGGCAGAGGCCAGGTGCGTCACATGAAAGAACAGTGAAGACATGAGACACGCAGCTCAAAAGTCTCCCCTAATGATCTTGTTTAGGGACAAGATTCTACTCTAGGCTGCAGTGAAACTGTAATTTGAATAACTGCACAAAATGCTCCATTCCATTCACTTCATTTGGATCAGCTTTACGTGTCCCCAACCGATTGTGTGTTTTTGTTAGTTTATTTCCATTGTTTGTAACTTCATTTTCCAACTTATTTTGTACATGTTTACTGACCAAAAATAACTTCTGCGATTACTCACCACGGACTGGCAGAATCATTTTTTTCCTTTAACGAGTCTGGTGAGCCTGACGCCAATTATATACTGCTTTCTCGGGAACAGGCCTAGATCCCGTGGCTTGCGTGAAGAGGAAAAAGGGGCCAGAGGGCAAGCTGCCTAATGAGAATTCGATCGAATAAACCCCCACTTCCTTCCATTCTGCTAGCAAACGTGCAATATTTGGAGAATAAAATCGATGACATATGCGGAAGATTAAACTACCAACGAGACATTCAAAACTGTAATATCTTACGCTTCCCGGAGACGTGGCTGAAGTACAACACTATCATCAAACAGCTGTCTGTTTATTCACTGTACCGGCAAGATAGAACAGCAGGTAAGACAGTCTGGTAAGACAAGGGGCGGCGGACTACGTATTTTTGTAAATAACAGCTGGTGCACGATATCTAAGGAAGTCTCAAGCTATTGCTCACCCGAGGTAGAGTATCTCATGATAAGCTGTAGACCACACTATCTACCTAGAGGGTTTTCATCTGTATTTTTCGTTGCTTTTTACATACCACCACAGACTGAGGCTGGCACTAAGACAGAATTGAATGAGCTGTATTCTGACCATAAGCGACTAGTAGCCGGGGACTTTAATTCAGAGAAACTTAAATCAGATTGACCAAATTTCTATCAGCATGTTAAATGTGCAACCAGAAGGAAAAAAACCCTGGACCACCTATTTACTCCACACACAGAGACGCATACAATGCTCTCCCTCTGCTTCCATTTGGCAAATCTGTCATAATTCTATCCTCCTGATTCTCTGCTTACAAGCAAAAATTAAAGCAGGAAGCACCCGTGGCTAGATCAATAAAAAAAGTGGTCAGATGAAGCCGATGCTAAACTACAGGACTGTTTTGCTAACACAGACTATAATATGATCCGGGATTCCTCCGATGGCATTGAGGAGTACACCATATCAGTCACTGGCTTTATCAATAAGTGCATCGATGACGTCGTCCCCACAGTGACCGTACGTACATAGCCCAACCAGAAGCCAGGGATCACATTATAATTATAATTCCAGCATCCAAACTGTGCAGCAGCCATTTAATGAATGGAAAAAGACATGTGTTACATCACACCAAAAAGTTTATCATTTGGAGATTGTCAAGACAAGCTTGGATACTGGGTAGTTGTGCAAGGGAGGGAGGGATGTATTTTCTGTTTGTCGATATTGACATAGTCTATTTGATCATGGTGTTGAAAACGCAAACCGTGATATTGAAGCGCCCAAAGTCTGTATGCTTTGCTTATTGGTTATGTGGTGCATTGGTGGAAAATGAATTGCATAGGCTGATCATTGTCTGCAGCTGGCTCTGGTCATGGTGTAAATGAAACAGGCAGGGAGAGTGAACTCATCCGTGGTGGTCGACAAACCCTTCTGGCCCATAGTCCTGCATTGTATCAACTGTGCCACAAAAGCATGCTGAAGTGGCAAAGTCCACATTTATAAACACAGGATCACTACAGTTATTGTTATTTGTGGTCGTGAACATTATTTTGAGGGGGGAGGCTGTGCAATTTTGTTTTTTTACAGTACAAGCTGAGGGTCATGTAAAACATATTTTATACGTTGGGGACGAGTTGGACCAGCAAACAACATAGCTTAGTATTTTAATTATGTATTTTATACAGTGATTTTTGCTAATCTTTGCTCATAATTATTGAAATGGGATTTTAGTAACCACATTAAATCATGACGTAATTTTACGAAAATCTACTTTGTTCGAACAGATTGTTGTAACGGCTGCCAATGACGTCGTCCTTGCGCTCTTTACGTAATGGCTGCTGACAATACATAGGCACATACAATGTTTTGTAGGACTTTTGTGTCTTTACCTATGTCTGCTCTTTACAGTCAATGTTCAAGGACGACAGTCATCAAACCACTGAATTATTTATTATTATTATTTATTTATTGATTCACCATTTATTTTTTGGGTCGGCAGGTAGCCTATAGGTTAGAGCGTTGGACTCGTAACCGAAAGGTTGCTAGATCGAATCCTCGAGCTGACAAGGTAAAAATCTGTCGTTTTGCCCCTGAACAAGGCAGTTAACCCACTGTTCCTAGACCACCATTGTAAATACGAATTTGTTCTTAACTGACTTGTATGTACAGTAGATAAAGGGTTTTGTGAATATAGGATATTCCGTTTTGTATACAGACGTGTGTTTTGGTGGCAATTGTTATTATAAAAATGTAAAAACCTTTATTTATCACCTTCAGGTTTCTTCAGCATCCTGTGTTCAATACACCAGAGATGATGGTTAGAATGACAAATAGATTGTTATATGCTGTAATGAGGACTTGGTATTGTGATATGGCTGATAATGTTCATATTGAGTTGACATTTAGAGGGAGTAGGGAATAGCTCCTTACCAGACAGATCATGATTCTTGGTCCTCGAACCAATACGGGTAGAAGGTTTATGATCATTCTAATCAATGCAAATCTCCTGATATACGCTATAATCAAATACATTTTGTCTTAGTACAAACAACACAACACAAGCTTTCAATAAAAGTAGACTTACTTCCTGCAGTGGAGCTGCACAGTCATATCATTAAAGTTGAGAACTCAAATTATTCCTTTTAAAACAGACAATACTGCCATTATCATTCTTCTTACACCATGATGTGTAGATAATGTAATTCTGTTCTGGGTTACCAATCCTGGAAAATGTTTAATGTAACATCCTTCTATTCCTGAATTAAGACATTATTGTGTGTCAATTGTCAACAATCGACCACACCATAATAATCTTCCCTCCGATGGCATGTAGGACACGTTGGTAGAGGTACTATGAAGTAATACTGTGAACGTCTCGCGGACTGAGACGCCTCATGTTGCTGTGACTAATGTTATGTCTCTCTCTACACCAGGATGTAATGCATCCCCCATACATCACTGTATACAGTCTTAGACCCACATGTATAGTAGCCTACATGTAATTAATTATATTTTATGAGTACGTAAGTCACCCTGAGCAGTTCACTGAAACAGTATGTCTGTATTCAACTGCAAATCCTACGAGTTTATGTAATCTTCAATGACAGGTTAATGTGTTCATAGATCATTTCCCCCTCTCATTTGACCTATTTACTAGTAGCTAGTAGCCAGGGAACTCTAACATACAGTCTTGGGGGTGTCAATAATGAGCTTAACTGTGAGTCAAAATTGAAATATCTTCTGATTCCACTAAAGCCAAAGTCCAAAACGTGTGACTAACATACTGTGACAGAGTGCCGTACATGCGAATACTCACTCAAATAATTAATTCCCATTCAATATCCTATTTTCCCTCGCCCCTTAACCTAACCCTAACCTTAACCCCAAACCCCTTAACCTAATCCAAAACCTAACCCCTAATTATATCCCTAAACCTAATTGTAACCCTAATCCTAAACCTTACCCATAAACCTTAATTAGCCATTTTCCTTGTGGGGACTTGTCAGAATTTTTTGTCTGAATTCTTTTTACTATCCTTGTGAGGACTTCTGGTCCCCACAAGGATAGTAAAACCAAAAACACAGACCGACCGACACACACACGTGTTATGTTCTATCGTCGTGGGGACCTAAAGTTTTCCCTAACCCTAAACCTAATCCTAACCCTTATCATAACCCTAAACTTAACCCTAACCCTAATCTTAACCAGTAACCCTAACCCAAACCCTAAATCTAAACCTAAACCTAATTCCTATCCTAAGGGGTCAGCATGCTTCAGTTCGGCCTGCTCGGCTAGTTGAACCGAACGAGTGTGCTCGCATACTCCCTTAGAAGACATTTGCTTGAAAAACAAGAAAAAAGCAGCAATAGTACTGTTTGTCCATTTTGAGAAGCCGTTTTCAGTATTTTTCCTCAAAATTAATTTATGAATTTAAGATAACTCAAGAAATCTGTCATTAAAGATGTTTGGTGCAGTATTTCTTAATGAAAAAATGTGCATGAAAATGAGTCTTCTCTCATTGAATGACAACAAAGACTTTATTCAAGAATCCCAACTGTTGACCAATCACCAACGAAGGGGCATAGGCTTCGACGACAGACTTTGGCTTGCCTCAAGAAAAAAAGTTGTGCACCTGATCAGCTTAAAAAACTCTTACCCAAGTCCAAAACTAACAAAAACATCATCAAAGTATGTGCACAAACTCTTCCGAACTGTATCGGCTGGGAAGCATGTGGACGCCTTAACCCCAAACCTAACCACTAACCCTTTACCATTACCCGAATTCTAACCCTAATTCTAACCCTAGACCTACAGTAACTCCTAAGCTTAAAATAGCCTTTGTCCTCATGGGGATGTGGGATATGTCCCCATGAGGGAGAATTTTCCTTGTTTTACTGTCCTTGTGGGGACTTATGGGGATTATAGGTCCCCACAAGGATAGAAGAACCAATCTCCCCCCCCCACACACACCACATACAAAAATCATCACATGGCTATCCCTCAGGTCAAGTTCATAGGAGTGCTGATGCTGATTAGCATAGCTTTGACTGAGCGGCCCCTTTGTCATGCATTTGCCACTCTGAATCAAGTTCAACACCTACCGCCACAGACCTGTCAGAGCACAGAGATTTACCACGCATGATGTTGACACAAAACCCCATTTACATATCAAAGTAAGGACCTCGTGCAGCAAACTCCCTCATTTACTGAGAAGAATAATGCCCAAGCACACCTGCTACACAGTGATCAGTATTAGTAACCAGTCCTCATTATTTATAGATAGCCTAGCCTGACATCTTGGCCAGAAACGTAAGAGATGTGGTGTGTGTGTGTGTGTGTCCCAAATGGTATCTATTTCCCTATATAGTGCACTACTTTTGACCAGGGCGCATAGTAATACACTAGGGAATAGGGTTCCATTTGGGATGCAGCTTTTGAATACAAGGATGGGAAGGTTTAATGCTGAGGCTGACTGGATTAGCTTTGAGTGCTCTTAGCAGTGGCATGGAACCTTGATTAACACTTGAATTTGTCATTACCATACAGCAAAGTTTCCTTTAATGCTAAGTAGTTCTAAATAATTCAGAGAGTAGAATATAGTATTTCAATTCAGTCAGTTGCTATACAATGCAATATTGTGATGAATATTGAAGAAGCTGGGTTATACATTAAATCTGTTATGTTTAATCAATGTTGTATTCTGTTTAACAGATGGGGGATGGATGGTCCTTACAGGGCTGGTGGTTGACAGGAGATGGAGAGGAAATGGGGAGAACGTGGTTAGAAATGTAGGTAAATGACACTTAAGTTGTTAGTAGTTTGTTTCGGGGCCCAAGCTAACTTTGTGTATCACTTTAAGAACAATTTGCACCCACACTATTTGTGGACCGAAATGCCCCCGTGAACAGCCCATATGTTATAAATGCCATGCTGCACTGTATTCTAGGTAGTACGCCTAATGAATAGGGTGGCATAGCTGTTTGTGTTGTGTCCCTTTCACCTCGGTGAAGCATATTACTTCACAGTCAGCTGTCACAGAATGATTAAATATGGGTATACATGGATTTAAAAAATATATATATATATTGCATTGGCACTATTTGTTTATATTAAGTCTGGATACTACCAGTCAGCAAGGCTGTAGGGCAAACAAAACTGTCACGTCCACAAGTCTATTTCTCTCTCAAGCGCATTAGCAAAATACAGCGCCGTCACACCAGTCTATCACCATGCTTAAATGAATGGTTTTCAGCAGTGGCAGACATGAGGCTGCTCTGTCCCGATAGTAATAATGGTACATTATTTATATATAAGCATTGTAATCTTTTAATTAAGTAGGGACAGACACAACTGTCTCCCCATTGATACAGTGTATAAACAACAGTCTGATGCATTACACCATTACGCTTTAGTTTATGCCACTTTCCAGGGTTGCCCACTGCTCCCATATACAGTAATAGCGACCGTATGGCTTGGGCAACAGGTGGCTGGTGAGTGACCCTCCAGTATTAGCAACATACACCACAGGTAAATAAAGATGACCGGATCAGCTTGAGCAGATGGAGAAAGTAATTGACTCCTTTGAAGAGGTGCCGCCCGGAAATGATTTGTTGTCTGAGCAGATCCAATCCTCATTACCTGGGAGTAACCCATGTATCCAACCAGGACCGGAGGAGACGAGGGGGCGAACAATGACAGAGATAAGCGTGCTATTATCCTAGCAACCATCTGAAGAAACACCTGCCAAAAATGGACACGACTCTTTCAACACAGCGGCTTTGTCTCGGCTCCGTCAAGTAAGGGAATCAAAAGGGAATCTAGGCCGGTCCGGCCTCAATATGATTTTGTATGTAGGCTAGAGGAATTGTTTGCTCCATCCCATTCTTCATTAGGTTGATTTAATCCCAATTTTATAATGTTCAAGTCAGTATCAATGTAATTAAGGCTCAGCGTCAGGGAAGTTCATGAAGAGTTTTACTATGATTGTGTGGAGACTAAGTCAAGTCAATTTAAACACGTTTCTACTGACTGTAGATTCATGCAAATGAATGATTCATATAAAATATATCTCGAGGGTCCAACCCTTATCATAACAATGATCTGAAAATAAACCCAGTATTGTGTTCACTCAACAGTTGAATCAAATATTACCAAGAGAATGTAGCTGTTAGTTTCAAAGGAATCCTAACACCGCAAATATCACACATTTATTATAGTATTAAGGGCAGTGTTCTAATGTAACATATCGATAAAGCATCTAAACGTACACCTGCGCATACAGACACACTCACAAGATCGTCTCGTTTACCAATACACACATGTGCAGGCGAAAACACTTAAACGGCTATTAAGATGCAGCCACTTGCAAAAATCACCCCGAAGTCGATACAGACAGGGATTAGGTCGGGTGATATGTCTCCCATACGCAGTCAGTCCCTCTTCCTCCTCTCTCCTCCTTCACCCTCCTTCTAACTATTGTAAACACTCAGCACGCTGAACAGCAACCTGAATTCAGTGCTAGACATAACATAATAAAGTTAATCCGGGACACTCTAATTAGTATAATATGTTAAGGTCCGTATGGTATGTAATTAATTTGTGGATGTCCATCATACATTTCGTATGATATGTTTTGAATTACAATTCAAATGCTATGTTATGAATTGCAATTCGTTCAATATGTTATGAATTGCAATTTGTTGTGGCTAACGTTAGCTAGGTGGCTAACGTTAGCTAGGTTAGGGGTCAAGGTTAAGGTTAGGTTTAAGGTTAGTGTTAAGATTTGGGTTAGGAGTTGGGTTAAAGGAATTTAGTTGAGGGGAAAGGTTAGCTAACATGCTAAATAGTTGAAAAGTTGCTAATTAGCTAAAATTGTCTGTGATGAGTTTCGAACACACAACCTTTGGGTTGCTAGATGTTCACATTATCCAACCCATCCACCCTGATCAACTACCCTACTTTTGTTTTTGCCTTAAGTAACCTTCTCTAATATGTAACCATACCAAACATAACATATCACACTAATTTGAGTGTCCCGGATGTACTTTTACTATGTTACGCCTAGTCTGTGATACCAGGCTATAAGCACAAGCAATCACGTTGTGGAGGAGGGAGAGGGAGAGGAGAGGAGCAGTGAGCAGTGCCAGACACAGGGGATTTATTTTAGCCCAGGGAGGGAGCGATACCAGAGGGGAGTGAAACCAGAGGGGAGACCCGGAGCGGAGGGATCAGCCGACCTGAGAAAAACAAGCAGCCCACTGGTCCTAATGAGAGGCTTTTCATTACTACACACACACACAGAGACAGAGACAGAGGTAGTGGCATGGCGTGGGAGGAAGGGGGAGGGGGGGGAAACAAGGGGAGGTCTTTAGTATCCATATGAAGGTGTTGCTGGGTAAACTCATCTGTTGTGGTTCTTTTGAAGGGGGTTAGACTGAGGGAGGGATGGGAGAACGGGGGAACGGGGGAGCGAGGATGCACAGTTCCTATTCAATTGTTGCCGAGTGAACTCATCTGTTGCGTTCCATTTGCCAGAGCTTCAGAATAAATGTGATGCAATTATTCTGTCCCTAGAATACCTGGGGGCATAAATGATAAATTAAGCCTTAGCCTACACACTTGTACACATACGCTGTCCCCAACCGTAAGCCACATGTGGGCATACACACATACATATACACACACAAAATACACATACACACAAACTTGGCCAAGATCAGACATACACTCACATTTAGACATGCACATACACACTAACCTCCACACTGTCACACTGTCACACTGTCACACACACACACACACACACACACACACACACACACACACACACACACACACACACACACACACACACACACACACACACACACACACACACACACACACACACAAGCGCACACACACACACACACTCTTGAGAGACAGTACAAGACAGAACAACAAGAATCAGCCGTACGGACAGAGACAAGTCTCGTTTATCTTCTGTCTATGCCGGGCGGCTGTGTGTCCGTTTGCCTGGGTGCAGTGCTGCATGCGTTACGTGGCGTGAGTCTCCTTAGAGGATCACGTTGCTGAGATACAGTGCTGAGAGACAGAGGATGCAGCTGGGAGCATGAGTCCTGACGGAGAGGAGCATGACATGTTCTGTCAGAAAGCTGTGACCCTGATTGTTGACCTCTGCCTCCAGAACCACCAGTTATTGGACCAGGACACCTGTCAGGACTTCTTGTTTCTGTTGTCCAACCAGAACTCGGACTACAAGGACCCAGGTAAGAACATTTTAGAACATTTTAATAGAACATTACGCACGTTCTATTATAGTGTCTATATTCCAGAATATTCCAGGCACTATGTTTCTGCACTGTGTGAGTTGGTGACTGTAATTGGTTTTCCCTGCTGTCACTACTTTTTGTTTCTGAAACAGTGAGCTCATATTTGTGACATTAGCGCTGAATGTGCCTTTCTTGAGGTAACAACTTGTATATACAGTACAGTATGATTGGGACTTGCATTTAATTCCATTTTATATGTAGATGCAATTTTCCAGAACGAATGTATTTGTTTGAAGAAAGAAATCACACATGCACGCGCACACGTTCATGCTCACATTCGGTATTACTTTTTTTCTTTCTCTTTTTTTTCCCGATGGTTGCTTGGGTAGGGGTCAGGCTGTGCCTTGGACCCATCTCAGGAGTTTGTGTGACCGCAGGGCAGAGCAACCATAAGTATGCAAAAATAAACTCAGAGTGACTTTTTAGTTTGTCTGGGTGAACAGAGCTCCTATAACACTAACAAATCAGCCTTTAGCTGACTAATGACTAAGCCTTTAGCTGATGCTGTCCTGATCACTCAACCTTAATATTAGCATTATACAGTTGTACACCCACAACTTCCTGCCACTGAATTGAATAATATTCAGTGGTGTAAAGTACTTAAGTAAAATACTTTAAAGTACTACTTAAGTCGTTTTTTCTTTTTTTTGTATCTGTGCATTACTTTACTATTCATATTTTCGACAACTTTTACTTCACTATATTCCTAAAGAAAATAATGTATTTTTTACTCCATACGTTTTCCCTGACACCCAAAAGTACTCGTTACATTTTGAATGCTTTAGCAGCACAGGAAAATGGTCCAATTTAAACACTTATCAAGAAAACATCCCTTGTCATCTCTACTGCCTCTGATCTGGCGGACTCACTAAACACAAATGCTTTATTTGTAAATGATGTCTGAGTGTTGGAGTGTGCCCCAGGCTATCCATGAATGAAAAAAACATGAATACGCTGCCTTCTGGTTGGCTTAATATAAGTAATAAGAAATTATTTAAGGCCTCTCGAGTGGCGCATTGGTAGAAGGCACTGTATCTTAGTTGCTAGCTGTGCCATTAGAGATCCTGGTTCGAGTCCAGGCTCTGTCGCAGCCGGCCATGACCAGGAGACCCATGGGTCAGCACACAATTGGCCCAGCGTCATCTGGGTTAGGGGAGGGTTTGGCTGGCAGGGATGTCCTTGTCCCATCGTGGCTCTAGCGACTCCTGTGGTGGGCTGACACGGTAGCCAGGTGTACAGTGTTTCCTCCAACACATTGGTGTGGCTGGCTTCCGGGTTAAGCGGGCATTGTGTCATGAAGCAGTGCGGCTTGATTGGGTTGGGTTGTGTTTCGGAGGACACATGGCTCTTGACCTTCGCTTCTCCCGAGTCCGTATGGGAGTTGCAGTGATGAGACAAGACTAACTACCAATTGGATACCATGAAATTGGGGAGAAAAATGGGTAAAAGTAAAAAATGTAAAAAAAGTACACTTTGACTTATACTTTTGATGCTTAAGTATATTTTACTGATTACATATACTTTTGATACTTAAGTATATTTAAAACCAAATACTTGTAGAATTTTACTCAAGTAGAATTTTACTGGGTCTTGTCATTTTCTATTAAGATATCTTTAATTTTACTCAAGGATGACAATTGAGTACTTTTTCCACCACTGACAATATTGACGCTTCGATGGAAAAATGTAATGAGAGGACTCATGAGAATCTAGACACACTTTACTTTAGTGAAGAATCTCGTACTATTAGTACATTTACTGCAACAAAGTTAACGCAATGTATGGGAGGTACTTTCAGAAGTTCTCAAATGTCCCACTGTGATCCGTTATAGGCGTCATCCCAATCATTCATTATATCATGTACACACTGTCTATTTTTCCCATTAACATTTATCATTTATCTGAGGGCCTATCATAATGAAAAAGATGACTCATCCTACATTACAGTCATCTGCATATTGTTAGGTATTGAAATGGCTAGGAAGAGTTCTGCTCATACATTTAACATAAGTGTGCAAATGTTAGCTTTTGATGACACCCTGTAGGCCCATACATTGCAATCTATTCCAGAGAGTTTTAGAACAACATAGCCATTTATATAACAGCTCATTATAGGAAGTTGACTGATTTACTATTCATGTATTTGACCATTAATTGTATTCATGATTATAAAAGATCTTGAAATATACGTATATGTCTATATGAATGGAATACGATGTTAACGTTTAAATGGTTTTGTAAATGCTTATGCGTAGATGAATACATCAGTGAAACATAGAGCTACAGTATAAGACATGTTTGAAGAGCCAGCCAAAGAATTGGGACTGTAGGCAGGTACACAGCAAATGTCATTCAGCTATGTTTCTGCTAAGATGAGTCCCCCGAGGGCATGCGTCACACCATTCCTGACAAAATCCTGTGTCACTCCGCATTATCCTCAGTGAGGGAATCGAACATACTTCACCGTGCCATGGGCGTCCGCCACTAAGCTGTAGGGGCATTAAATGCCATTGCATGTTATTCACTCATCACTGCCAATCTCTTCTGCCACATGAAGGCTAAACTGAAGGCGTTTGTCTTTCTTATTGTGTGGGAGAGATGTAGAGGGGAGATATAGACAGAACTCAGATCAGGCGAAAGCCTGGCACTTGCTACCTGGGACTGTGTTGGGCAACTGTAGGATACTGTTTACTGTATATTCACATACCAAAGGAGAGGTTTATTATAAGACATCCACTTTGTATGAGAGGCTATATATCAAATCAAATGTATTTGTCACATGCGCAGAATACAGCAACTGTAGACTTTACTGTGAAATGCTTAAGATGGCAAGAAAAAGTATGTGAACCCTATGGAATGACATGGATTTCTGCATAAATTGGTTGTCAATTTGATCTGATCTTCATCTAAGTCACAACAATAGACAAACACAGTGTGCTTAAACTAATAACACACCAATTATTGTATTTTTCTTGTCTATATTGAAAACGTCATTTAAACAAATCTCGGTATGCGATTTGGAGTGTGTCCAGTTTTTCTAGGATGATGATGTTGATGTGAGCCATGACCAGCCTTTCAAAGCATTTCATGGCTACAATGTGAGTTCTTGAGCATGTGGGCTATGGTTGTCTGCTTGATAAATGTGGGTATTTTAGACTGGGTCAAGGAGAAGTTGAAAATGCAATTGAAGATACTTGCTAGCTGGTCAGTTCGTGCTCTGAGTACTCATCCTGGTAATCTCTGGCCCTGCGACCTTGTGAATGCTAACCTGTTTAATGGTGTATGGTGTTACTCACATCGGCTATGGAGAGCGTGATCACACAGTCGTCCAGAACAGCTGATGCTCTCATGCATGGTTCAGTGTTACTTGCCTCAAAGCAAGCATAGAAGGCATTTACCTGGTAGGGTCGTGTCACTGGCCAGCTCGTGGCTGGGTTTCCCTTTGTAATCTGTGATAGTTTGCAAGCCCTGCCACATCAGACGAGCGTCAGAGCCGGTGTAGTAGGATTCGATCTTAGTCATGTATTGGCCTGTTTGATGGTTTGTCAGAGAGGGTGTCTGGATTTGTGTCCAACCCCTTGAAATTGGCAGCTCTAGCCTTTAGCTCAGCGCAAATGTTGCCTGTAATCCATGGCTTCTGGTTAGGATATGAATTTACAGTCACTGTGGGCACTGCAACGTCGATGCACTTATTTATGAAGCCGATGACTGATGTGGTAAACTCCTCAATGACATCGGATGAATGCCGGAACATATTCCAGTCTGTGCTAACGCAACAGTCCTGTAGCTTAGCGGCCACTTCATCGGACTTCTTCTGTATTGAGCGCATCATTTGCTTGTAAGAATGAATTAAGAGGATGGAGTTATGGTCAGATTTTCCAAATGGAGGGCAAGGGAGAGTAGAGGTGATAGAGTTGTTTCGCCTCTAATTGCACAGGAGACAAGCTGGTAGAAATTAGGTAAAGCGGATTTCAGTTTCCCTGCATTAAAATCCCTGGCCGATAGAAGCGCCGTAACTGTGTGAGCATATTCTTGTTTGCATCGGTTTGTGATGATAAAAAGACAGCTACAAAAAATATAGATAAACTCTTGGTAAATAATGTGGTCTACAGCTTATCATGAGGTATTCTAACTCAGGCAAGCAGAACTTCGAGACTTCCTTAATATTAGAGATTGCACAACAACTGTTGTTGACAAATAGACACAGAGACTTTGTGCCACTGGCCGACACGATACACTATAATGTCAAAGTGGAATTATGGTTTTGAAATTTTTACAACTGAATTACAAGTAAAAAGCTGAAATGTGTTGAGTCAATACTTATTCAACCCCTTTGTTATGGCAAGCCTAAATAAGTTAAAGAGTAAAAATGTGCTTAACAAGCCACATAATAAGTTGCATGGACTCAGTCTGTTTGCAATAATAGTCTTTAACATGATTTATGAAAGACTACCTCATCTCTGTACCCCACACTTACAGATAATTGTAAGGTCCCTCAGTCGAGCAGTGAATTTTAAACACAGATTCAACCAATTCAAGACCAGGGAGGTTTTCTAATGCATCGCAAAAAAAGGGCACCTATTGGTAGATGGATACAAATTTGAAAAAAGCAGACACTGAATAACCCTTTGAACATGGTGAAGTTATTATTAATTACATTTTGGATGGTGTATCAATACACCCAGTCACTACAAAGATACAGGCATCCTTCAGTTGCCAGAGAGGAAGGAAACCACTCAGGGATTTCACCATGAGGCCAATGGTGACTTTCAACAGTTACAGAGTTTAATGGCTGTAATATGAGAAAACTGAGGATGGATCAACAATATTGTAGTTAATCTATAATATTAACCCAAATGACAGTGAAAAGAAGGAAGCCTGTACAGAATAAAGATTTCCAAAACATGCATCCTGTTTGCAAAAGGAACTAAAATAAAACTGCAAGAAAAACTGTCTTGAATAAAACGCATTGTGTTTGGTACTCAGTGATGTGTTGTATTTGCCCCAATCTTCATATTTTCTAAATGGTGGTGGCTGCATCATGTTATGGGTATGCTTGTCATCAGAAAGGACTTGGAGTTTTCTTTAGGATAAAAAGAAACGGAATAGGGATAAGAACAGGCAAGGTCCTAAAGGAACACCTGGTTCAGTCTGCTTTCCAACAGACACTGGGAGACAAATTCTCTTTTCAGCAGGACATTAACCTAAAACAGCTTGACATGAGTATTTTCTGTAGATCGTTGCGGAAAAAAAAGACAATTAAATGCATTTTAATCCCACTTTGTAACACAACAACATTTGGAAAAGTCAAGGGGCGTGAATACTTTTTGAAGGCACTGTACATTCATTGAATGGTATACCTTGAGAGAGATGGCTTGAATGGGTTTATATAAGATATCCACTTATTATTAGAGGCTATCCTTTTCACCTTCTAGAACATGCTTTGAGGATAATTTTTAGTGGCAGAAGATTTCATCAGAAATGTAGTGACATGTACACTGACATTGTCGTGTAGAAACTCTTTATAGTTCATGTCTTAAAAATGTTTGACAGTGACATGAGGATTGAAGCTGTTCAGTGAAAGGAAAATGCCAATGGGAGGTCTTGATTCAACTCATTATTGTTATTTGTCACTCCCGGGAATGTATTTTAAAATAACCTTATTGTGTTGTGTTTACCTTTTTGCTGCTGCCTTTGGAGAGATAGGAGGGTATGAAAAAACTCATGTATTTTTCTGCTGCTTTTCATGGTGGTGTTTGAAGTCATTTTCTTCTTTGTGACAAAGCTCAAGAACTACGGCTTTGGGAACAAACAATCATATATCTTCAACTGTCAGACGGCAGACGCACAGCAGCAGTGGTAATGTACAGGCAGGGGAATTTCCCAGAGAGCACTGTGTTTCTCGTGTAGGTTTAATGTTAGTCTTTCCTCATTTATTCAAATTCTGTTAGATTTCTAATCATTTCTAAATTTCTCCTATGTGCATTCTTTCCAGAACAGGGTCTTGATATTGCTTTAGAATATTGATCTTCGTGTATGGCATTGATGGGGCTAATTTGTTGAAATTGAGTTTGGTTGTATTCCTATGAAAATGGTCATATAGAGGGACACACCTGCTGCTTCGTATGAAAAAGAAGACAACGCTGTTTAATAAGATGAATGAGAGAAAAGAAGAGAAAAGAAAAACATCTCAGACAGATACTACTGAGAGAACATTAGATTTCCCAGTTGGCAACTTCCTGGACTGACATTTATTCAGTTGATGATACAGACTAGAAAGTGTGTCACTCAAGCTGTGGCGCATTGGTCAATGACTAGTAGCGAGATATTCCCATGCCTCGCACACACATGAAATGTTTGACTGATTTCACGGTGAATTCACGTTATTTGACAAGTCAACCAAATGTAAATCAAAACACGACGTTGAACTGACGTCTGTGCCCAGTGGGTCAGGCTTAATACATATGCAGGTCTCATTACTAGGCACAGCTTCAGGTGGGTGGGCTTGACAAGGCTTATGTGATCACATCGTACAGTATCTCACTCGCCTCTGTCATTGTATTACCTTTATCACTTTGGTGCCATTTTTACGAGTATGTGGTACATTTTCACAACTCTAAGCACAAAAATCCAAACCGATCATCAAAATGGCTCGTGTGTCATAACTCTACGCACATTTTCAATTGACTGTAGAACAAACAAATTCACAAAGTCACTTGTTCACTGCACCAAATCACTCTTTCAATTTGATTACAAATATCTGCTTTTCAAAATGCAATATTCACATTACTTTATGATTTGTTAACAATACATTTAACCAACAATTAATTAAAATGTGTATGTGTGCCATTCCGATGGTGAATGGGCAAGACAAAATATTTAAGTGCCTTTGAACTGGGTATGGTAGTAGGTGACAGACCAGGAGTAGGGGTTTGTGTCAAGGATTGCAACGTTGGACATCCAGCAAACTTGACACAACTGTGGAAACTACTGTATGAAAAATTGTTGACCATTGACTATTCTTTGTATTCAGCACTTCAAAAAGAACCATTTTGAAATGTGTATGTTGTATTTTTTGCTTTCAGATTAAATGTTAGCGAAATGACGAAACAGTGAGCCCATCATTAGCTGTTGTATTAGTGACTAAATTAAATGTTCTCATGGTATTTCACAGGAAACTTGGATTTTGCATGATTGACTCAGGGTTGAAAGGTGTGTTCAACTCCGATGAATGAATAATCAAAGGTTCTGAACCTAAGATGGGGGCATAACAAATGTTATCAGTTTAGACTTTTGTACTTAGAGTTTTGAAAATATAATCACTTACATCTGAAATATGTGCCAAAGTGATTGGCATCACCCGGTGTGCATCCCAAATGACACCCTATTCCCTATGTAGTGCACTACCCATAGAGTTCTGGTCAAAAGTAGTGCAATATATAGGCAATAGGGTGCAATTTGGGACGTAACCCAGATAATTTATTTATGGTGGTCTGGTCGCCCCTCAGTCATCTATTGGCAGGCCAGGAACGGATGACGCATTGCAGGTGAAATCCAAAAACAACAAGACAAGAACATCAAACTGTGGAGATTACTGTAGAACACCCCAGAAGAACTACCCTTCAATCATTTATATTCACACACCCACACTGACTCTGTGTTTTACAGAGACAACATTTCACAGTGAGTACACAAACACACCAAAAAAACTTTGAAAAGCAGTCCATGTCACTGTGTGAGACAACATAGTGATTGATGCCTATGCCTCATTATTACGACATGAGCACTGCTGTGGTAGATCTTCCGAGAAATACAGAGTCCGACAAATACAGCACTGTGTTTGCGCTGGTTCTTAAACTTAAGGTTAGGCGTCCCGCTTGCGGGAGTGGAGCACTATGTTAGCGCTGGTTCTTAAACTTAAGGCTAGGCGTCCTGCTAGCGGGACAACTTCCGGTGACACTGGAGGGCGCACAATTCTAATAAATAATCATAAAAATTATGGATATTAAACATTTAGGTACATAGGTACATACAAGCGTCTTATATCGGTTGAAAGCTTACATTTGTGTTAATCTAACTGCACTATCTGATTTACAGTAGGCTTTACAGTGAAAGCATGCCATACAATTGTTTGAGGACTGCGCCCCACATCAAAATATTTTTCCACCTGCACAGGTTTCATAAATTCACAAATAGCGATTAAATATTCACTTAAGTATCTTCCACTGATTTGTCATCCAAAGGGTCCCAGCTATATCGTTTAGTTTTTTAGTTTAGTTTATTAATTTGACCATTTTAAACAACAAGCACACAAAACTTAAAAGCCATACATGCACATGAATAAAATCACTGAGGAGAACACACAATAAAGTCTGGGACTTATTTCCATTTTGGTCCTCTTGAGACAAGATGGCTAGACAAGATCAAACACAGTATGGCAGTGAAATAATAAAACAACAACAGAGAAGAAGAACATCTCTCTCATCATTCCAGTTACATCATAGGGGCACAGAAGACATCAAACATATTTTTACTTTATTTTTTAAAGCTGTCCAGAGAGGATGTTGTTTTTATAGGCAGATGCAACTCATTCCATTCTGAGGCTCCAGCATACAAGAAAGTACCTTTCCCAGCATTACTCCTGAACCTGTATAAGCACACATCAGCAACACCTGATCTGGTGCTGTGATTGTGTGCATCCCTAACATGGGAAAAGTAATCACTTAGATATCTGGGTGCAGGACCATAAATACTCCTGTAAACCAAACCTAGTCTAATCTGGGACACCCTAGCCTCAACAGGCAGCCAGTTTAGTTCCTGAAAGCAGCTCCTGCCTATGTGAGTACGTGGACTCACCTTCAATACTACCCTGATCAGCTTATTCTGGGCTATCTGGAGCTTCCCCTTCATAAGTTTAGATAAGCCCCCAAACCAGGAAGTACTAGCATAGTCAAAATGGCATTGAATGAGGGCAGTAGCTAGCACTTTCATGGAGTCCTTATCAAGCAGCTTGGACCTTCTAGCCAAAAACATTAACCTTCCCTAGCACCTTATTGGCCATGCTCACACCTCCCAAGCTTCCATCAAGGATACATCCCAAGTAGGTAACAGAGGTTTTAGTAGTCAGCACCTAACCCCCTAACTCCACTTTGATTTCAAACAACCTACAAAATTTAGGTCTGGATCCAAAAATAATTGCGCCATCGATTTGAGTAATCCACCCGTTCAACATGCCAAGATAGGAATCCGAAAATGACTTGTTTCAACAAGTCAAAATACGTTTATATTTAATCCTCAGATACACTAAAATGTAATCAAACTACACTGCTCAAAAAAATAAAGGGAACACTAAAATAACACATCCTAGATCTGAATGAATGAAATATTCTGATTAAATACTTTTTTCTTTACATAGTTGAATGTGCTGACAACAAAATCACACAAAAATGATCAATGGAAATCAAATTTATCAACCCATGGAGGTCTGGATTTGGAGTCACTCAAAATTAAAGTGGAAAACCACACTACAGGCTGATCCAACTTTGATGTAATGTCCTTAAAACAAGTCAAAATGAGGCTCAGTAGTGTGTGTGGCCTCCACGTGCCTGTATGACCTCCCTACAACGCCTGGGCATGCTCCTGATGAGGTTGCGGAGGAGATCCCTCAGGAGACCATCCCAGACCTGGACTAAAGCATCCACCAACTCCTGGACAGTCTGTGGTGCAACGTGGCGTTGGTGGATGGAGCGAGACATGATGTCCCAGATGTGCTCAAAAGGATTCAGGTCTGGGGAACTGTTGGGAAATTATGATTAAATGACTGAACAAATCATTTTAAATGGAATTGTAACTATGTAAACTTATACTCTGTTTTATTATATCTGATTAACAATATGAGTTCATAAGAAGGGATTGTGTGACACAGACAAGGAGTAATTAAAGTTAATGAACACCATTCCAACTAGGAAGAAACTAATGGGTTGGGGACTATGTAAACAAATAAGGTCGTTAGCCTATGGTTGACCCTACAGAAACTTAGCTCTGGGGTTTTTAGATAAGACAGTGAGTGCATTCCTAAGTTCTGTTAATTAGAACTATCAGTACAGTGGTGATCGATAATGTTGAGGGGTCAAAAGTTATCTGGGAGTGTGTTAGTAAGTTAGAATTAACTTTTCACCTCACTTTGTCCCGGTCGAGAGGAGGGGATTCTGTTAAAGCAATGAAATGACGTCATGATCTGTATATAAACTGTTGTTCGTGATTAAGTGGGAGCGGGCTCTGAGAATAAATTCTATTACCTATTATTGAAAGACTGGTCAACGTCTATTTTATGCAAACAAGAAATCTTAGAAATTCTCATAAAATAGATTAAGGGCTTTCAATTGATGAAAGCACATTGGCATAATTAAATTACAGTGACAGGAACGGGTGGGCCAGTCCATAGCATCAATGCCTTCCTCTTGCAGGAACTGCTGACACACTCCAGCCACATGAGGTCTAGTATTGTCTTGCATTAGGAGGAACCCAGGGCCAACCGCACCATCATATGGTCTCACAAGGGGTCTGAGGATCTCATCTCGGTACCTAATGGCAGTCAGGCTACCTCTGGCGAACACATGGAGGGCTGTGCGGCCCCCAAAGAAATGCCACCCCACACCATAACTGACCCACCGCCAAATCAGTCATGCTGGAGGATGTTGCAGGCAGCAAAACGTTCTCCACGGCGTCTCCAAACTCTGTCACATGTGCTCAGTGTGAACCTGCTTTCATCTGTGAAGAGCACAGGGCGCCAGTGTCGAATTTGCCAATCTTGGTGTTCTCTGGCAAATGCCAAACGTCCTGCACGGTGTTGGGCTGTAAGCACAACCCCCACCTGTGGACGTCGGGCCCTCATACCACCCTCGTGGAGTCTGTTTCTGACCCTTTGAGCAGACAGATGCACATTTGTGGCCTGCTGGAGGTCATTTTGCAGGGCTCTGGCAGTGCTCCTCTGGCTCCTCCTTGCACAAAGGTGGAGGTAGCGGTCCTGTTGCTGGGTTGTTGCCCTCCTCCACGTCTCCTGATGTACTGGCCGGTCTCCTGGTAGCGCCTCCATGCTCTGGACACTACACTGACAGACACAGCAAACCTTCTTGCCACAGCTCGCATTGATGTGCCATCCTGGATGAGCTGCACTACCTGAGCCACTTGTGTGGGTTGTAGACTCCGTCTCATGCTACCACTAGAGTGAAAGCACCGCCAGCATTCAAAAGTGACCAAAACATCAGCCAGGAAGCATAGGAACTGAGAAGTGGTCTGGTCATCACCTGCAGAACCACTCCTTTATTGGGGGTGTCTTGCTAATTGCCTATAATTTCCACCTGTTGTCTATTCCATTTGCACAACAGCATGTGAAATTTATTGTCAATCAGTGTTGCTTCCTAAGTGGACAGTTTGATTTCACAGAAGTGTGATTGACTTGGAGTTACATTGTGTTGTTTAAGTGTTCCCTTTATTTTTTGAGCAGTGTATAATATTTCATACGGAAAGAAGCATGTTCAATAGGAAAGCGATATTAACAGGTGCGCGTTGTCTTCATGGCACGCGCACACACTAATTTCCAAGCAGATGTCCTTGTACTAAAACTCATTCTTACTTGACAAGGTGACACCCAGTGGACGCCGTAGGAATTGCATTGTGGGAGCAAGATTTAATTATTTCCCTATACCTTTCATTGGAAGAGCATGGGCTCTCAATGTATTTTTCCAGTTGTCTTTGGATTTTCTCCTACCATATCTATTGTGTTATAGTCTCCTACATTATTTTAACATTTCTACAAATGTCAGTGTTTTCTTTCCAATGGTACCAATCATATGCATATCCTGGCTTCAGGGCCTGAGCAACAGGCAGTTTACTTTGGGCACGTCAGTCAAGCAGAAATTGAGAAAAACGACCCTAGCCTGAATACGTTTTTTAATTAAAGCGATACTAGCAGGAGATCGTAATGACGCCAGAGAGGAAGGCTGCCATTTTATTGGCTCTTAATTTTAACCAACGGTGCAGTTTTGTTTGTTTTTTCACATTGTTTGTAACTTATTTTGTAAATAATCTTGCTGCTACCGTCTCTTATGACTGAAAAGAGCTTCTGGACATCAGAACAGCGATTACTCACCTTGAATTGGATGAATAATTTTTCTTTAATGAGTCGGAAGAGAGGGACTTACTCCAGACACACGAACAGGACCTCATCCCTGTCATTTGCAGAAGAAAGAGATGGAGGTTTCGCGGAAGGACATCAGGGTGCTTTGTGAGAATCCACTGACGAGTGGCTAATCCACCTTTGCCATCGGTCCTATTGGCCAACATACAATCGCTGGATAATAAATTGGACGAACTAAAAGCATGTACAGTGGGGCAAAAAAGTATTTAGTCAGCCACCAATTGTGCAAGTTCACAATTGGTGGCTGACTAAATACTTTTTTGCCCCACTGTATATCCTACGAACGGGACATTAAAAACTAATATCTTATGTTTCACTGTGGAGTCGTGGCTGAATGATGACATGAATAACATACAGCTGGCAGGTTATACACTGTATCGCCAAGATAGAACAGCAGCCTGTGGTAAGAGAAGGGGTGGCGGTCTATGTATATTTGTAAACAACGGCTGGTGCACAAAATCTAATATTAAGGAAGAACGTTTTCCTGTTTGCCATAAGCGAACATGAAAATGCTCATCCAGAGGTGGCGCTCCTAGTGGCCGGGGACAAAACAGTACAGTGGGAGAAATTATTAGGAAATGGAACTGTGGGAGAAATTATTAGGAAATGGAAGACATACAAGACCACTGATAATCTCCCTCGATCTGGACTCCACGCAAGATCTCACCCCATCAGCAACTACAAACAAGACGGCATCTACCTCCTAAATTGGGTGGAATTTGTTTCAGCTTCTGTCACATTACTTCTCCAAAGACAAGTTCAGTTTGTACTTTTCTGGCAGCTTTCAGGACATCCAGAATGTTGACCTTATCCCCGAACTCCATCTCCCTGTGCTCCAGCAGTACACCCTGCTGGCCTGCTCCAATGACGAACACCCCACCAAGCACAAAGCCTTCTCCTAACACATTTCCTAAGAAGCCGTTCTTGAAGGCTCGCAGTACAGTACAGGACTGTTTTGCTAGCACAGACTGGAATATGTTCCGGGATTCTTCCGAGGTCATTGAGGAGTAGACCACATCAGTCACTGGCTTCATCAATAAGTGCATTGACGGCGTCATCCCCAAAGTGACTGTACTTTCATACCCCAACCAGAAGCCATAGATTTCAGGCAACATCCACACTG
Organism: Oncorhynchus kisutch; assembly: GCF_002021735.2. Taxonomy (NCBI): domain Eukaryota; kingdom Metazoa; phylum Chordata; class Actinopteri; order Salmoniformes; family Salmonidae; genus Oncorhynchus; species Oncorhynchus kisutch. The sequence continues at coordinate 11,905,903 of NC_034197.2, forward strand.
AGCTAAAGCAAATTAGCAACAAACAATACCATTTTTCCTTTGCTATTTTTATTATCCATGGCACCCAAGGCAATAACACTAATTTGCTTAAAATCTATTGATCACTTCACCTAATTATATGCAGACTATATTTCAGTAAATCTAGACAATGTATCTGAATCGCATCCAAACAGATTGAAGTTTATAAATCAATTCAAATTCGTCTCAAGTTATAAAATGGATCTAACCAAATCAGCCTTACTGCCTCTCAAGACCCTGATGGAGGATCTCTACTTATGGAATCCCAATCGTTTCCCAGTTTAAATACTTGGGATTAGATATATTTCCTTCTTTAGATAAAACCATTGACAAAACCTTTAACAGAAAGCGCAAATCAATTCAATACGATCTCTTTAGATGGAATAATATCCCAGTTGCTTTAACAGGCAGAATATTTATAGTCAAAATGAATACTTTGCCACGACTTCCCATGGCTATTGGGATAAAATTAAACCGGTGATTTTGTCTGTGCTTAGCTCTATTCCATTTATTTTTTATCCCTAATCCTTGTTGATGACACGCATACCCATAACAAGATGCAGCCACCACCACCATGCTTGAAAATATGAAGAGTGGTACTCAGTGACATGTTGTGTTGGATTTGCATTCAGTACACAAAGTTCATTTCTTTGACATTTTTTGCAGTTTTACTTTAGTGCCTTATTGCGAACAAGATGCATGTTTTGGAATATTTGTATACTAAACAGGTTTCCTTGTTAGGTTAGTATTGTGGAGTAACTACAATGTTGTTGATCCAGCCTCAGTTTCCTCCGATCACAGCCATTAAACTCTGTTTTAAAGTCAGCATTGGCCTCATGGTGAAATCCAGGAGCTTCCTCTCCGCCAACTGAGTTAGGAAGGATGCCTTCATTAAGTTTGCCTGTGACATGACGGTGATGGACCTGATCGGCGACGAGACAGCCTACAGGAGGTAAGAGCCCTGACGGAGTTGTGCCAAGAGAACAGCCACTCTGTCAACGTCAGCAAAACCAAGGAGATGATCGTGGAAAACAGGGGGAGCACATCCCTATTGTTATCGACAGGGCTGCAGTGGAGAGGGTAAAAAGCTTCAGGTCCTCAAGAAATTCTACAGCTGCACTATCGAGAGCATCTTGACCGGCTGCATCACTGGTACAGCATACATCACTGGGAGGGAGCTCCCTGCCCTCCAGGACATCTACTCCAAATCGTTAAGCACTCCAGTCACCTGAGCCACAGACTGCTCACTCTGTTACCATCTGGCAAGGGGTATCAGAGCATCAGGTCTCGGACCAACAGGCTCCGAGACAGCTAGTACCACCAAGCCATCAGACTGCTGAACAGCTAATCCCAGCTGTCACCCTGCACCTTAGAGATTATTTGCAATGACTACCCACACATCTAACCCTTACACACAAACCTATACACAAACACATGTGCACTCTCAAACACACACACACACACCCAGCCAACACTCCTGTCCTATTAGACAGCATATTATTTATTCCAATGCGTGACCAAGTCACTACCTACTTTATATTTGTGGATACAGTCCTATATTACTATCCATACTGCCTCTTATTACTTCTATTACTTGTTATCTTTTGACCTGACTCCGTTTATTGTTATTGGCTGAATTACTGCATTTTTGAGGGAGCTACTACATAAGCATTTCACTGCACCATTTATACCTGCTGTAAACTGTATGTGACCAATAGATTTATTTGATTTGAAGAATTATATGACCTGTATAGAAATACATGCATGCCTGTATCTCAACTAGAAGAATTGCATTATCTCCTCAATTTTCTCATTTACAACTCACATCCGTGCTTTGAACTCAACTCATTTCCCCAGAGATGTAGATTAGTCACCGCCTATGCTGCTGACAACGCCACAGAGAGAGGTTGGGATTGTTGACTTGGCTCGAAGCAGACAGAGTTTGCATCTCAAATGTCACCCTATTCACTTTATAAACACAATGACCAGGGCCCAAATAGTGCACTATATTAGGGAATGGGGTCCCATTTGGGACACCAACAGTCATTCTATTCTGGTTCCCCATCATCAGGACTGCTCTATGCAGCCTTTCATGCTGAAAGCTATAGCTCCAGCTAACCCTCTGGGGGTAAAACTCCTGCAATGCTCACTGAGTTGATGTAGAAACACTTACAACCAGACATGGGCCCCCACTTCATCAACCACATTGATGTGCGAACATTAGACACACTTGATTTCGTCTTTAAATGTTAATGTATCCAATCAACTTGGATTTGATCTTGGAGTAGGCAACATTTCAGTGAGACTTAGAGTAGATTCCTTAGCCAAATCTGGCTAAATTTTGGTGAATCTTGAGGATGAGGCTGTAGCCAAATGTAGCCCATTCTTCTTACATTGGTTTTGCTTGCAGTGAGGTGGTATAGTGTTATGGCTGTGGGCAGAAGGAAGTAAGAGAGCTGTTATTTACATGCACTACATTAGAGCCCTGGGGGTAATACAGTAGTATGGCAGTATAATGAAGAGGTTAACATTGTCAACACCTTATTCGCTAATTGGATGAAAACGTTGTATGCGGGAAAGAACGTAATTAGTTACAAAATATCACAGCTTTTTCAGGGGCAAGCCAAGGGTATAATGTATTACATGTTGCTGGATGGTCAGTGTTGTCTATTGTTTAAGCTACACAGCAGAGCTCGTCTTGTTTTATCAGCTATCATTACGGAGTGGAACTGAAAAGCAGATTAAGCATGCTTTCATTTTATTCAATCATGTTTGATATATACTTACAAATTCTCTGCCATTTAAAAACACGTATATTACTCTTACTCAAGATATGGAATGTTCGTGCTCAATACTTTGTTGTAGGGTAAGTTCATAGAAATGGGGTTACTCAGCACACCTCCTGCACCCTTGGCCATTGGCCCTTTCATTTCCTGGAATCTTTCCTGGTTCCAATTCTGTGTTTTCCCTTATAGTCCCATTAACTGTCCCCTGAGGAAATCTTACTTCAAAACAAGTGTGTGTGCGTGGAAAGAAGCACTTTTCTGCTTATGAGTGAGCCAGAGCATTTGAAGGGGTGGTGTTGCATTAAAGCTAATGACAATATGTTTGTCTCACTTGCAAAGACAAAACGGAGGGGCAAATTAAGGTTTGTTGTGACATTTTATTTCTTGATTCTATTAGAGCTCTGTGCAAACCGGCTAAAGCATGAAGTGATGTTACCCATGCTGACAGGAATTGATGGAATGACCTTCTAGCTTGTTAAACTCCTGATAACCTCTCCATGGGACACTGAGAAACACGTGGAAAGAGACAGTTATGCCTCTATGATGAATTTGTCACTTATGTTCTACCTACAAAACACGGAGGTTGCATGGCCACAGGAGATTTGCGAAGCATACTGAATGAAAGGTAACTAGGGAAACAATGCATTAAGTAATGGTATTGGCTACATACAGCCGGATCTTGGATTGTCATTTAGCTGTGTTGATCTTGGCTCGTCATTTAGCTGTGTTGATCTTGGCTCATTTTACGTCAATGCTGGAATTATGAAAATGTGTTACCCTGTTCATTGGCTATGCCATTTATAGTAATTTTGTTTGCATATTTAACAGTCTAAAACATACAAATAAAAATCACAGTATTACACTTCACATTATCAGCTTCCAGAAAATGTGAAAAACCAGTCAAACCAATTTACGAGCTGTCAATAATGACCTGGGCTCAGTGTAGGAAATTCCTTCATGTTAATATATCACAGATGACAATCTGCCTGAAAATGAATTGCCTTCTCCACAAGGTAATCTGCAATGAGGTGTGTAATTAAGAACATGATGAGGACGGTGCTACGCGACATCATTTGTGTGTTTTTAGTTTAAGCGATCACTGACTAAACAAATGGAAAACTGATGATGCTCTCAAACCCTTCAGATTATGACAAAGACATTGGAAGAGGATACTAATTAACTGCTGCACTGAAGAGTTCAACTTTAGATTCTCAGAATGCTTCTAGTACTAGGATGTTCCTGTAACAGATTCAAGTTGAGAATATTCGAGCAACGCTCAGAAGCCCAGGAGCATATTGAATTAGTCAGGAAATGAAGTGAAACATAATGCGTGACAATTTAAATCAAGCTTAAAAATGTCTCCTTTAATATTAACATCAGTTTAGTGTGAATCCCTTTTAACATCACCCAACACAGGACTTAATGTTCTCCAGCACACAACATGGGACCCACCCTTTGCCCTGCTCTAGTCTGCTAACCCCTCTAACGGACTCTACTGCTATAAGACAAAATAGGGGAGGGGGGGAAGACAGACAGTGTATAGAAAGGGGGTGACAATAACCAGGTCTCTCCCAAGGAGGGGAGAGGGAGCTGCTGGTTGGTTGACCGTTCACACCTGGTCGTAAATTCAAAGAGAATTCTCTCGCTCTTTATCAACCAAAAGAATGCCTTTGTCTCGAGAGACTTCTGCCCGCCCAAAACTCTAAAGCCCATAAAGTGAATGGAACAATATCTCTAATGGAACGATGTGGGAAAATGTAGAAAACTAATGTAATATTGGTTTTTATTTTGTGATGTTATTAAAAAAAACAGTATGGACTAAATAGTGTAACTTGGAAAGGATACCCCTTTAATCTGGCAAGTTTTCATACAATGTGAAAATAATGTGTTTTTGTTGAGATAGGTACGTGATTTTAGGAGTCAGAAGAGAACTTCTAATAATATCCTTTGCACATTAAGTGGCCACTCCCCGAGTGAGGTCAGAAGAGCGTGTCAGAGGGACAGTACCGTCGCCTTTGGCCATAGTGCATAATAGCCTTGGTAATGAAATTAACATTAGACCAAGAAACGTGAAGCGAGAACTACATGTTTTAAATGGTTGAAACTCTGAACCTCAACACAAGGTGAAGAAATAAACTCACCTTCCTTTAGACCAGAGAGAGGAACAGCTGCAGCTCATGTCTATCGTGGTCAGAATCCTGAATACCAACACAAGGAGGAAGAGGCGAGAAGCTCACCTCAGACAATCACTGGGACAGCTGATGAGATGGCATCAGATATCAAGAAAATTTTACCTAAACTATCCTACTATGCTCATCACCAATGGGAATCATTGACACGGCTGATTAGCCTGTCTTCAGAGGACCAATCTTCCAGAACGAGTGGAAGAGAACAGTTCCACTCGTTCTGCCCCAGACTACATGACAAGTAATTGAAGCCACAGACAACTACGGACATTGACCTCGTGGACAATCAGAGCCTTACACCCACAACTTTCCGAGAAGGCTTGGTTCCGACCGAGATACACGACGAATGAAGGCATTTCACACAAATGCATTGATTTTTTATTCCAAACAGGCGGCGGTTCATGTGCATAAATTACACCAATTGCTCTGGTAATAAATAATGCGCAAGGCTGAGGTTTTTGCAGATCCAAGGTTATGAGCATTCAGAATAAGTATTAAGAGTAATAAGTAATACGAGGTAATGATTAATAAGGTAACTATTTATCTATGTTATAGGTAAAGACCTTAGTTTTATTCGGGAGATGGTAACTCTAAACAACTTCTACCGTGGTGCCCCAAATCCTAATGATTTAATTGTTACATAATCATTTAATCAGGTAACAATTAAACAGTTAGTGGATTAAATAACAGTCATCAGAATGTGGGGATAGGCTCTCAATTTCTAGGGCCCAACGATGCCCCACAAAATAAAAGTCTGTATGGTGATATCCAGATCCGCACGGCTCCCTGTCCTGGAACTCGAACGGTCTGAGACTCTGCTTGGCGACGTCACCGATGGCCCCGCCTCAATCAATAGGGGCTTTAGTGCCATCAATAGTGGCTTTCAGTACTGTGGAAGAAGATAGCCCAGAGAGAGAAGAGTAGTGTAAGGTGAACAGGAAAAATCACATCCCTTACTTGGTGGAGTTAAAGCTCCTAGATCTGCACTGTACCAATGCCTCTCTCAGTCCTCTGCTTTTGGTTCACCTCTCAACTCCACTGCCCCAGTTCGTCAACAGCGCAGCCGCCCACTTTCTCACTTGATTTCGCCAGGAAGACTTCTCATCCCGCAGACACTGGTCCAGTGCAATCACAGCAAACACCCAAGACATGGACACTTGCATATGGGACCGATCCCCAAAAAGAGACTTTATCCACTCAACTGCCAGCCCAGAACAACACAAAACACAGGGCTTTTAAAGTAAATTACAGCCAATCCCCAGCTACCTGTCTGATTAGCTAACTGGCTGCTGGTGCGTCTGATCACACCAGCCCTGCCACCCACTTATCCACATAACTACCAATCCATCCCGTGACATTATCATACAACCAAGTTGGACCAAACTGAAAAATAAACTTCTGCTTTCTGTTAACTGTTATTATGTTTTGTGCCTGGTTTGTTAATGCAGTTAAGCCTCCACATGTGTTAATGTTAACACATTACAGTAATAAATAACAAAAATATATGAGAACAATATTTTTTGTGAACAAATTTGGGCGTTATAATAACGTTGGTAGCAACATGGAAAATCATTGTGGAAATCAGTTGCATCTAAAGTCAAAATCCACAATGCAATGCTCTCTCTGTAGGCTGGCTGGCTAGGTAGCTAGGATTGTCTGACATTCTGCTGGGTGGGGCGTTATATGTTCCTTCATTCATTGGATTCCTATCTCCTTTCTATAATATCTCTGGTAATGGCACCATGCAATGCACCCTGGACGAAAGAGGCTGACAAATAGGAAAAATGTGCTAGACCCTCAGTTGAATTACAATTTTTTTGAGGTAGGAATATCTCAAAAGTGTGATCAATGGCTCATTCGAGAGAAGACATCCTCCCAAGTTATGACATCGGTCAGTATTGAAATCTGACATGTACAGTATGATAGACGTTTTTGTGATCTAAAAGTCACAATCCTATTAACTTCCAGTGTAGTGAGAGCGATTTTATCACAGTGCTAGGTCATACCGGTCGGATTTCTGCCTGCTTGAACTCCAATAACTCAGATACATGTGAAAATATGAAATGACTCAGGGAATCAATAGAACATCACTCAGAGAAAAAAAAAACATTCAAAATGGGTGAACCGTTCCTGTAATACCAAAACGACACAATTTTTCCAAAACGAAGAGCACTTCAGAAGTAGAGATGTTCAGCACTTCCTCGTAATTTGCCCTTATAATGGTATTGCTGATTGAATTTAGTTTCAAGTGGCACTCCTCTTCCCAATTTAGGTCAACAGCCGGAAATACAAAATCACGCTCATCACAACAACAGGGGACTAAAACGAACAGACAATGCATGATTATGAATCTGTCGCAGTGTACACGACGCAGAAAGGGTGCCCATGCAATCTGGTTTGGAGCCTATAGGGTTAGAGTGAGGTTGCTCAGTGGGTTCATTGCTAGAGACGTCCTTGGCATTCAGAGCAGATAGGAGGGAAAGATGGGTCATCATGGGAGCACAGCAGGGAAAGCCCCCTGCCAGATAAAGAACTTCTGGATATGAAAACGGCAATAAATGTGGTGAAGAAGTCAATGGAACGCAGTGAGGGACAGAAGAAAGACGCCGGAGAGTTGCACATTCAAATTCTAATCTAACCAAGTGGAAACATGTCAAATCAGTCATGATTGATGTATAATAAGAGGCCCACAATGTGGGTTACTAAAGTCAGATGTTGATATATTTGTCTGTTTACACTGGATAACATTTAGAAGTTGTCCTTTATCCGGTTTAGAAGAATTGACTGCTAAATGCTAACTCCCGTTTGTATAAACGGGTAGCATAGCTAGCATAGAGAAATCTGTGGCGGTAGTCAAAGTCTTTTTTAACTGTAATGCAGTTGATTGGTGATGATGACATGAACATGTGTTGGGGTTGACATCCATACAGCATTATACTCTAATTTTAACCTCAACATAGTGTGAAATACACATGTAAACAGCCTAAATGTAAGCTAATGTTGCCTGTGGGGCAATGAGGAGATTCGTGATCTTTCCCCATGGTATCATTCCCCCACTTGTTTCCATGGCATTTCCATTGTTTTGGTTGAGTTCCATTGACCTATTTACCACATCTATTTAGCTTATCCAGTTATTTTTGTCTGGTTTCATGGTCAATAAAGACATGGGATGACAATGTATTTATGTTGTCCTGTTGTATCCCATTTCTTTTGTTGGTTTCATGGTCAATTAAGACCCGGGCAAATGTAAAAATTGAAATGTATTGATCTACTGCTTAAATCTTTTAACGACAACTGCTCTGCAATTATATATCCCAAAAATATTGTAGCGCTATTAATTTAGACAGCATGTTTTTATCAAACAGGGCTCACATGCATTGAAATAAACAAACACTGCAAAAAGGTAGAATATCCTTGTATTGGTCTTTTTTTCCACTTTCTATGAAAAAAGCCCCTTGGTAGAGAAGATGAGTAATGTTAATGTCAGGGACCGCAGCACTGCTGTAGTCACAATGTCACATATAATCTACACTGTCCGCTTCAGTGGTTTCCCTGGTAATTCATATCACAGATTACTTTCAACTGTGAGCAACACTGAATTAATTGCAGATTTGTTTGCTCCTACTACAATATAGGCTGGTGTGATACATATCACAGGGCCATTACAGCTCTCACCGATTACATTTGGAATGAATACACCCCCCTGTCTATTGTCAATTGGTGTGTTTCTGAAAGTCACAGTTTGTTCCAAACACAGTTTAGAGATAAACATTGGTTAGATACTGTAGCTCTAAATCCCCTGAAAGGAAAGGGCTGTAGACATTAAAGCTACCCCCATCCTCCATTGTGTATGAACTCCCTCTTATCATGCCCTTCTTTCGCTAATCTCTGCACCGCCTCAGCCCTCAGTCCGTTTTTTTACTTGGGTCTGTCCTCTACCTTCTTCTCTCCTTTCCCAAGTTAACACACTGGTCGGGTTTTGTCAACAGATCGGAAGGATTTTGAAGGAGGCTATATTAAATCTCTCGAAAGGCGTCTTTGAATAACTGAGTGGATTTCGATTTCGATTTCGATTCGTATTCTCAGAGAGCAGTTCCAAGAAGGACACATCTCAACCCTGGGCTGAGCCTTCCCTTTGAACCTCTGTTCTTTAGATTCCTGCGGTAGGGTTTCAGGTACAGAGTGATCCGCAAGCTGTTCATACCTAAGATGACAGAGGCTGTTGATGTATTGTTCAGTAGAAAGATGAATGGTGTGGAGCTATATGCTTAGAGAGGCCTGACCCGGAGATGTGCCTGTAGTTCTACTATGTATTCAGGGCAGAGCGCCTTCCCTTCCCGGATTGGCAGGCCCCATGCTTCTTCCATGATCAACTGACAGGTACCATGTTGAATCTCTAGCTACAGACACAAAAGAAAGAGGCAAGTAAATCCATGCACAGGGGCAGATCATGAATCAGGCAGCACACCACTAGCACATGGCACACCCCCTCTACAAGGCAGGGATACGCAACTGTCCCTATGAGTCATTTCAAGTTGATAGGAAGTACGCTTGGAGAATGAATTATAATACCTGCCACTAAGTGAGACATTGTTAATAGGATGACTTGTCGTCAAGTTTAGTCATGGATTGTATTCAGCCAGTGAATGTGCTTCATACGGTATATGGCACTGTAAAGGGTTCAATATTAAACCCTTTTGTAGTCTATATAGAACCTTTTGGCTGTATACCTATGGTCAGAATGTAAGAACCCTTTTTGGAAAAAGATTCTATATAGCCTACGAGGGTTCTACAGGTAACATAAAGTGTCTTAATAGGGCGTGGGGCCACCACGAGCCACCAGAACAGCTTCAATGCGTCTGGAACTCTATTGGAGGGAAGCGACACCATTCTACCAAGAGAAATTCCATAATTTGATGATTTGTTGATGGTGGTGGAAAATGTTTTCTCAGGCAGCGCTCCAGAATCTCCCATAAGTGTTCAATGGGGTTGAGATGTGGTGACTGAGACACACACACACACACATACCCTTTAACCCATAAGAGTCAAAGCCCTGTCTAAGTCGGGGGGTTCGATTAAGCAATATGGAATTGTTTTAAGAAGGTCATACCAAGGGTCATTTTGCTATTTGAGTTTAAATTTCAAGACCCCTTGAAGTATAAAAAAAAATTGAAATAATTATTTGATAAAATATTTTATTCACCCTTACTGCTATTAGCCCATACAAACGACAGACGCATTGAATAACATATTCACGGCATGGAACAACAGATAGTCCCAAATACATTTCAAAAGGAAGTTTGTCCTAAAATGTCTCTCCTATATCTGAGCGATATAAGGAAGGTCATGTTAATATTTATTTAACCCCATATTTTTGGCATTAAATAGTCTCCATATATACTTCCATTCACTTGTTTTAACTGGTTCCAGGGGCCTTCGGACGAGTCTTGTGAGGCGTGCTACAGCAAAACAACCAACATGTTTGTAAAAGTCTCACCTTTGCTCAGAGGGGTCATATTAGTTTGGAAGCTACAGACAGAAGTTGGCAGATCAGCTGTACCAACTTCAGACGAGTCTCCTGACACTTGTGGAGGTCTTAAAGCCAAATGGAGAACACCATTGTGTTTGTGAGAGTCTCGTCTTTCCATAATAGTTTGTAGGCCAAAATGTTTGGATGCTGCGATTTTGTGAGAAGACCGATTTTCATGGTCCGACAAACACAGCTCTAGCTCTGTCACCTCTCACCACAGATGCGGAAATTTGACATAGGCGGATGTGGTGGATGTGGTGAAACACATTCAATGCAAAATGGACATCTATAGTTTAAACTTATGGATTTTTATGGTGATTTTTTTTCCCGAAACTATTTTAAACCCATGCTCATTTCAGACCCCTCTTTCAAAGTGGACATTTTTATACACTAAGCATGGTGGGATGCTAAGTGCTTAATTAACCTGCTTCCAAAATACTTTGTATCTCTTATTTACCCAAGTGTTTCCTTTATTTTGGCAGTTACCTGTATATAGAACCTTACAAAGTGCCATATATGAAGCAAGCGATAGAACCCTTTGTCATTCTATATAGAAACCTTTTTCTAAGAGTGTACTAAACCTACAATATTCTAGAATATTCTATTTTGGACTGAGGGTTGAGGCTTTGACAGAGGGTTGAGGCTTTGTCATTGACCTATCACTTCAAATGCACAGTTGTGCCTTTACTACCCTGTCAAGTGTCAGTCCAGCTGTTGTCAGCTCACTGTCATAAGGTCCCTGCCCTTTTGAAGTTCTCTGTCATGAATAGTTCATGTAATACAATAAATAGCACATTTGACTCCATATCAATTTAATACAGTACTACATATTTCTCAGATGCTCTGTGAATTGACCTGTCTATTTTCCATTAGAGGTGCATTTTCATTACATTTTAAACATGTTTGGTGCTGCTGTAAGTAGAAAGGCAAGGACAATGTCCATTTTTACATCTAGTAGAACAACATTTATTTGTTGTGCAGCATCCTTCAAAATGCCAAGGCATGTGTCTCCAGTAGCCACTGCTTCTAAGAGTTGGCAATGTGTGATAATGTAATCTTGTCTATTAATCAGTGTACTAGGCATTGGTGTTGGTGGACATACTGTACAGCAGACCCAAGATGGTAAATGAAACTTGCAGTGGTTCTAATCTCTGCTCTGACACCACTGAGTAATGTTCACCATAATGGTTATTACCCTGTAGTAATGTATAGTGTGTGTGTGTGTGTGTGTGTGTGTGTGTGTGTGTGTGTGTGTGTGTGTCTGCAGCATGTTGGTAATATGTCAGCAATGGTACGGCAGAGACTCCTCCAAGCAGGCCATGCAATAGTGGTTGAAGTTGGCATATCGTACATGATACTAGGTCCATTTTAATCTAAACTTGAACTCATACGTCTCCATAGGGAGACTCCACTGCAATGCTAGCAGTTAATGTAAGCAGCTAAGGGATGCTCCTCTCATCTGCTCCTTCAGTACAAATCCCTCTTCTAAGGGTCCCAGTTTGAGCACCTGGCACCGTATCATGAAATAATGCATCTTTAAATCTGATAAATCTGTGTATTTTCCCGTGTGTAGTTGGGTATTTAATTGATTTCAGGCTACCTTCACTGTGGCTGCTGGCTGCTGGTAAGGATGTTTCTCTCTGTGCAGAGTCGACTGCATCAAGGCTGCTCAAGGCTAAACTGATGCCAGTGGTGTAGTGAAGGGTATATACCTTATTTTTCACTGGGCATTGCGTATACTCTCTTCTTAATCCCCAGGATGCGTATCCTAAGTAGTGTAGTGGAGGTATACACCGTATCAATTAATACGGCTGATGGAACAGATCAGAATGTTTAGCTTAAGACATTCATGAACAGTTATTTGTTCACATTTTAAATGCAGCAATGTGCATGCGGTGGTAGGTCCAAGCATGAATGTGCACCGATCATGCGAGTGGTTTCATGGACAGAGATGGAAATATCCATTAGGAATTTAGAGAGGGTAAATCTAAAGATTCAACAACTATCATGGGTTTCTGTCACGACTTCCGCCGAGGTCGGTCCCTCTCCTTGTTCGGGCGGCTTTCGGCGGTCGACGTCACCGGACTTCTAGCCATCGCCGATCCACCTTTCATTTTCCATTTGTTTTGTTTTGGTTTCCCGCACACCTGGTTTGCACTCCCTCATTACTCGTCTTGCATATAACCCCCTGTTTCCCCCCATGTCTGTATGTGGAATTGTTACATGTAAATGTATGTGTACTCCAGGCTGGTTCGCGCCGGGTTATTGTAACCCGTGTGTGTTTAGTTTTCTTAGTACCGTGTTCGGTTCGCCTCAATAAAGGGCTCTGCTCCTGACTTTGCTGCAGCCAGTTACGCACACCTGTACAGTTTCTAATGTGACTAGGATCATGCCGTTGGCTGCTAGACAGTGAAAGAAAGTTTAATGCATGTGAGGAAGTCTTTATAAAATAATTGTGTCTACATTTCTATGGTGGGATTTTGTGTATAGGCTACTTTGAGGCAATGTAAGACACGCCTCATAATATTACAGGCCTAATCTTCTCCTGGTAGATGGAAAGCCTTTCCCAAGAATATTCTCATTTAAATGTTAACTAGCTGTGCCGGGCAGAAAGATATCATGATTATTTGCATCAATCCATTTGACCATTTGTTTTCGAACTCCATCTCATGTTCTACAGAAACATTGCTAACCAAACAACAGCGCTAGTTGCCTGAACACTTGTCTTAAAGGGTAACTACATAAAAAAATCTCAAAAGTGGTTTCCTAATGTGGTTTAAGCATTGTTAAAGACATAGAACATCGACTTGTCTTTTTACTGTAAGAAAAAGCGAAAGCCTCTGATACCTGGGAATTTCTGACTCAGTTAACAGCCTCATTTATCTGTTTCAATAGTAGGCCTACTATTAGCTTACTGCAAAGTACAGCTTGGGTTGGCCTGACTCTGAAAGACCAATATGGGATTTATCCTTTGAGATCATTCAGTGTGTATGTCACTGTTTCTCATATAATTTCTCACAAGGGGCGCATTTCCTTTGCCGGGCGGGCCATTGGGGAATTGTTTGGCAAAATTAAAGTATACCCACTTCTTCAGGCACCACTACACCAATGACTGGTGCTAAGCTCAACGGAGAGAGGGGGAGGCTAGGAGGTATTGCTATCTCTCTCTCTGTGCTGCAATATCTTCTAATCTCAGACAGAGCTATCGCTGCAGACTGAGGCAAAATGTCTCCCAAGCATATTCAATCGATGTTGTATGGTTCTTGATTTGGCATGTGGACGTACATGTATTCCTCACAGCAGATCATCTCGATTCTAGAACACTAAGGGGAACAAGTGGCCACAGTGTTCCATGTATTCATAGCATCATAAAGAGTCCCTTTTATCTTCATCTAACACATTTGCTTAATCTAATTCAATCTGAAAATAAAACAAACCTTTGGAGAATCTGTTATCTGGGCATCTATTCAAAAATATGTTTGATATTCATAAGAGAACGTCTCCTTTATTGATATTCATTCCGTCTAAACTTCTGTGTGTCTTCCTCCTCCTTTTGTTACGCATATATTCTGTGCACAACATACAGAGTACTATTTACAGAGTATGTTATGTTATGTTTTGTCACCCACTACAAATTCACATCTATTCTCCACACACATACTCTCTTCATTTGATCACTCTGTTGTCGCAGATTATTTGCCTGCATAGCAGGAAATGCTAATTGTACTGCAACTCCCCAACAGGCTCAGGAGAGGTGAAGGTCAAGTCATGCGTCCTCCCGAAACATGACACGCCAAGCCGCACTCCTTAATAACACCCGCCCGCTTTACCCAGAAGCCAGCCGCACCAATGTGTCTGAGAAAACACAGTTCATCTCAGTCAGCCTGCAGGTGCCCGGGCCTCCACAAAAGAGTTGCTAGAGCGCAATGACCCATGGAAAGCTCCCCGGCCAAACCCTCCCCTAACCTGGATGACGCTGGGCCAATTGTTTGCCACCCTATGGGACTCCTGGTCACGGGCGGTTGTGACACAGCCTGGGATCGAACCAGGGTGTGTAGTGACGCCTCAAGCACTGCGACGCAGTGCCTTTGACCACTGGGCCACACGGGAGGCCCGTTACAGCCTTATTCTAAAATGGATTCAATGAAAGAAAATCCTCATCAATTTACACACAAGAAACCAATAATGTTTGCAAATGTATTAGAAATAAAAACAGTAATACCTTATTCACATAATTATTCAGACCCTTTGCTATGAGACTTGAAATTGAGCTCAGGTGCATCCTGTTTCTATTGATCATCCTTGAGATGTTTCTATAACTTGATTAGAGTCCACCTGTGGTAAATTAAATTGATTGGACATGTGTTGCAGCACTGAAGGTGCCCAAGAACACAGTGACCTCCATCATTCTTAAATGGAAGAAGTTTAGAATCATCAATACTCTCCCTAGAGCTGGATGCCCAGTCAAACTGAGCAATCTGGGGAGAAGGGCCTTGGTCAGGGAGGTGACCAAGACCCCGAAGGCACATGACAAGGCTCTTAGAGTTTGCCAATAGGCACCTATATTAATCTGAACCTAAAGGAAAGTCTTTGTCCTCAGGTCTGGAGCGAAGCTGAAGTAATTCCTCTACCCAAGAGTGGTAAAGCGGCCTTTACTGGTTCTAACAGCAGAACTATAAGCTTGCTGCCAGCTTTTAGCAAACTGTTGGAAAAAATTGTGCTTGACCTAATACAATGTTATTTCTCTGTAAACAAATGAACAACAGACTTTCAGCATGCTTATAGAGAAAGGCACTCAACATATAATGCACTGACACACATGACTGATGATTGGTTGAAAGAAATTGATAAGAAGAAGATTGTGGGAGCTGTACCATTAGATTTCAGTGCAGCCTGATATTATTGACCATAACCTGTTGTTGAAAAAACTATGGTGAAAAGTGAAAAGTGCTATGGCATTTCAACCTCTTCCATATCGTGGATTCAGAGCAGTCTATCTAATAGAACTCAGAGGGTTTTCTTTAAAGCAAGCGTCTCTAATGTCAAACATGTGAAGTGTGGTGTACCACAGGATAGCTCTCTAGGCCCTCTACTCTTTTCTATAATTACCAATGACCTGCCACTGGCATTAAACAAAGCATACGTGTCCATGTATGCTGATGATTCAACCATATACGCATCAGCAACCACAGCTAATGAGTTCACTGAAACCCTTAACAAGGAGTTGCAATCTGTTTTGGAATGTGTGGCCTTTAATAAACTGGTCTTGAACATCTCTAAAACTAAGAACATTGTATTTGGTACAAATCATTCCTTAAGTGCTAAACCTCAGCTGAATCTGGTAATGAATGGTGTGGCTGTTGAACAAGTTGAGGAGACTAAATTACAAGGTATTACCTTAGATTGTGAACTGACATGGTCAAAACATATAGATTCAATTGTTGCAAAGATGGGAAGAGGTCTAGCCGTAATCGAGATGCTCTGCATTTTTGACACCACTCTCCAAAAAGCAAGTTCCGCAGGCTCTAGTTTTGTCTAATTTTGATTATTGTCCAGTCGTCTGGTCCAGTGCTGCAAGGAAAGACCTAGTTAAGCTGCAGCTGGCCCAGCACAGAGTGGCACGTTTTGCTCTTAATTGTAATCAGAGGTCTGATATAAATACTCTGCATGCCAGTCTCTCCTGGCAATCCCCGGTTTAGACAGCGTTTGGACTCCAGAGGGTTAATTATAATCCACTAAATAAATCACATTTCTTGTTGCTGTAGGGTTATTTTTCTGCTGTGAGAATCTGGTCAATTTAGGATTGTACACCTGTACACACCACTATGTGAAAGCAAACTGAAGTGACTTGAGTGGGGGGTTGATCACAACAGGAATTAGGCTATTTGTGAAGTGAGTGACTATAACTGCTCTGGACTGAGTGAGGAGGGATCTGCCCCTAGACATTTTCTACGGTACAATATCCTGCTGACTGGCTTGCTCTCGCCTCGCAGTGCCATAGAAACGGCGTTCCTGAGTGCAGTGGAAGCGCATTCTGTCTAGGAGCTAGCGAGGGAGGGGATCGAGAGGAGAGAGAGAGTGTGAGAGAGAGAGGGACTGAGTGAGTAAAGAAGAGAGAGTGAAAGAGAGAGGGAACAGGGAAACATAGTGAGAGAGACAGTCACCGGTGAGTACCATGCAAGCTGTCACTTTATATTGGATGAGTTTGTGAAAATCCTTTGCTTTGAGCTCTTTCTTTCTTTTGATCTTTGATTTCTCCAGTTGGTTTTCTCTGATGGTATGGCTGTGTGAGAAACAGGTTGTCAGTTTTTGGGGGATGAGAGGAGAGAGAGAGAGAGAGCCTAGCCCTGTCTTGTCTGTGTGATGCTTTGGTCTTCGAGGCAAGCGGATGGACGGTACACCTCTGGCTTTTGTTTGCTGAATGGCTCAAGTTCATTATTGTTGCATAATTAAATTGTGTATGCATGTGGCACAGTGTGTGTGTGTGTGCGTGTGCATGTGTGTGTGTGTGTGTGTGTGTGCGTGTATGTGTGTTTGCCTCTTCAAAGAGGGGGCTATCCACTGATCCTTTTAAGCGGGGACAGACTGCTCTCTTCTTATTTGTTGATTATGTTTAGCCACTATTTCAATCCAACCAGTGTCAAATCAGTGTCTTCTTGGCTGTGAAACAAGTCTGACCTTCTATTTCGAATAGTGTCTCTTTCTCTTCTGTATCATTTATGAAGTACTGTGTAAATATTTGATAAGAATGATTTTCTACTGCCACAGCTTTTGGTCGCATCTTTTTTCACACCTTAGCTTCAACCTAGGGTGAATTTGCCCAAATCTGACTTATTTTCTGTCTCTTGTATCTCTGTAACTTTTGTATATCTTGTGCATTTACTGTATTTTGATCAATATACAGTACCCGCAGAGTCTATATCTCTTGTGTTTTCTAATGTATCTCTTGTGCATCCATAACTACGTAGTCAGTGGTCCTGTACAATAGTACTGTAGCAGGGGCACATGTTTAGCTGCATAGCAGGAAATGTACAGCAGAGAGTCAGGTTAGTCACAGGTGTCTGCTATTGTTTCCTCCCATCAGGTAGTTAACCCATGTTCTCTGTGGACACGTGAGCTGTGCATGGGTTTCATTATCAAACCTCAGCAGACGGATCAGGGCTCTGTCACAATGATTAACGCTCATGGTCTGCTGCCAAGCTAATGTGAGAGACGGACCAGGGTGCCCTTTGCTTGCTTTCATCTGTAGCTAGCACATGTACAACACGGATCGGACAGAACATCATTATGTAGTTCACTGTGTATTAGGATATAGAAGTCACTGGGGTAAGGTACTTATAACTATACTGAACAAAAATATAAACGCAACTTGTAAAGTGTTGTACCCATGGTTCATGAGCGGATATTGAAGTCGGAAGTTTACATACACTTAGATTGGAGTCATTAAAACTCGTTTTTCAACTACTCCACAAATTTCTTGTTAACAAACTATAGTTTTGGCAAGTCGGTTAGGACACCTACTTTGTGCATGACACAAGTAATTTTTCCAACAGTTGACTGTGCCTTTAAACAGCTTGGAAAATTCCAGAAAATGATGTCATGGCTTTAGAAGCTTCTGATAGGCTAATTGACATAATTTGAGTCAATTGGAGGTGTACCTGTGGATGTATTTCAAGGCTTACCTTCAAAATCAGTGCCTTTTTGCTTGACATCATGGGGAAATCAAAAGAAATCAGCCAAAATCGACCTCCACAAGTCTGGTTCATTCTTGGAAGAAATTTCCAAATGCCTGAAGGTACCACGTTCATCTGCACAAACAATTGTACGCAAGTATAAACAGCATCGGACCACGCAGCCGTCATACCGCTCAGGAAGGAGACACATTTTGTCTCCTAGAAATGAACATACTTTGGTGCGAAAACTGGATTCAATCCCAGAACAACAGCAAAGGACCTTGTGAAGATGCTGGAGGAAACAGGTACAAAAGTATCTATATCCACAGTAAAACTAGTCCTATATCGACATAACCTGAAAGGCCGCTCAGCAAGGAAGAAGCCACTGCTCCAAAACCGCCATAAAAAAAGCCAGACTACGTTTTGCAACTGCATATGGGGACAAAGATCATACTTTTTGGAGAAATGTCCTCTGGTCTGATGAAACAAAAATAGAACTGTTTAGCCATAATGACCCTCGTTATGATTGGAGGAAAAAGGGGGAGGCTTGCAAGCCGAAGAATACCATCCCAACTGTGAAGCACGGGGTGGCAGCATCATGTTGTGGGAGTGCTTTGCTGCAGGAGGGACTGGTGCACTTCACAAAATAGATGGCATCATTAGGGAGGAATATTATGTGGATATATTGAAGCAACATCTCAAGTTAAAGCTTTGTCGCAAATGGGTCTTCCAAATGGACAATGACCCCAAGCATACTTCCAAAGTTGTGGCAAACTGGCTTAAGGACGACAAAGTCAAGGTATTGGAATGGCCATCACAAAGCCCTGACCTCAAACCTATAGAAAATGTGTGGGCAGAACTGAAAAAGCATGTGTGAGCAAGGAGGCCTACAAATCTGATTCAGTTACACCAGCTCTGTCAGGAGGAATGGGCCAAAATTCACCCAACTTATTGTGGGAAGCTTGTGGAAGGCTACCCAAAACGTTTGACCCAAGTTAAATAATTTAAAGGCAATGCTACCAAAAACTAATTGAGTATATGTAAACTTCTGACCCACTGGGACTGTAGTGAAATAAATCAAAGCTGAAATAAATCATTCCTTCTACCATTATTCTGACATTTCACATTCTTAAAATAAAGTGGTGATCCTAACTGACCTAAAACAGGGAATTTTTACTAGGATTAAATGTCAGGAATTGTGAAATAACTGAGTTTAAATGTAGTTGGTGTATGTAAACTTCCGACTTCAACTGTAAATGGCCCCAGAAATGTTCAATATGCACAAAAAGCTTCTTTTTTTTAAAATTTCGTGAACATATTTGTTTACATCCCTATTAGTTAGCATTTCTCTATTACCAAGATAATCCATCCACCTCAGAGGTGTGGCATAACAAGAAGCTAATTAAACAGCATGATCATTGCACAGGTACACCTTGTGCTGGGGACAATAAAAGGCCACTCTAAAATGTGCAGTTTTGTCCCACAACACAATGCCACAGATGTCTCACGTTTTGAGGGTGCATGCTATTGGTATGCTGACTGCAAGAATGTCCACCAGAGCTTTTGCCAGATAATTTAATGTACATTTCTCTACCACAAGCTGCCTCCAACGTAATTTTATAGAATATGGCAATACATCCAACCGGCCTCACAACCGCAGACCACATGCAACCATGCCAGCTCAGGACCTCCACATCCGGCTTCTTCACCAGCGGGATCGTCTGAGTCCAGCCACCTAGACAGCTGATGAAACTGAGGAGAATTTCCATCTGTAATAAAGCCCTTTTGTGGGGAAAAGCTCATTCTGATTTACTGGGCCTGGCTCCGCAGTGGGTGGGCCTTGCTCCCAAGTGGGTGGGCCTATGCCTTCCCAGGCCCACCCATGGCTGCGCCCCTGCCCAGTCATGTGAAATCCAGACCAGGGCCTAATTTATTTATTTCAATTGATTGATTCCTTACATGAACTGTAACTCAGTAAAATCGTTGAAATTGTTATTTTAAATAAAAAATATATGAATTGATTTGCATTGGTATTTATAGGGATAGGATCTCTTGTTGGCAGTGGATTGTGTCTACAAAGAATTTTTCTGCCAACCTCAAATTGCTTTAGATTGTTTGTGGATGGCTGGGCATTCAGTGAAGAATGATGATTGCATCTCTGTGGTAGGTATTGGTCCCCCATAGAGATAAGACTTTTTTATCTCTGGGTCCCCCACATACCTTCACCTGTTCCTACGGTGCTGTTCCAGGCTGCCCGTCACTCTGTTCCCAGCAGAGTACAGCAGTAGGAGGGAGCCTAAACTAAATAAATCCTTTCCTGCCTAATCAGTTTTCCTTTGAGTCATGCCAAAGACTGGACCCTGGTGGCGTACGAGGCGGGCAAGCGGGCAAGAGGCTGGCGGCGTGTGTGCAGGCAGGCAGCAGCCGTGACATGATTGTGGTTGATTAGAATGACCGCAGGGGTCTTTCTCTCTGTCTCCCTTTTTCTGAGGAAGAAAACAGAGGGATGGATGGTCTTTTTTCTTCATGCTGCACATTTGACAACTTCTTGTTAAAATGTCACTTGCCTGTAAAAAGCCCCAGTGAGGCAGCTCAATGTGTGACTAGTGATGCACAATGGAGCAATAAACGTCACTGAGTAATGTGCGTGTGGTACGGTTTTCCACAGTTTCCAATGGCCTTTTGGAGATACAATCTGTGGATGCAGCCCTGACGCTGTCAAATGTGCCCTTCTGGGTGATACATGATGAAAGGCTCGATGGTGATGGTAGCCATTCCTCGAGTTCATTTTCACCTTCAATGCATCATGAGGAAGTTGCCCTCTGACTCCGACCACTGTGGCCCCTCTCATTGGTTCAGAGACTCATAACGATGATGCATCAACATCATCTCTGTATGCTGGCTGGAAGTTGTGTTTCACGGGCAGAGGACCAAGGTCAGATTACATCAAGGCCATTGTAACAGATGTCATCGTTAACGCTCTTGCGTCGTGTAATAAAGAAAGGAATGCCTGCCAGTGGCCCCAGTTGGTCCCAGCACATTAGATGTGCAATGCTTGATGTTGTTGATGGCTGCAGATAATATTAACCCCTTGGATAGAATTTTCAGACTGGGATTTGCAATAATCAATGACAAAAATGAAAACAATATGACAAAATACAACATGTGTAAGTACCTCATAATAGATAGTGACAGCACATTAGATGTGCAATGCTCAATTTTGTTGATTGCTCGATTGCATGAATCTGTAACTCTGTATTAGCAGGGAGCTAAATACATTTAGAGACCATTACATTTAGAGCATGCTAGCTAACTTGTTCATACAGCAATAACATACAAAAGCACATCACAGGAAGCCCCCAATATCTAACAAGTACCATACACATATACATCAGGAAATGTACACAGAATATAGTATTTCAGACTGGGAAGAATTGGCATTCGCAATCTCCCTCTATCTGCAAGCGTAGCCAATGACAGTACAGTTATTGAACCAACCATTTGGAATACATAAACACTGAAAACATATTTCTGCATTGGGAAGTGGAAACATAACCAACCCTTTTACACCGCTGTAGAAAACAATATTTAACAGCAGTTTGGAGTAGTAGCTACTGACTAGGGAATGGCTTATTCAAAGACGTTGTGAGTTTTTCAACAAAGGATTTCAATCGACTGAAAAATGGATGTAAGCTGTCAAGAAGGAGGCACATGAAGGTTGTCAAGTGTCAGAATTCCAAACTGACCATGACTGGTCCTGTTGAATACATTTAGAATGAACATGAAACACTCTTGATCAAAAGGAGTAAGTAGGCTACTCGTCTCATTTTAAACTCTGCAGTGGACCTATATGCGGTGTGGGAGTGTAATGATTGTTGTTGGGAGAAGGAGAAGAGGACCAAAGTGCAGCGTGGTACGTATTCATAATGATTTTAATAAAGATGAATACTGGAACAAAAACAACAAACCGACAAACGAACAGTTCTGCAAGGTGCAACAAAAACACTAAACAGAAAATAACTACCCACACCCATAGTGGGAAAACAGGCTGCCTAAGTATGGTTCTCAATCAGAGACAGCGATTGCCAGCTGCCTCTGGTTGGGAACCGTACCAGGCCAAACACATAGAAATAGAAAACATAGAACACCAAACATAGAATGCCCACCCCAACTCACGCCCTGACCAAACTAAAATAGAGACAAAAAAAAGGAACCAATGTGACGTGACGTGACCAAGGTGACCAAGGTGAACCAAGGTGACCAACGTGACAGCACCCCCCCCCCCCCCTCAAAGGTGCAGACTCCGGCCGCAAAACCTAAACCCATAGGGGAGGGTCTGGGTGGGCATCTGTCCGCGGTGGCGGCTCTGGCGCGGGACGTGGACCCCCCTCCACCATAGTCTTGGCCCACTTAAGGGGTGCCTTTGGAGCGGCGACCCTCGCCGCCGACCTCGGACTGGGGACCATTGCAGCGGGCCCCGAATAGACGGGAGACTCCGGCAGTGCCGGACAGGCGGGAGACTCCGGCAGCGCCGGAGTGACGGGCTGCTCCGGCAGCTCCTGACTTACGGGCGGCTCCGGCAGCTCCTGACTGACGGGCGGCTCCGGCAGCTCCTGACTGACGGGCAGCTCCTGACTGACGGGCAGCTCCGGCAGCTCCTGACTGTCGGACGGCTCTGGCAGCTCCTGACTCTCGGGAGACTCTGGAAGCGCCGGACAGGCGGGAGAACCTGGAGGGAGGAGACGGAGAGACAGCCTGGTCCTCGGAGGAGGCAAAGGATAGACCGGGCCGTGGAGGCGCACTGTAGGTCTTGAACTAAGGACCTGCACAACCCGTCCTGGCTGGATGGTGACTTTGGCCCTGCACGTGCGGGGCGCAAGCACAGGACGGACTGGGCTGTGCAGACGCACTGGAGACACAGTGCGAAGAGCTGTTGCAGGATAACCCGGGCCGAGGAGACGCACTGGAGACCAGATGCACTGAGCCGGCTTCATCCCTCCTGGCTTGATGCCCACTTTAGCCCGGCCAATTCGAGGAGCTGCAAAGTAACGTACCGGGCTGTGAATGTGCACTGGAGACACCGTGCGCTCCACCGCATAACACGGTGGCTGGCCAGTACGACGCCCCACCCGGTAAGCACGGGGAGTTGGCTCAGGTCTCCTACCTGACTCCGCCAATCTCCCCGTGTGCCCCCCCCAAGACATTTTTGGGGCTGCCTCTCGGGCTTCCTTGCCAGTTGTGTTCCCCCAAATCGCTGGCTCACTTTTCCTGCTGCCTCCACTCTCCTGGCTGCCTCCATCTGTTCCCATGGGAGGTGATCCCTTCCATCCAGGATCTCCTCCCATGTGTAGGATCCCTTGTCTCCAGAATGTCCTCCCACGTCCATTCCTCCTTATAGAGCTGCTCCTCCTTACCACGCTGCTTGGTCCTTTGGTGGTGGGTAGTTCTGTAACGATTGTCGTTGGGAGAAGGTGAAGAGGACCAAAGTGCAGCGTGGTACGTATTCATAAGTATTTTAATAAAGATGAATACTGGAACAAAAACAACAAACCGACAAACGAACAGTTCTGCAAGGTGCAACAAAAACACTAAACAGAAAATAACTACCCACACCCATAGTGGGAAAACAGGCTGCCTAAGTATGGTTCTCAATCAGAGACAACAATTGCCAGCTGCCTCTGATTGGGAACCATACCAGGCCAAACACATAGATATAGAAAACATAGAATGCCCACCCCAACTCACGCCCTGACCAAACTAAAATAGAGATAAAAGGGGAACTGAGGTCAGGACATGCCAGGGAGGTTGAAACCTAAAGAGATAGTGAGAGGAAGCAGAAAGCCCATGACCTGAACTTTGAGTAGCCTCACCCACAGCCGTTGATTGAAGTGTTGTCAATCATCGCAACACTATACTGAGAGCATTTGAACTAGTCTAATGCACCACATGCTCTCGTCTTAATGCATCCTCATGCTGTCATTTGCAACATCCCCTTGTGAGGATGTCCCTTTATCAGTGTTGTGCCTGTGCGACTTCGGGGTCGTTGTCACGCTGGCATAAAGTGTCGGGAGACAGGTGCAGGAATGCGTAATGTTTTTAAAATTATAC
Source organism: Oncorhynchus kisutch (assembly GCF_002021735.2). Lineage (NCBI taxonomy): Eukaryota > Metazoa > Chordata > Actinopteri > Salmoniformes > Salmonidae > Oncorhynchus > Oncorhynchus kisutch. The sequence goes on from NC_034197.2 coordinate 11,930,204, forward strand.
CCAAATTACGGCGTGCCGTGTAAAAGAACGGGGACGAAAACCAAACAGACACTATACAAAACACAGGGTTGAAAGGGCACACTTATACTAGTACTAATCAGTGGGAATAGGTGACAGGTGTGCGTAATGAAAGTTCCTGGAGGGATCCGTGGCAGTACCCCGACACGCGGCACCAGCAGTGCAATGACACCGGCCTCGGGGACGCGCACAGGAACGCAGTGCGGGTCGATCAGTTGCGTAGTTGTCAGAAGGGCCAGTAGCAGACGGACAGGTTGTGGCGGCATCGGAGGGGCCAGTTGTAGCTGCTGAAGTTGCATCGTCAGAAGGACTCCTTGTGGCAACGTCAAACGACCCAGTTGCAGCTGCCCCAGTCGCAGCTTCGTCGGACTGGTTATTCCCGCTGTCTTCCTTAAAGGTCCATTATTCTGTCACGTTGGTATGAAGATGAAGTTGATGAAGATGACGTTTTTTATTAAGCCCAAATTACGGAGACGAAGACCAAACAAACACGTAACAAAACACAGGGTAGAATCCCAAAACAAAAGAGCGAGGAATACTTTGAATAAATAGCACACAGTGATTAACTCACAGGACTAGACCCGTAATTATCTGCGCAATCCACAATGGCACGAAAGCCAAAACACGCAGCACAGGTATTCACACGCACCAGCGGACATTGTAACAATAATCAACAGGACACTGGTAAACCAAGGACACACTTATACAATTACTAATCACTGGGAATAGGGGCCAGGTGGGCATAATGAAAGTTCCGGAGGGATCCGTGACAGTCTTCTTAGACTCCATTAAATGTCCATCTAGCTTAGTGCTTGAATAAACGATCAAGATGTGTTAATAACCTAATAATAGGAAGCAAGACCTATCTCCATTTTTATTATATTCATCCACATATCTTTTCATACCCAATCAAGGGCAATAAGAAACCATCTGCCTTTCCACTCTATGTAACAGCACTCATATCTTTATATGTGACATCTGGTAGTTAGTGATTATTCATTGCTGAGAAATGGCTTGTTTTTTGGGCAATAAAGCATTTTGTGTGAATTAAGCCTTTTTTTCTGATATCTATTTAGATGGAAAATGGGCTTAATCTATTTTTTATAGCAGCTCGAATGAGACCTGACAGTTTTATTGTGATACCTTTGGAAATTAAAACCTATGAAGTGGCATGGCACAGCGTTGGGCTGAGCTGCTGCAACCTGATCTCAGAGCATAGGGTTTTATGTTTTGCTAAAAATGTGTGCCACTCCATTAAGTATGGTATGCTACTTTACTTTAGGTTACATTACATTGTTCTACCAATGTAATAGTGGTCACATTTGACACGTTAAGGATGATATATTACGTTCAACTGCTTTAGTATGATATACTACATTAGGTTAGGGTTTAAGGGTAGGGTTAAGGTTAAGGTTAGGGTTAGGAGTTAGGTTAAAGGGTTAAAGGGTTTTAAGGTTAAGGTTAGCGGAAGGGTTAGTTAACATACTAAGTAGTTGCATAGTAGCTAAAAGGTAGTAAGTAGTTACGAATTTTGTTTTTGTTTTTGCCTTAAGTAACCTACTGTCCATACCAAATGTAACATACAGTATCAAACTCATTTGAGTGTCCTGGATTTACATTTACTAAGTTACGTCTAGTCAATGTAATGTAGCCTAATGTAAAGTAACATATCATGCTAAATGGAGTGGCATGAGTGAGTGAGTGAGTGAGTGAGTGGTTAACAGGAGGGGCTGGGTTTCAACGAGGCTAAGTCATGATACTCCCGTACTGTATAATCAGTTATGATCTTCTCTTATGTTGAAGTTATGCAGAGTGTGTCAGGAGTTAACATTTCCTCACAGAGGATTTAAGCAATTGTATAGAATGCATAGAAATAGAATGACTAGAACATGGCATCATTGACTTGAATGGGGACCCTCATTTATTCATTGTATTCATTTATTCTATTTCTATACTTTTAATCCTATCTGATTGCTTAACTTTTAAGAAACTGGGTCTTGGAGATAAAAATGAGGAATAAAAGCAGGGTTGGCATGCCGATTGGCACAGGCCCCCTCATTTTCTTTCCATTTGTACACTGAAAAGGCACAAGAGAGCCTATTATTTATAATACACATAATCATTTCAAAAACAACATATTTTTGCGCCTCTGAATAATAGGCATTATGAATTTAATATGAAGTAGACATGACCAGAGGGCTATCATTGTCAGTTTATTGTCCTCGTGAAAGCAGGGCGTGGAATTTACATGTACACATTTTATGTCATTTCGCAGACACTCTTATCCAGACTTATTTACTGGAGCAATTAGAGTTAAGTGCCTTGCTCAAGGGCACATTGACACATTTTTCACCTTGTCGGCTCGGGGAATTGAACCAGCTGCCCAAACGTTCTAACTGCTAATATACCTGCCGCCCTATACATGTATTACTATACATATAATACACAGTTAATTTCTCTTGGGCGCAACGTCATCTGAAACACAGCTAAAACAAGCTGCAAATGCATCCAGCAAGTTTGTAGAGTCACACGCTTGATGTAGTCATTGCGTGCTAGGAATATGGGACCGAATACTACACTTTTGACTACTTTAATACCAGACTGGCCTCAGAGCCATACGAAACACATTCCACGTATTTCTGAACACCTCCAAGACGTATAATATCTACTAATAGAAATGAAAGAAGGGAGGATTGGTGGGCATAATCTGGGACCGTCTAGCAATCTAAAGGACGCATGTTCAAGTCGAATGGGGAACAACTGTAGCATTTTAGCTAACCCCTCCCTGAACCCTTATTTTTTTAACTTAACCCAATTAATCTAAGCTTCTACGTACTGTAAGTTCACAGAACCTTTGTCCTTTTAGTTCCCCTAACCTTTCACGTAAATTATCCTAACCTTTGTTGTTAGTTCACCTAACCATCAACGTAAATTCTCACCGTAATTGTCCTTTGTTGTTACCACGCAACAAGCAACCTGGTCTCAGAGAAAGACATACTGAGTGTACAAGATATTAGGGTCACCTTCCTAATATTGAGTTGCACCCCCTTTTGTCCTCAGAACAGCCTCAATTCGTTGGGGCATGGACTCTACAAGGTGTCGAAAGCGTTCCGCAGGGATGCTGGCCCATGTTGACTCCAATACTTCCCACAGTTGGGTCAAGTTGACTGGATGTCCTTTGGGAGGTGGACCATTCATGACTGTTGAGCATGAAAAACCCAGCAGCGTTGAGTTTCTTGATACACTCAAACCGGTTCGCCTGGCACCTACTACCATTCCTCGTTCAAAGGCCTTCTTTAACCGGTCTCCTCCCCTTCATATACACTGATTGAAGTGGATTTAACAGTTGACATCAATAAGGGATCATAGTTTCCACCTGGATGCACCTGGTCAGTCTATGTCACGGAAAGAGTTCTTAATGTTTTGTACACTCAGTGTATGTTCTCAATTTAAAATGATACCAGTAGACATTTGTATGATATTGTACAACCACTATTCCATTCATTATGTAAGCTAACATATCATACTAAATGCAGTGTCACAGATTTAAGTACAGAATAATATGAATTGCCCTGAGACAACGTTGTTAATACACATATAAGAGAATTTATCCAAATACTTAGGACTAGATACATGAAGTGCTGTCATTTCTAAACAGTAAAACAGATATGCATGAAAATACCCGAAAATAAAAAGTGACATTCTGTACTGTCGCCTTATTTGAAACGTTTGATCTCAAATCCAAAATGCTGGTGTATAGAGCCTAATTAAAAGTTTCAGCTTCACTGTCCAAATAAATACGTAGGGAAGTGTATTTAGGGCAGTCCACTCGGTGACAGGGTTGAGCACAGGGCAGGGCTGAAGGCTTTAGGCAAGACATGAAGCAGAGAGCCAGGAGGCAGGCAGGGGCACAGCAGGGTGAAAGTCAACAGACTGCAAGGGCTGGTCAGGCGTTAAGGCTTGTAAGGGCTTGGCCTAGTGCTTCCAGAGAGGCTGAGTGGATGGTCCAAGGTCTGAGCTGGGCAGGTATGGAGTGTTCTCTGCCAGCTGGAGATGGGAAGAGTAGGGGGATGGCTTTCAGCAGTGGAGAGAAAAGAAATAGGAATATGGAATAAAAAAGTAGCCTAGTGCTGGCAGGAAGGATTGTCCAAGGTCAGGCTTATCTGGTAGCTGGAGACTGAGTAGAGTAAGGTGTAAGGGAAACATTGCACTGTAAACAAGCTTATATCTTTAAATACAAAACATTCATCCATGGAATGACTTCAGTGCCTTCCTCTCTGTGTGAACCTGTGAGAGAGAGCTGGGGCCTCATTCATCAAAGGTGCACCAGTTCTCACGCAAAGGTTGGTATTTATACTTTTTTAACTTGATGGGAAAGTGTGAGTATTTCTACACACTTAAAAAAAAAATACGTACGCACAACTTTTAGTGGTTGATCAATTGTATTGCAAATATTATTATTTGGGGGGGAAATGGAGGTGTTTGATCCACAGGAATTATAATAATGCTAGGGTAATACAAACATTAAAACATAGGCCTAATGATAAAACAGATGCATTTGCCAATGGTAAGAAGATCGCATAGCAGCATGTAGCCTAATAGAAGTAACTGCCAAAATAATGGTAACACTTAAGTAAATGAACGATACAAAGTATATTGAAATCAGGTGCTTCCACACAGGTGTGGGTCCTGAGTTTATTAAGCAATTAATTAATTTAATCTCAGAGCGTATACCAAGGCAGGACGTTTTCCCACCAGAAAAATGTTTCCATCAAATTGACTTGTTGCGGAGAAAAGGCTGCGCGTGACGACGTAGTGCACAAACAAAATCATTTCGATAAATACAAGTTCAATGGGTATCCGTCACGTTTTGAACTTCACTGATGGTTTCCGCACATACAATATTTTGAGTTATATAGCGAGCGTGCCCAATCTGGCATTGGCGCATGCGTTCTAGCCAATAGCTAGCATGTACAGTGTGGGTATAGCCTACATGATGCAGACAAGCATCGATGATCACGTCACCAAGAATAAGAGCCTCGATATTTGTCAGAAAGGAGCATCTAGCTTATCACCTTGCACCTTCACCACCCTGTGAAATTCATCACTTGTTTCATCTGTAGCCTAATGAACTGCATGTTTTCCCGAGTCGTGGTGGGAGGAACACACAACATGTCATTTAATTTGATACGATGGTTAATTACATCAATATCTGGCCTGTCATTTAAATTTTTTATCCAACATGTACTTCACTCGCTTAGAAAGGTTGGATGGAGACCTGGTTATAGAAACCAAAGAATGTATTGATGAACAAAATATTGTGTGTGGAGGAAATGGAATGGGATAATGACAAGGAAATGTGATGCTGGCCTGGAGATGGTGGGTGTGAGTATGTGGGTCTGGGCAGGTGTGATGATGGCCTGGAGATGGTGGGTGTGAGTATGTGGGTCTGGGCAGGTGTGATGATGGCCTGGAGATGGTGGGTGTGAGTATGTGGGTCTGGGCAGGTGTGATGATGGCCTGGAGATGGTGGGTGTGAGTATGTGGGTCTGGGCAGGTGTGATGATGGCCTGGAGATGGTGGGTGTGAGTATGTGGGTCTGGGCAGGTGTGATGATGGCCTGGAGATGGTGGGTGTGAGTATGTGGGTCTGGGCAGGTGTGATGATGGCCTGGAGATGGTGGGTGTGAGTATGTGGGTCTGGGCAGGTGTGATGATGGCCTGGAGATGGTGGGTGTGAGTATGTGGGTCTGGGCAGGTGTGATGATGGCCTGGAGATGGTGGGTGTGAGTATGTGGGTCTGGGCAGGTGTGATGATGGCCTGGAGATGGTGGGTGTGAGTATGTGGGTCTGGGCAGGTGTGATGATGGCCTGGAGATGGTGGGTGTGAGTATGTGGGTCTGGGCAGGTGTGATGTAGTTGATTGTTTAAAAATGTGGGCTGTAGCATTTACTTGTAAATGGTTTGAATAGGCAATCAATATTGCAGAATACGCTGACAGTGTTTGGCACTTGCTATAGGAGGCATGCATTTTTTTTTGTCAAGGCCCAGTTCTAACTTTTCCAAATCATATAGCAAATGAGGGCATTTTTGCTACCATAGAAGGTGGGCTTTTTCCAAGCGAGGTTCCAACGCTCGTTCATGAACACACAAAAATAGGCTCTGATGAAAACGTGCATATGTTGCGCTCGACAGTTTAATAAATTGCAATCATTTGTTGCTCCCGCAAATCCTAGGTTCTCCACATATGCCAAAACTTTGTGAGAAATGTACACATGGTTGATTCATGAGGCCCCTGGAGAGGAGCTGGAGAATCCTGGCAGCCGGTTAAGAGGGCCTGGCTGGCACACCAAAAGCTGTTTGTCAGAGATAGAGGCTCCTGGCCAGCAGGCAGACTAATTGCCTGATAGAACCAGGGGCCTCATTTATCAATCATGCGTAAATCTCACAAAATTGTTTTGGTCCTTTGTAACGTAGATGGTAGAGAAAGGTGCTTGTAATGCCACGTTGGAGGGTTTGATTCCCATGATCCCCAAAAACAGAAGGTTCGGGACAAGGTAGCACATCCGGTGAACAGGTCAGGGTTCCATAGCCACAAGCAGAACAGTTGAAACTGGAGCAGCAGCACGGCCAGGTGGACTGGGGACAGCCAGGAGTCATCAGTCCAGGTAGTCCTGAGGCATGGTCCTAGGGCTCAGGGTCATCCGGGAGGGAAAGGAGAGAGGGAGAGAGAGAGAATTAGAGGGACTATACTTATATTCACACATGACACCAGATAAGACAGGAGAATTACACCAGATATAACAGACTGACTCTAGCCCCTTGGCACAGACTATTGCAACATACAGTGCATTCAGAAAGACCCCTTGACTTTTTCCACATTTTGTTATATTACAGCCTTCTTCTAAAATGTATTAAATGTGTTTTTTTCCCTCATCAATCTACACACAGTACCCCATAAGGATAAAGCGAAAACAGATTCTAGACATATTTTAGACAGATGTTTTAAAAATAAAAAACAAAAATACCTTATTTACATAAGTATTCAGACCCTTTGCTATGACACTCAAAATTGAGCTCAGGTGCATTCTGTTTCCATGGATCATCCTTGAGATGTTGCTACAACATAATTGGTTGGAGTCCACCTGTGATAAACTCTATTAATTGGACATGATTTGGAAAGACACACACATGTCTATATAAGGTCCCACAGTTGACAGTGCATGTCAGAGCAAAAAACAATCAATGAGGTTCAAGGAATTGTCTGTAGAGCTGTTGTTGTTTTTCAGAGGCAGGGACTGGGAGACTAGTCAGGATCGAGGAAAAGATGAACGGAGCAAAGTCCAGAGAGATCCTTGGTGAAAACCTGCTCCAGAGCGCTCAGGACCTCAGACTGAGGCGAAGGTTCACCTTCCAACAAGAAGACGACCCTGAGCACACAGCCAAGACAGCACAGGAGTGGCTTCGGGACAAGTCTTTGAATGTCCTTGAGTGGCACAGCCAGAGCCCGGACTTGAACCCGATCGAACATCTTTGGAGGGACCTGAAAATAACTGTGCAGCAAATTTCCCCATCCAACCTAACAGAGCTTGATAGGATCTGCAGAGAAGAATGGGAGAAACTCCCCAAATACAGGTGTGCCAGGCTTGTAGCGTCATACCCAAGAAGACTCGAGGCTGTAATCACTGCCAAAGGTGCGTCACCAAAGTACTGAGTAAAGGGTCTGAATACTTATGTAAATGTATATACATTTGCGAAAAATTCAAAAAACCTGTTTTTTCTTTGTCATTATGGGGTATTGTGTATAGATTGATGAGGGAGGAGGGGAATGATTTCAAATCAAATCAAATCAAATTTTATTTGTCACATACACATGGTTAGCAGATGTTAATGCGAGTGTAGCGAAATGCTTGTGCTTCTAGTTCCGACAATGCAGTAATAACCAACGAGTAATCTAGCTAACAATTCCAAAACTACTACCTTATACACACAAGTGGAAAGGGATAAAGAATATGTACATAAAGATATATGAAGGAGTGATGGTACAGAGCGGCATAGGCAAGATGCAGTAGATGGTATCGAGTACAGTATATACATATGAGATGAGTATGTAAACAAAGTGGCATAGTTTAAAGTGGCTAGTGATACATGTATTACATAAAGATGCAGTAGATGATATAGAGTACAGTATATACGTATACATATGAGATAAATAATGTAGGGTATGTAAACATTATATTAAGTAGCATTGTTTGAAGTGGCTAGTGATATGTTTTACATCAATTCCCATCAATTCCCATTATTAAAGTGGCTGGAGTTGAGTAAGTGTGTTGGCAGCAGCCACTCAATATTAGTGGTGGCTGTTTAACAGTCTGATGGCCTTGAGATAGAAGGTGTTTTTCAGTCTCTCGGTCCCAGCTTTGATGCACCTGTACTGACCTCGCCTTCTGGATGATAGCGGGGTGAACAGGCAGTGGCTCGGGTGGTTGTTGTCCTTGATGATCTTTATGGCCTTCCTGTAACATCGGGTGGTGTAGGTGTCCTGGAGGGCAGGTAGTTTGCCCCCGGTGATGCGTTGTGCAGACCTCACTACCCTCTGGAGAGCCTTACGGTTGTGGGCGGAGCAGTTGCCGTACCAGGCGGTGATACAGCCCGACAGGATGCTCTCGATTGTGCATCTGTAGAAGTTTGTGAGTGCTTTTGGTGACAAGCCGAATTTCTTCAGCCTCCTGAGGTTGAAGAGGCGCTGCTGCGCCTTCTTCACGATGCTGTCTGTGTGGGTGGACCAATTCAGTTTGTCTGTGATGTGTACGCCGAGGAACTTAAAACTTACTACCCTCTCCACTACTGTCCCATCGATGTGGATAGGGGGGTGTTCCCTCTGCTGTTTCCTGAAGTCCACAATCATCTCCTTACTTTTGTTGACATTGAGTGTGAGGTTATTTTCCTGACACCACACTCCGAGGGCCCTCACCTCCTCCCTGTAGGCCGTCTCGTCGTTGTTGGTAATCAAGCTTACCACTGTTGTGTCGTCCGCAAACTTGATGATTGAGTTGGAGGCGTGCGTGGCCACGCAGTCGTGGGTGAACAGGGAGTACAGGAGAGGGCTCAGAACACACCCTTGTGGGGTCCCAGTGTTGAGGATCAGCGGGGTGGAGATGTTGTTACCTACCCTCACCACCTGGGGGCGGCCCGTCAGGAAGTCCAGTACCCAGTTACACAGGGCGGGGTCGAGACCCAGGGTCTCGAGCTTGATGACGAGTTTGGAGGGTACTATGGTGTTAAATGCTGAGCTGTAGTCGATGAACAGCATTCTCACATAGGTATTCCTCTTGTCCAGATGGGTTAGGGCAGTGTGCAGTGTGGTTGAGATTGCATCGTCTGTGGACCTATTTGGGCGATAAGCAAATTGGAGTGGGTCTAGGGTGTCAGGTAGGGTGGAGGTGATATGGTCCTTGACTAGTCTCTCAAAGCACTTCATGATGACGGAGGTGAGTGCTACGGGGCGGTAGTCGTTTAGCTCAGTTACCGTAGCTTTCTTGGGAACAGGAACAATGGTGGCCCTCTTGAAGCATGTGGGAACAGCAGACTGGGACAGGGATTGATTGAATATGTCCGTAAACACACCAGCCAGCTGGTCTGCGCATGCTCTGAGGGCGCGGCTGGGGATGCCGTCTGGGCCTGCAGCCTTGCGAGGGTTAACACGTTTAAATGTTTTACTCACCTCGGCTGCAGTGAAGGAGAGTCCGCATGTTTTGGTTGCGGGCCGTGTCAGTGGCACTGTATTGTCCTCAAAGCAGGAGGACTTAATCTATTTCAGAATAAGGCTGTAACATAACAAATGTGGAAAAAGTCAAGGGTTCTGAATACTTTCCAAATGCACTATATGTACAGCAGGACCAAATCGGAGAGATAGTTAGGAACAAGCCCATGTAATGCTTTGTAGGTTAGAAGTAAGACCTTTAAATCATCCTTAGCCTTAACTAGAAGCCACTGTAGAGAATTTGCTGCCATCAACTTCCTTATGTCTAAAACACAGGCTTCCAGGGTAGGCCATTTTTGGGCTTCACCATGTTTCATTGAAATGTACAGTGTGTCGTCTGCATAGCAGTGACAGTTGACATTGTGTTTCCGAACGACATCACCAAGAGGTAGAATATATAGTGAAAACAATAGTGGTCCTTAAAAGAAACCTAGAAGAACACTGAAACGTAGAATTGATTTGTCAGAGGACAAACCATCCACAGAGGCAAACTGATATCTTTCCGACAGATAAGATGCAAACCAGGCAAGAAGTTGTCCGTGTAGAGCAATTAGGGTTTCCAATCTCTCCAAAACAATGTGGTGATCGATGGTGTCAAAGTGGCACTAAGGTCTAGGAGCACAAAGACAGATGCAGAGCCTTGGTCTGGGGCCATTAAAAGGTCATTCACCACCTTCATAAGCACAGTCTCAGTACTATGATGGGGTCTAAAACCAGACGGAAGCATTTTTTTTTTTTTCTTCAGGAAGGCAGTGAACTGCTTTTTCTTACATTTTTGAGAGGAACTTGGTCAAGGTTTGGCTTTTTCAAAATAGGCTTTATTACTGACACTTTCTGTGAGTTTGGTACACATAGTGAGCCGTTTATTATGTTCAACATAGGAGGGCCAAGCACAGGAAGTAGCTTTTTCAATAGTTTAGTTGGAATAGGGTCCAGTATGCAGCTGGAAGGTTTAAAGGCCATTACTATTTTTGTGAATGTGTCAAGAGATACAGGATAAAAAACTTCAGTGTGCCCATTGATCCTAGGTCCTGGCAGTTCTGTGCAGACTCAGAAGAACTGAGCTTTGGAGACAATTCATGAATTCATCACTGCTGAAGTAAAATCCTCTCTTAGGGGGACGATGCTTTTTAGCTAGTTTTGCGACAGTATAAAAAATACATTTGGGCTTGTTCCTTTTTTCCACAATTAGGTTGGAAAAATAGGCTGATCGAGCAGCAGTGATGTCTCTTCGATACTGCACGGTACTTTCCTTCCAATCTAGACTTCCAGTTTGGTGAAGCGCCATTTCCGTTCCAATTTTCTGGAAGCTTGCTTCAGGACTGGGGTATTTTCTGCATACCAGGGAGCTCATTTCTTGTGACAAATGTTTTTTGTTTTTAGGGGTGTGACTGCATCTAGGGTATTATGCAAGGTTACATTTAGATCCTCAGTTAGGTGGTTAACAGATTTTTGTACTCCGACGTCCTTGGGTAGGTGGAGGGAGTCTAGGAAAGGGAATCTAGGAATCTTTGGGTTGTCCGAGAATTTAAAGCATGGCTTTTGATAATCCTTGATTGGGGTCTGAGCAGATTATTTGTTGCGATTGCAAACATAGTAAAATGGTGGTCCGATAGTCGTTCGATAGTCCAGGATTATGCAGAGAAATCCACAATATTTATTCCAAGGGACAAAACTAGATCCAGTGTAAGACTGTGGCAATGCGTAGGTCTGGAGAAATGTTGGACAAAACTCACTGAGTTGATGATGACTCCAAAAGCCTTAAGGAGTGGGTCTGTGGACTTTTCTATGTGAATATTGAAGACACCAAAATGTGAATATTATCTGTCATGACTACAAGGTCCAATAGGAATTTAGGGAACTCAGTCAGGAATGCTGTATACAGCCCAGGAGGCCTATAACCAGTAGCTATAAAAAGTGATTGAGTAGGCTGCATAGACTTCATGACTAGAAGCTCAAAAGACGGGAAAAAAAAATTATAGAAATGTTTTGTCGTAAATGTTAGCAGCACCTCCGCCTTTGTGGGATGTGTGGGGGATGTGCTCAATAGTGTAACAAGGAGGAGAGTCCTCATTTAACACAATAAATTCATCAGGCTTGAGCCATGTTTAAGTCAAGCTGTCACGTTCTGACCTTAGTTTCTTTGTTTTGTCTTTGTTTTAGTATGGTCAGGGCGTGAGTTGGGGTGGGCAGTCTATCTTTGGCCTGGTATAGTTCTCAATCAGAGGCAACTGTCAATCGTTGTCCCTGATTGAGAACCATACTTAGGTAGCCTGGATTCACTTTTGAGTTGTGGGCGATTGTTTCCTGTGTCTGTGTGTTCCACACGGAACTGGTTCAGTTTGTTATTTCTGTATTTTGTCGTGTTCAGTTTATTCTATTAAATATGGACACTTACCACGCTGCACATTGGTCCTCCTCTTCTCCTTCATACGACGACCGTTAGACAGGCCAATCAAGTCAAGGTTATGATCAGTGATTAGTTCATTGACTATGACTGCCTTGGAAGTGAGGGATCTAACAAACCTCTATAGGATTGGTGGGTCCCCTCAGAACGTTTGAGCTAACGTAGGTTAATGCGATTAGCATGCAATTGTAAGTAACAAGAACATTTCCCAGGACATAGACATATCTGATATTGGCAGAAATCTTAAATTCTTGTTAATCTACAGTAACTGCACTGTCCAATTTACGGAAGTTTACATACAGCTTAGCCAAATACATTTAAACTCAGGTTCACCATTCCTGACATTTAATCCTAGTAAAAATTCCCTGTTTTAGGTCAGTTAGGATCACCACTTTATTTTAAGAATGTGAAATGTCAGAATAATTGTAGAGAGAATGATTTATTTCAGCTTTTATTTCTTTCACCACATTCCCAGTGGGTCAGAAGTTTACATACACTCAATTAGTATTTGGTAGCATTGTCTTTAAATTGTTTAACTTGGGTCAAACATTTGGGGTAGCCTTCCACAAGCTTCCCACAATAAGTTAGGTGAATTTTGACCCATTCCTCCTGACAGAGCTGGTGTAAGTGAGTTAGGTTTGAAGGCCTCCTTGCTCACTCACACTTTCTCAGTTCTGCCCACAAATTTTCTATAGGATTGAGTTCAGGGCTTTGTCATGGCCACTCCAATACCTTGACTTTGTTGTCCTCAAGCCATTTTGTCACAACTTTGGAAGTATGCTTGGGGTCATTGTCCATTTGGAAGACCCATTTGCGACCAAAGCCTTAACTTCCTGACTGATGTCTTGAGATGTTGCTTCAGTATATCCAAATCATTTTCCTCCCTCATGAAGCCATCTATTTTGTGAAGTGCACCAGTCCCTCCTGCAGCAAAGCACTCCCACAACATGATGCTGCCACCCCGTGCTTCACAGTTGGGAAGGTGTTCTTCGACTTGCAAGCCTCCCCCTTTTACCTCCAAACATAACGATGGTCATTATGGCCAAACAGTTCCATTTTTGTTTCGTCAGACCAGACCAGAGGACATTTCTCCAAAAAGTAAGATCTTTGTCCCCACGTGCAGTTGCAAACCGTAGTCTGGCTTTCTTATGGTGGTTTTGGAGCAGTGGCTTCTTCCTTGCTGAGCGGCCTTTCGGGTTATGTTGATATAGGACTAGTTTTACTGTGGATATAGATACTTTTGTACATGTGTTCTCCAGCATCTTCACAAGGTCCTTTGCTGTGGTTCTGGGATTGATTTGTACTTTTCGCACCAAAGTACATTCATCTCTAGGAGACAAAACGCGTCTCTTTCCTGAGTGGTATGACGTCTGCGTGGTGCCATGGTGTTTATACTTGTGTGCAATTGTTTGTACAGATGAACGTGGTACCTTCAGGCATTTGTAAATTGCTCCCAAGGATGAACCAGACTTGTGGAGGTCTACAATTATTTTTCTGGGGTCTTGGCTGATTTCTATTTAGATGGACTGAGTTTGAAGGTAGGTCTTGAAATACATCCACAGGTACACCTCCAATTGACTCAAATGATGTCAATTAGCCTATCAGAAGCTTCTAAAGCCATCACATCATTTTCTGGAATTTTCCAAGCTGTTTAAATGCACAGTCAACTTTGTGTATGTAAACTTCTGACCCACTGGAATTGTGATACAGTGAATTATAAGTGAAATAATCTGCCTGTAAACAATTATTGGAAAAATGACTTGTGTCATGCATGAAGTAGATGTCCTAACCGACTTGCCAAAGCGATAGTTTGTTAACAATAAATTTGTGGAGTGTTTGAAAAATGAGTTTTAATGACTTCAACCTAAGTGTATGTAAACTTCCGACTTCAACTGTATTACAGTGAAAGAATACCATGCTATTGTTTGAGGAGAGGAGAGTGGAATAATACATTTTTAACCAGTTAGATTTGGGTCCTGAGCTACAGGCAGTTAGATTTGGGTATGTCATTTTAGGGTCGAAAATTGAAAAAAAGGGTCCGATCATTAAGAGGTTTTAGCCCTATTTTATATGTGAGATATCTCAATCTCTTTCAATAATGACAGGAATGGAAGAGGTCTTTATTCCATTGAGATTGCTAAGGCGAACACCGCCATGTTTAGTTTTGCCCAACATAGGTCGAGGCACAGACAAGGTCTCAATGGGAATAGCTGAGCAGGCTGGCTAAATGCCTGCTACCTGGCCTGCACCCTATCTCAATGTGGAGCTAGGGGAGTTAGAGCCCGATCTATGTTGATAGATAATATGAGAGCAACCTTCCAGGTGGGATGGAGTCTGTCAGTTCAGCAGTTCAGACTTGGTCCTGCTTGTGGGTGAGTCCAGACAGAGGGCCAATTATCTATAAATTCTATATTTTGGGAGGGGCAGAAATGGGCTTCCAACTCGGCTATCCTCACTACAAAGCGATAGTTCTCCTGTGTATTATGAGTACAGCGACTGCAATTAGATGGCATGGCGTTGATGTTACTACTTTTTGTTGTTTATCATGTCCAGATAAGGCGTCCGAGGTGAGAAACGTTGAATGAAAATAGTAGAGCGAGGAAAAACCTATGACATTGGTAAATGTGTTAAATGCAGAGTTTTGATGAAACGGTCATTAAAAGTAAACAAACAGCAACAGCAGCACGGAGACAACGTGGTGTGGGCTGAATGTTTATTATTTTTATTAACAATTATTGCGAGGGACTTTGTCTTACATGTCCTTTCCATCATCCCATCCCGTTTTCTCCACACAAAATCAGAGATGCTGCTACTATGGATTCCATCTAGCCCCAACCCTAAATAACACCATTATCTAATAGTAGACCTCACCCCAGCTCAGTGTGATAATGAATGTTACTGTGGGGGTGTCTTATATTCTTTCCCATAATCCATTCCCATTTGCTCCTCACACCTCTAGCAGGTAGGCAGATTTACTGGACATTTACGCACACCTCTGGCAGGCAGGCAGGCAAGCAGATATGTTGGAGCCTAACCCTCGTCTTCCTTGCATGCTGTGGAGCTTAAGGATTTAGGGATGCAGAGGATTAGAGGATTTCAGATTGCGGCGAGGAAGAGAGAACCAAAAAAAAAGAGAAAGCCATGAAATGCAGCTGTCTAAAAATGGCTCAGGTGCTGCAGCATCTAGATTAGAACCCATTATTTCACCCCCTGAGGGAGAGAAGAAAGAGAAGCCACCATTGAGAGCGCATTGTTGCATGCCTGGGAGGGCGTGCTTTAGAATACTTAGAAGTAAAGGAGGTAACAGGGACATGGGAACCCTGCCTTTTAATCTTCTTGTAGTTTTCTGGGTATACTACTCTTCAATTATACTAGTATACTATACAAATGATGTGATCTTTTTATCATGTTGTACTGTGTCTTAAGATATTTGCATTTCTTGTGAACTTTGAAATTGTGTGAAAACCAGATTCCCCGCTGGAAAATACCGCATTTGAAATCACAATTCTTTCAAAGCCAATTTCACTTGGGGAGTTTGGAAATGCCACAGTTGCACATCTAAATAGTACATTTTAACAGTAATATTAGGGTTTCACAGCTGTCTGACACAAAGCAATGAAATGGTTGGAATCATATCCCAACAAAAGAGCCATCCTACTGGGCACACACTGGTTGAATCAATGTTGTTTCCATGGAATATCAAATCAAATTGTATTAGTCACATGCGCCGAATACAACAGAACAAAATGCAACAAATATGGATAAGAATAAGAAATAAAAGTAACGTAATTAAAGGGCAGCCATAAAATAACAATAGTGAGACTAAATACAGGGGGGTAACGGTACAGAGTCAATGTGCGGGGGCACCGGTTAGTTGAGGTAATATGTACATGTAGGTAGAGTTTTTAAAGTGATTATGCATAGATGACAAGAGTAGAGAGTAGGCCATTTGATTAGGTGTTCAGGAGTCTTATGGCTTGGTGGTAGAAGCTGTTTAGAAGCCTCTTGGACCTAGACTTGGCACTCCAGCACCGCTTGCCGTGCGGTAGCAGAGAGAATGATCTTTGACTAGGGTGGCTGGAGTCTTTGACAATTTGTAGGGCTTTCCTCTGACACCGCCTGGTATAGAGGTCCTGGATGGCAGGAAGCTTGGTCCCAGTGATGTACTGGGCCGTTCACACTACCCTCTGTTGTGCCTTGCGGTCGGAGGCCGAGCAGTTACCATACCAGGCAGTGATGCAACCAGTCAGAAAGCTCTCGATGGTGCAGCTGTAGAACCTTTTGAGGATCTGAGGACCCATGCCAAATCTTTTCAGTCTCCTGAGGGGGGAGTAGATTTTGTCGTGCCCTCTTCAGAGATTACATTGAACCAACATGGAATAGACGTTAAATTGATGTCTGTGCTAGTGGTGCACTGCTCAGCTGTTTGTTCACCCACACCCAACCGCAATTGCTAATAACCCATCCTCAACGGCCGACTGTATGTGATAAAGTGAAAATCTTTAACAGATACTTTTTCTAAACCCGAAAAGGGAAAACTTCTAAGTGTTATTCAGCGAAAAAGGCAAATATCCAAATCGGATTTTAGTAACCACATTGTTGGCCTGTACATCAATCATGATGGATTGACAAATATCCACTTTGTTACATGTGCAACAATCAAGCATCCTTCTGTCCCCCGCGTTTACCACATCTATCCACATTAGCTTCTCTATGTCTTTCCAGGAGTTCAAACTCATTTTCGTGTCTTTGAAATCCAGACACAAGGTATCATAAAGTGTTTTTTGTTCTTGTTCTGATAGCCTTCTGTTAAAGTTATACATGTTTGTTATCAAGGAAGTTGTTAAGGAAGTGAGTTTGTGTTTAAACAGGATGTACCGCCCCCCTACCGTCAACCAATCATTTCAATGTGGAGCTATGCAGATTCCTCTGCAATGTTACAAACTTTGGGCGGTGCTCGGCATGCTGGGAGACTCCGGACTGCTAGTATAGACAATGTGCTGTAGGCTACAGCTAGAGACTGCTGAACAATGTTTTAACGGGGTGCAGGATATATTTTTTTGCCTGATGCAGGTTGCTTGTGCTTATAATTTGAAGGCTATTTGTCAGTCAATTTGTCTATAATTAGGTAGGCCTACATACAGCTTCTCTTCTGTTGTTATACTATACAATGCCCTAGAACAGAGTTTCTGTTTTGGTTTTAGCCCTAGCACTACACAGCTGATTTAAATATTCAAAGCTTGATGATGAGTTGGTTATTTGAATCAGCTGTGTAGTGTTAGTGCAAAAAAAAAAAAACATGCAACATGTAAAGTGTTGGTCCCATGTTTCATGAGAAACATTTCAGATGCAAAAAAAGCACATTTCTCTTGAATTTTGGGCACAAATTTGTTTAAATCCCTGTTAGTAAGCGTTTCTCCTTTGCCAAGACAATCCATCCACCTGATAAGTGGCATACCAAGAAGCTTATTAAACAGCGTGGTCATTACACAGGTGCACCTTGTTCTGGCGACAATATAAGGTCACTCTAAAATGTGCAGTTTTGTCACACAACACAATGCAACAGATGTCTCAAGTTTTGAGGGAGCATGCAATTGGCATGCTGACTGCAGGAATGTCCACCAGAACTGTTGCCAGAGAATTTAATGTTAATTTCTCTACCATAAGCCACCTCCAATGTAATTGTATAGGCCTGCATACTCACCAGACATGTCATCCATTGCGCAAGTTTGGGTTGCTCTGGATCAATGTGTACTACAGCGTGTTCCAGTTCCCGACAATATCCAGCAACTTTTCACAGCCATTGAAGAGAAGTGGGACAAGATTCCACAGGCCACAACCAACAGTCTAATCAACTCTATGTAAAGGAGATGTGTAGCGCTGCATGAGACAAATTGTGGTCACATCAGGCACTGGCTGGTTTTCTGATCCACTCCCCTAACTTGTTTTTAATGGTATCTGTGACCAACAGATGCATATCTGTATTCCCAGTCATGGAAAATCCATAGATTAGGGCCTAATTTATTTATTTAAATTGACCGATTTCCTTCTATGAACTGTAACTCTGTAAAATCTTTGAAATGGTTGCATGTTGCATTCATATTTTTGTTCAGTGTTAGCTGACATCGGTAAAGTTTTCTCTGTCATCTCTGCTTCTTTCGCAGAGGAAATACATGAAGGTACCGGGGGATAAAATGCAATAACAGGAAAGAAAAGGGAAATATTTTCTGTGCAAAATTTCTAAATGACATCCGTTTGACTGGTTGTAAAGGAAATACAAAGCTGTGCAAACTACCCAACATGTTTCTGATAAGATTTGAGTTCGGCTTGGATGCATATTTTATGTGGTTGAAATAGTATCAGCTTTTAATATGCTGATAAAGACAGCATCTCTAGATGGTATCTAACTGGGCATTGGCATTCTCTCAACTACGTTTTTTTCTCTTAATGAATTCAACTCCATAATCCTTTTTGCCTCTTTGGATCGACATGAACCTTTTCTGCCCTGAATGCATTTGGGGATTGGTGTGTAGGCTATTTGGTGCGCTTTATGCACTTACAGTTAGGACCTAAGATTTAGGCTTATGCACCATTGCCAGATTGCCAAAAACAATTAAAGAAAAACCTCAGTGTAGCCTATAGATATAATTTTCCCAAGAATAATATATTTATGAATTTGTTAAGGTATTGTTTTTCCCTTTATTCAACCCACCACCCACCCATCCTTCATCCACGCAATATTTCATGACGGGCTATGAGTCAACCCGTGCATCACTAGTCTGTGTTTAGTGGCATGTCTAGGAGATGTGATATTATAGCACAACTGAATGCTCCTGTCTTTGATAGCAGCGTGACTCTGAGCCACTCTCCATTGCTGTGGCTCCCCTCTCCTTCGCAGGGAAATATCAGCTGTCATGGCGATGTGTTGTTGGAGGGAGAGCCTTGAGTTGTAATTGAGGGGCACAAGGCAGGAGTAGAACCGCTGCTCCCACCTCCCTCAGAGATGTCCCTTTCCAGGAAATGAGCGAAGCAATACACGCCAAAGATTTTTAATTCATTTGATCACCACGGATACTTAGGATCTTGAAAGATTTCAATCCAAAAGGTTGACCTTTTGGCGTATCATTAAACACTGTCCTTGTTGCATTGTGGACTGCAACATGTGTAATACAAATTCGAATGCATCATTACTAATGCAATACAACTCATGTTGTGCACTGCAAGCAGTGTATTTGGTATCTCTCGCATCGTGTCGTTAGGTCTTTGCAAAGATGGACTGGACAGTCTTGTTTTTGCTGGAGAGCTGAGTCGATTCATAACAGCCAGGAGAGAAAGTGCATACATCTGTCTAATGACTAGGTTTCTATGGAAACCAGGTTATATTTTGAAGGCACTTGAGGTGAAAAACCCCAGGGCTTCCGTTTTTCTCTTTGACTCTGCATCAAAACAATGCTTAATTAAATTAGTGGGCTATTCTGAAAGGCTGCATATGCTCCAGACAAGGCCTAGCTTGGTAGCACTTTATATTGGCTGAGGTCTCAGTCAGCCCTTTTTATCTTCCATTATCCTTATATTTAAATAGGCTACTTTACAGTAGAGCTTTTTTACCGGGCCTACTGGCACCAGCGTTGAGCGTGATGTTGATATAAATGTATGTTGGAGCTTCTGAGCTTTTAAGACAAAACAATACAAATACATTTAAATGATGAATCCTTTTTTTCAATTATAAGTCCAGAAACATGACATATTCTGTCACGTGGTCTTTTGATACAAGGCCTATGTAGGCTCAAACACATGGATTGATGTTGTGGAAATATAAGGGTTGAATCACAGCTACAGTGGCTTGCAAAATTATTCACCCCCCCTTCGCATTTTTCCTATTTTGTTGGCTTACAACCTGGAATTAAAATAGATTTTGGGGGGATTTGAATCATTTGATTTACACAACATGCCTACCACTTTGTAGATGCAAAATATTTTTTATTGTGAAACAAACAAGAAATAAGACAAACAAATCTGAAAACTTAAGCATGCATAACTAATCACCCCTCCCAAAGTCAATACTTTGTAGAGACACCTTTTGCAGCAATTACAGCTACAAGTCTCTTGGGGTATGTCTCTACAAGCTTGGCACATCTAGCCACTAGGATCTTTGCCCATTCTTCACATAAAAACTGCTCCAGCTCCTTCAAGTTGGATGGGTTCTGCTGGTGTACCGCAATCTTTCAGTCATACCACAGATTCTCAATTGGATTGAGGTCTGGGCTTTGACTAAGCCATTCCAAGACATTTAAATGTTTCCCCTTAAATCACTCGAGTGTTGCTTTAGCAGTATGCTTAGGGTCATTGTCCCGCTGGAAGGTGAACCTCTGTCCCAGTCTCAAATCTCTGGAAGACTGAAACAGGTTTCCCTCAAGAATTTCCCTTTAGCGCCATCCATCATTCCTTCAATTCTGATCAGTTTCCCAGTCCCTGCCGATGAAACACATCCCCACAGCATGATGCTGCCACCACCATGCTTCACTGTGGGGATGGTGTTCTCGGGGTGATGAAAGTGTTGGGTTTGAGCCAGACAGCTTTTTCCTTGATGGCCAAAAAGCTAAATTTTAGTCTCATCTGACCAGAGTACCTGTTTCCATATGTTTGGGGCCGTCTCTCACATGCCTTTTGGCGAACACCAAACGTGTTTGCTTATTTTGTTCTTTAAGCAATGGCTTTTTTCTGACCACTCTTCCGTAAAGCCCAGCTCTGTGGAGTGTACGGCTTGAAGTGGTCCTATGGACAGATACTCCAATCTCCGCTGTGGAGCTTTGCAGCTCTTTCAGGGTTATCTTTGGTCTCTTTGTTGCCTCTCTGACTAATGCGCTCCTTGCCCTGTCTGTGAGTGTTGGCGGGTGGCCCTGTCTTGGCAGGTTTGTTGTGGTGACATATTTTTTAAATGTTTTAATAATGGATTTAATGGTGCTCTGTGGGATGTTCAAAGTTTCTGATATTTTTTTAGAACCCAACCCTGATCTGTACTTCTCCATGACTTTGTCCCTGACCTGTTTGGAGAGCTCCTTGGTCTTCATGGTTTCACTTGCTTGGTGGTGCCCCTTGCTTAGTGGTGTTGCAGACTCTGGGGCCTTTCAGAACAGGTGTATATATACTGAGATCATGTGACAGATCATGTGACACTTAGATTGAACACAGATGGACTTTATTTAACTAATTATGTGTCTTCTGAAGGTAATTGGTTGCACCAGATCTTATTTAGGGACTTCATAGCAAAGGGGGTGAATACATATGCAGGCACCAATTTTCCTTTTAAAAAAAAGTAAAAAATGTTAACAACTTTTTTTTTTCATTTCACTTTACTAATTTGGACTATTTTGTGTATGTCCATTACATGAAATCCAAATAAAAATCCATTTAAATTACAGGTTGTAATGCAACAAAATAGGAAAAACACCAAGGGGATGAACACTTTTACAAGGCACTGTACATGTACCACTACTGCACTAGCTGTCGTTAGTATTTACTGTGGTTGGACCTTTCTCATTTACATCATGGTGTAATGTAATTAATCAAAAAATATTGGCCCAGGGAGAGCCAATAATGCAAGACACCATATTGATGTTTAAACCATTGGGAGTACTCCAGCTGGCTTAGAGATACAGCACAGATGCTATGTCTGTGCTATTAAAATAGCAGTAGTCAATCATCTATCACTGCATCATACCTCAATATTTTCTTCCTCACCTTTCTAAATCCACACCTGAAGGAGATCTTCACACAGTCGTGTCAACCTCTGAGAGTATCGATTGAGTAGCCTAAGCTGACTGGTTCTGTCATGAGAAGGCGTCCTGAACAATTCCTGTTGGTTGATTGTAAAGCTGATCCGTCTTGGGAGGATGTGATCATCAATAGTGTTTTAAATCCTGAGGTCAGGATTTCGTTCCCACGTCTGTCTGTCTGTCTGTCTGTCTGTCTGTCTGTCTGTCTGTCTGTCTGTCTGTCTGTCTGTCTGTCTGTCTGTCTGTCTGTCTGTCTGTCTGTCTGTCTGTCTGTCTGTCTGTCTGTCTGTCTGTCTGTCTGTCTGTCTGTCTGTCTGTCTGTCTGTCTGTCTGTCTGTCTGTCTGTCTGTCTGTCTGTCTGTCTGTCTGTCTGTCTGTCTGTCTGTCTGTCTGTCTGTCTGTCTGTCTGTCTGTCTGTCTGTCTGTCTGTCTGTCTGTCTGTCTGTCTGTCTGTCTGTCTGTCTGCCTGCCTGCCTGCCTGCCTGTCTGCCTGTCTGCCTGTCTGCCTGCCTGCCTGCCTGCCTGCCTGTCTGTCTGTCTGTCTGTCTGTCTCAGTGTGGTTGGGCCCAGCACCCCACTTGGGGTAACGGCCTCACACTGCTCTGCTTCCTTACTATTTGTTTGTCGGGTTTGGGAAGGAACACCACCCTTGCACCATGACCAATACTCTGTGTACCTCCCAAAATGGCACCCTAATCCCCATATAGTGTACTACTTTTGACCAGAGTCCATAGGTCTGTCTGTCTGTCTGTCTGTCACCACCAGTCTGTCTGTCTGAAGGAACACAAAAGACTGCACCATGATCAGCCCCCAGTGGGCCTTGGCCTCGCTGCCCAGTATCTACAGCTGCAGCACTGTCTAGTGTGTACATTACATCACACAGAGAGAAAATAGAACTTCACTGCCTCTAAAGCTGTGGGCGTACATCACTGTCTCTAGTGTGGACACCACTATATGTAGAGCAAATAGAGCTCTGATAACTGTATGTCAACCATCTAATGTGCGGAATACAGACTGTCAGTGCACGCAGTATTTGGCTCCGTGTTCCGATGATTCAATGTCCGGTTATGCTGTCATATTGGGAAATAAGTATGTGCTTAGGATAATTAATCGGATACTAACAAGTGTTAGCGCAATGACTGGAAGACTGAGGTATCCCTTTATCAACCAATTGGTAATGTGTTTAATGTTATCGGTGGTTACATATCTTGGGAAAATTCTTCTCAGCGACATAAAATATCCAGTCTATGCTCCCTTCAGATAGTCAACATAAACCATCAATCTACTGTATCTTCTCATTTTTCATCACAGCAACTGAAAAATGTGCCAGTGATAGGTTGGTCAACACTGTCCTTTGTGCCGAGCTGTGAGGAATGGTAGTTGACAAGGAGAAGTCATGGCTGGGGATAATGTTGAAATCCCCTAGGAGCAGAGGCACAAATCCCCCAGTCTTGGAAATCTAGTCTCCATCTTGGATAAGCCTAAAGCGCTCCGTGCTGGACACTCAATTTAAAAAATGATTTGATGGATGGTTTCTGAACATGAGAGTTTTCGTCTGAGTAAAAATGAACCATTTTTATCTGTGGACATTTGAAAGTTATAAGTGCACTCGAAACCATGAAGCATGCATGAAGATATCTAATAATAATAATAATGCAAGATCAGGTAAAGTGTGAAAGGATTCTGAAAGGATCAAATGTAGAAAAAGAAGAATCCATGCTGATATTGCATCCATGTTTCATTTGAACCACTTGCAAATCTTCCTCTTCAAATATTATGTCATAGGCTATAATGTAACTGTTGAACAAACAAATATCCTGCAGTAATAATGTTTAACATATGCTCATATTTGTCCATTAAACTGAGAAACAGTTGAGCCAGCTGAATTTTATAAAAGGAACTAATTGAATCTGCCTCGGAGCAGGTCGTCTTATCTATCTAACAGTTGGGAATTATGTTGAGATTGGAGTCAGAATACACTTAGAAAGCCCCAAGATGCTCAGGGACTGTTCAGTGTGAATTATTGCAGACAAATCAGAGTAATCAAGACTGCAGCAGCAAAGAACGAATGCTGCAGCAAACCGAAGAAATAAAAGTCAACTTTCCACTGTGGAAGTATGGAAGCGTTGGCAAGTATCAGGTGGAGAAAAATAATTACATTGCATCAAGAATATATTTACTGTATAACACTGGGTGAAGCCAAGCCAACAGTGTGATGTTTTCTCTATGCCTTCTCAATTCATATTAATGTTTGCTTGGTGCTGCCTGTCAGCATTTTCGTTGGCTCTCCAGGTCTTTGGATCCCATTTGTTCTTCCAGAAAGCATATTCATAATGTTGAAAAAGAAATGACTTGGGTTGTTCCAAGCCCACCCCACCCCCATCTCGTCTTAACACCCACACACGTACAGATAGGCTAGAAACACACCCCATTCATTGATGCAACTATCTCTGCGGCAGTTATCCCAAGAGTCTTTGTTGCTATTGAAATAGATGATATGCCTATTTATGATTTATCAGAGTTAACTGTAATTACTTTTTTTTTAACTCAGTTGCAAGTCTAACAAAGTGTGTGCTACTGCGATAACAACTGTGTGTGTGTGTGTGTGTGTGTGTGTGTGTGTGTGTGTGTGTTACTTATCTTTTTACTGCTTTAAAGCTGTAATCCTTAATGGGGGAACTGCCACATTCGTTTGGGATATTACAACAACAAAGAAGTTACTGCAAACAACCAACACTGTTTTCCCCCCTCGGACATCATTGCACACGTGATAGAACAACAAAATATGTAGAGCAATTTTTGTGGACCACACTGCTCGACGCACCTCACCTCTGTTTCGTTCACGAAACAAAAACAATAACAGAGGAAGCTGGGGTGAACAGTGGCGCTTTATCCCCTCATGCAGAGTCCATTTCTAAGGATGAGCTTTTATGCATTTATCACACACATCCATACAGCAATGAAGACAAATGTATAATATGATCATCAATCTTCCGAAAACAGGTTGGATAGTAAACATTTGGCTGACCTACCGCCAGTGTTTCATTGCCACTGATACAGCAATACCAATCTACGGTGTTAATGTGATGCGGCACCCGCTGTGCCATACTGATCTACTGTTCCATATTTTGTGTTTCAATCTAATTGATTCTGATTTTCTTCTCACTGTCTCCACCATCTGTTTGTCCATATTGTGTGATCCTGCGTTTGGTCCCTGCGGATCTGCTCCAGATGTCACTTTTGGCCTCCTACTCAGCGTGTTTGTGGTGTGCGGACTTGTCCTGTTGACTCTTTGTGCCTTCGCCTCCTGGAAGCTGTGCTGGGTGCCTTACTGGCAGAACAAGGCGACAGCAGCCCTTTCCTCCAGCTCTGCAGCCCTGACCCCGGCCTGCGGTCCCCCAGACGACTGCCCCCCCTTCCACCTCCACATCCACCCTCCTCAGCCCCAGCACCAGTTCCTCCCAAGCCCCAACCAGCAGAAGTCACCGGTCACCATGGCAACGGAGAAAGTGAAGGACCCGATGGGTTCCGTGGGTTTCCTGGAGGCTGCTGTGAAGATAAGCCACACGTCACCTGATATCCCAGCGGAGGTGCAGCTGTCAATGAGGGAACACTTTATGAGGCGTACTCAACGCATGCAGCGGCAGGCCACTGAGCCTGCTTCCTCCTCCAGGTTAGCACACACTCGCGCCATCGACATGAATACATAAACACACAAACATACGCACACACAGAGGCGTGGTCAGAAAACTAAAAGGCTCAGTTAGTTAGCAGAAATATCAATAGTCAGTTCTAAAGAATCCCAGGAATTGGCAACCCTCATAGGAACCTGACAGTACAGGCCAAATATTCACATAATGGCAACAAAGATAGAAAATGCACTTTTAATCTACCTGAATCCACTTGAGTATTCCACAGCCGCACACACACACACACACACACACACACACACACACACACACACACACACACGCACACACACGCACACACGCACACACGCACACACGCAAACACACGCACACGCACGCACACACACGAACACACACACGCACACACACATGCACACACTAACATAGACACACAAATACATACAGAAAACTGAATGGGTCTGGTAGTCAGCAGAAATATCAATCGTCAGCTATAAAGAATCCTCATAGGGACCTCACGAATCTCCTAATAACTGCACTAAGAAAGTTGGTCATTCATTTTTTATCCGAATCCAATTTATTATTCCGCAGCCATTTAAAAATACAGTTTCTGCATGATTATCACAGTGCAAAAAGGCAATTAAGTTTCATTTTGTTTTGGTCCTCCCAAGCCCATATACTTTCTGCCTGTGAGCCATTTGGTGCTGTTAATTTAAAATATGGTAATTATAATCTCCAGATCACTTCATGAGAAGTAATGGAATACAGTTTAGCGTGGGGGGAAACACCAGTAAAACAATCCCACAGCTATTATTTCACATAGCCACAACTCCAACAGGGGGTCTGATTATTGGATGTAACTCAAATTGTTTTTCAATAACATAATCTCTATGTGCTGTTGTCTTGTAAGACCCCATACCCGTATTGAATAACAGACCCTAAGATGAGGACTATTTGTACTACTGAGTAAAATAAATTGCATCGAGGACCATAGGGTTCTAAGTTGCAGAAACACTATTAAGATTCAAAAACCACTTGGAATTGAATTCACCTGCTGGGCAATCAAGCACAATTGTTCAAACACTGACTCCTCCAGGCACCATAATGAAGCTGTTTATATTTCCCCCTCTCTCTCCACTGTCTCTGCTTTTGTATACACTGCCCTTTGCTACTGCCGATTGCATGGTTTTATAAGGTTCTCGTATTTTTCCCCCCTCTCTCTCCTCCGTCTCCTCTGTCTCTGCAGACACAGCTCGTTCAAAAGGCACCTGCCCAGACAGATGCAGTCGATCAGCCTGGACCTTGGCAATGACTATTTGGACGAGGACGAGCAGCCCACCAGCATCGGACGCATCAAACCCGAGCTCTACAGACAGAAGACCCTGGACACTGACGAGTCCGCCAAGAACAGCAACGCCAAGAACTGTGGGAAGATCAACTTCTCACTGAAGTACGATTATGAAAATGAGGCCCTCCTGGTCAACATCCTCAAAGCCTTCGACCTGCCCGCCAAGGACCTGTGCGGCAGCTCCGACCCCTACGTCAAAATCTATCTTCTCCCTGATCGCAAGAAGTTCCAGACGCGTGTCCACCGGAAGACGCTCAACCCCACGTTCGACGAGTCCTTCCAGTTCCCCGTGCCTTATGATGAGCTGGCTGTTAGGAAGCTCCACATGAGCGTGTTTGACTTTGACAGGTTCTCCAGACATGATATGATCGGGGAGGTGGTGGTGGATAACCTCGTTGAGACGTCAGACCTCTCCAGGGAGACGGACATTTGGAGGGACATTCAGTACACCACAACTGTAAGAACATATGTCTGTTTGTCTCTCACTTAAAGCAGAGTTGACATAGTCTGGTCCCAGATCTGTTTGTGCTGTCTTGTCAACTCCTATGGCCATTGTTTGGCATAGGAGGTGGCAAGAGAGCACAAACAGATCTGGGACCAGCCGAGAGTTAACATTGTTCACATGTGTAACCAGTTAGAATAATAACCTCATTCAAATCATTATGCCCCCCAGAAAAAAAGATGAACATTTTACTTAAAAAAAAAACGTAAATACTTTTCTAATGTAAGATGTTGTTCTCATCATAGGAAATGACAGTAGTTATAATCTAAAGGCATAACAAGTACAAGGTCGTGAAACTGTCTGGGCAAAAAAAAAAAAATGTGATCCTTCCAACGACATACTAAAAGTGGTCATTAATTTTTACACTAATCTTTTTTTGATGGTGTCATGAGGATGTCTTGTTGTGCTAAGTGCAGCAGTGCACTATGTTGTTGGCATCGGTTGGGAATCTATTCGATGCTTCTCTTCACTGGAAGGCACTTCAGCCAGAGTATTATCTGTGGCCTGTATTGTTGAACTTCAGCTGCCTTTGGAGGCACCGCTCAATAATCTAGTAGTTATTGCTAAAGTGGCAGAAAGCAGTTGCCTCGTTGCTCAGCACACACATTTTATTGAACAAGGAAATGACTCACTGCCAAAACTCCCTAGCTCACCATCTTGTAGGCAATTGCAAAGTTAAGTACGCAGTATGCAGACAAGGGGGTTGGAAATGTCTCAAGAATGGTTTCAATAAGGAAGCAGTAGATTAAACAATACGGGGGTTTAGGAGCATGTACCTGTATAACATGAGCCTGAGCCTTGGGATGGACGAAAGGACTGTTTACAAATGTAAATGTTTAGAGCTGAGAATAGAGCTGAGAATAGAGCTGAGAATAGAGCTGAGAACCCCAAACGCCGGTCAGAGGGGGGTTTGTGTGGAGAAGAGTATCAGCCGGCAGCTTTACTCTGTTAATAGTTAATAGATCATGGGAATGCATCGATAATACCAACCCACGGGCATTAGGAAGATAAAGAGTCTAGAGGGGGGCGGGCTGGGAGAAGGACGGAGCGAAAGAATTCTTGACATCAGGCAGTGTCTTAGAGCATGTTTGATCCGTACAAACTGTTTCGGGAGGGTTTGCTTACTAATCATTGACCGGATAGAGGGAGATGAATCCATATCTGTAATACATAATAGAAATGTGTAGGTAGGCCCACTGTTTCCACTGCTTCATCCTGTGGTGACATAGTACTAAATGACAGTGGCTGACTAGAAACTCAGAGGGATTGAACGGGTGTCGTTGTATTGCTTCAGAAAAAAAAAAAAAGATCTGACCTGAGCCATATTTTAAATTTGAACACTAATCCTGGCTCAAACCCAGATTTTTGCATTTTCCCAAATAACATTGACACTTGCAGCCCATGCCTTCGCCCCACACCCAACCCCCGCTTTAATCCTTTCCCTTTGGCTACAACGCTGCACTAATACCCTGAAAAGTTATACTTTTTTACTGAGAGGAGGCATTAATAACAGGTCATATTGCCTTCAGACAGAGAGGGCAAAGGGGCAATGCTTAAACTAACTGATAAGAGAACATTACTGCAGTCTCCACATAGTTCCTTAGCTTCGTTTCCTGTAACCCACTGTAACTTTCTATGTTGTATGTCTTTAGATGTGTAATTCCACAAAGGGCCATAGAGTGCCCATTTGTCACTGTCCTGCAGATTTTTCCTTATAACTTATTGAGCGTGAGCCTGATAGTCAGTTCTGTGTGCGATGGCAGGCTTCACACAAATACAGCTCTTGAGGGATATTGTAATAATGACTTTGGCTTTACAATCCATTTCCATCCTAGTGTTTTTGCCCTTCTGTCAGTAGGGCCTGAAGGAATCCTTCCAGTGCTGTGTGTGTGTAACTTTCATTTTTTTCTGTTTGTTAATACAGGAGAGTGTGGACCTGGGAGAGATCATGTTCTCACTATGCTACCTGCCCACTGCTGGACGACTCACTCTCACGGTCATCAAGTGCAGGAACCTCAAGGCCATGGATATCACGGGATACTCAGGTAGGTGTGTGTGTGTGTGTGTGTGTGTGTGTGTGTGTGTGTGTGTGTGTGTGTGTGTGTGTGTGTGTGTGTGTGTGTGTGTGTGTGTGTGTGTGTGTGTGTGTGTGTGTGTGTGTGTGTGTGTGTGCGTGCGTGCGTGCGTGCATGTGTGTCCATGTCTACGTGCATATGTGTGACTCATTGTTTGTGGTAATGACTCAAAGTAGAAATACACCCTACCCTGACTGTTACATACGAAATTATAAATACAGTCACATAAAATGTCAAATAAAACCAGCAAACTAAGGAAAGTCCTCTCTACCGCTTCTAGTTCTGTGGGAATCTATTAATATTCATCAGTGGCAATATGAAGATGTCATCTCCAGCAGCTTATTTCTATGAGGTTTCAGGTGGTGTTCATTGTTATGTAAGTTTGCATCCCAAATGGCAGCCCATTCTCTATATACTGTATAGTGCTCTGGGCAAAAGTAGTGCACGATGTAGGGAATGGGGTGCCAATTGAGACACAGCCTAAAAGTCTGCTGTTCCATATTCCATTTATGTTATCAATAACCAGATACCATTGCAGGAAATATGTTTGCTTCGAAATGAAAGTGACATTCACTGTGAGTTAAATGTCATGAATCGGGTTGTATTCATTCAACCCAAAATAAGACATGTTATTATTTACCTCTCATCTTTATTTACATTTGACAAGTTATACATCCCTCATCAGAGGATTTACACGTCTCCCAGTTGTTGCTGAATTGAACTGGGTCTGTGTGCAGTAAACCATGGCTAATCAACGGTACCCTGAAGCATATTTGGTTGCAAAGCAAGTCCTCCTTATATTTTGTTTATGAATCGAGGGCAGCTTACATCTGACTATTATACTGGCATAATGTATCATAGGAGCTGACAGATGAAGATTGAAATCAGTATTCACCACAATAATGTTTCACTTTATCCCGTTAAAGCACTCTGTCGAATGCCTTCACTTCCTCCGCTTTCAACACTTGAGGTGTTGACTCATCAATATTTAATGTACAGCGAATTATTCCAGACATTTTCAAGGATGTTATTGCTATATTTAGGTTTAAGTAGAGCAGGAGTGGGAATACACATGGGAAATACGTATGGGAAATGAAATTGATCGCCGCAGCTGCTGTATCAAAACAGATGTGTTTGAGTTAAGGTGAGGTCACTGTAGGCCTACAATAATTAGAATAGCATTCGATTCTCAAATGCTGAGACAATGCCTGCATGTCAAGTGTTATAGAGGTAGATCTACACTATCTCTATCGAAAAATCACACTAACAGAGACTAACATCCAAGCATTGAAAGACAAACTTGTCATCTCATTCTCTCAGGATGTCTCTCGTGACAGACTGTTTGCAGGAAATTTGATTTGAGGATTAATCTCAAGATAATGTAGCTATAGAATATAGAATTTAGATTTGTTATAAGCACCTCATACCTTTCCTTTCTCTCATTGGCAGATCCATACGTCAAAGTGTCTCTCGTCTGTGACGGGAGGCGTTTGAAAAAGAAGAAGACAACCATCAAGAAGAACACTCTGAACCCCACGTACAACGAGGCCATCATCTTCGACATCCCCCCAGACAGCATGGACCACGTCAGCCTGCACATCTCAGTCATGGACTATGACTTGTACGTACTGTTTCAAAAATATATATTGGCACCTACGGTGTAAGTCGGAAGTTTACATACACCTTAGCCAAATACATTTAAACTCAGTTTTTCACAAATCCTGACATTTAATCTTAGTAAGAATTCCCTGTCAGTTAGGACCACCACTTTATTTTAAGAATGTGAAATGTCAGAATAATAGTAGAGAGAATGATTTATTTCAGCTTTTATTTCTTTCATCACATTCCCAGTGGGTCAGAAGTTTACATACACTCAATTAGTATTTGGTAGCATTGCCTTTAAATTGTAACTTGGGTCAAATGTTTTGGGGTAGCCTTCCACAAGCTTCCCACAATAATTTGGGTGAATTTTGGCCCATTCCTCCTGACAGAGCTGGTGTAACTGAGTCAGGTTTTGTAGGCCTCCTTGCTCGTGCACACTTTTTCAGTTCTGCCCACAAATTTTCTATAGGATTGAAGTCAGGGCTTTGTGATGGCCACTTGTTGTCCTCAAGCCAGTTTGCCACAACTTTGGAAGTATGCTTGGGGTCATTGTCCATTTGGAAGACACATTTGCGACCAAGCATTAACTTTCTGACTGATGTCTTGAGATGTTGCTTCAATATATCCACATAATTTTCCTACATCATGATGCCATCTATTTTGTGAAGTGCACCAGTCCCTCCTGCAGCAAAGCACCCCCACAACACGATGCTGCCACCCCCGTGCATCACGATTTGGATGGTGTTCTTCGGCTTGCAGGTCTCCCCCTTTTTCCTCCAAACATAACGATGGTCATTATGACCTAACAGTTCTATTTTTATTTCATCAGATACAAAAAAGTATGATCTTAGTCCCCATGTGCAGTTGCAAACCATAGTCTGGCTTTTTTATGGCGGTTTTGGAGCAGTGGCTTCTTCCTTGCTGAGCGGCCTTTCGGGTTATGTCGATATAGGCCTCATTTTACTGTGACTATAGATACTTTTGTACCTGTTTCCTCCAGCATCTTCACAAGGTCCTTTGCTGTTGTTCTGGGATTGATTTGCACTTTTCGCACCAAAGTATGTTCATCTCCAGGAGACAAAACGCTTCCTGAGCGGTATGACAGCTGCGTGGTCCCATGGTGTTTATACTTGCGTACTATTGTTTGTACAGATGAATGTGGTACCTTTAGGCATTTGGAAATTGCTCCCAAGGATGAAACAGACTCGTGGAGGTCTACAATTATTTTTCTGAGGTCTTGGCTGATTTCTATTTATTTTCCAATGATGTCAAACAAAGAGACACTGAGTTTGAAGGTAGGCCTTGAAATACATCCACAGGTACACCTCCAATTGACTCAAATGGTGTCAATTAGCCTATCAGAAGCTTCTAAAGCCATGACATAATTTTCTTGAATTCTCAAAGGTGTTTAAAGGCACAGTTAACTTAGTTTATGTAAACTTCTGACCCACTGGAATTGTGAGACAGTGAATTATAAGTGAAATAATCTGTCTGTAAACAATTGTTGGAAAAATGACTTGTGTCATGCACAAAGTAGATGTCCTAACCAACTTGCCAAAACTATAGTTTGTTAACAAGAAATTTGTGGAGTGGTTGAACAACGAGTTTTAATGTCAATACAAATCTGCTTTTGCACACTTTCCAGCCACTTGGTGGGAGTCTGTCAAGAGAGACAATGTTAGATTGAACTCAGTTTTACGTCTGCTGAAACATTGTCAAAACATTTAACTCAGACGCTTCTCTCAGAGGAGTATTCTGTATCTTGTGCAGTTTGCACGATACGCCTCCTCGAATAGAGCACTCTGTGTGTTGTCTATTTTTTTTTTAAACAAACTGGACAACAAAGAGAAAGAAAAGGTCAGGAGTCAGGACATTCACTTCGCTGGCTGAAGGGATGCTCTGAGGGTCGTCTTTATCAACAAACAAGGCTGGTTAAATGGGTGCAGGTGTGCTAGTTTATTAATACACGTGTGTGTTGCTAACTGGCAAACCGAGTCTACTGTGGTTATCAAGTTGTCCTTGTTTTGTTTACTAGTCAGTCCCTTCGATCTAGGATTATATTGTGGGTGTAGGGATTATGACGAGGGAGAACAAACATCACCATTGGTCTGAGCCAATCCTGAGCCAATCCAGAGAGGAGTTTGTTGGTGCCGTTATCGTTTGTAGTTGTTGAGCACAAACCCTTTCTTCATCGCATTTACCACCTAGATGACTCAGCTCTATTCACATGAATTACAACCGCGACATGATCACCTCACCTCTCCCTTTCAGTTCTTGCAACTGTATCCTCTGATAACAAAATGTATGTAATAAGAGTTGGAGATGCCAAATTAGTTTATTTCAGGTGAATTCCACTATTTTACGTTGGTGGTTTCACAGAATATTTTTCTCCATTTACACCGCTGCATGTAATAAAAATTCAGCTATAGAATCAACCCTGCATTTTGTAATGTAGTGTGTCTGAAGAGCAGGATTAGCTATAATGTTGTGTTGTCGTTGTGTGATGTTGTGTGTGTTGTCTGGCCCCTGCAGGGTTGGTCACAATGAAATCATTGGTGTGAACCGTGTGGGGTGCAGTGCTGAGGGGCTTGGCAAGGGCCACTGGAACGAGATGCTGGCGTACCCACGCAAGCCCATTGCACACTGGCACCCCCTACTGGAGGCCAAGAAATCAGAGAAAGAGGTTAGTTCATACAGCACGTTGCAGTGTGTGAAGAATAATGTGTAGACTATATTTACTATACGTACTATATTGTATATAGTACTATAAACTTTTTTTCAACGATCACATGTCGGATAAAATCAATGTCAGATATTGTAACAGTGTAATATCTATGTTCTAACTCTGTCTGTCTGTCTGTCTGTCTGTCTGTCTGTCTGTCTGTCTGTCTGTCTGTCTGTCTGTCTGTCTGTCTGTCTGTCTGTCTGTCTGTCTGTCTGTCTGTCTGTCTGTCTGTCTGTCTGTCTGTCTGTCTGTCTGTCTGTGTACTGCAGTGGAAAACGCGGACGGCCAGTTTTGACAGCCAGGGCTCCTGCCCATCCCCCAGGCGTCCTGCTAGCCCCTGAGCAGAACCACATGTGACCCTAGCGGAACGGCCCAGGTTTGGTTTGGGCCTCTTCTATCTCTCCTACTGATCTTACTTCCTGTCTGTTCTGTCCGCCTGAGCCTAAGGAGAAACATAACCCCACTGAGTCTCTCTCTCAGTCTTCACTTTCCCTCAAGTGTAGCCACAGAGTGCTCCCAGTCCTAAGACCAGATCCTGGATCAGCATCGTCAGTTATTTGTGAAAGTAACGTTGTTTAAAAAAAATAAAAAAATAAACATTCGAATGACAGTTCTGGAGTCAGACCCAGTACGTGGGAGGCTTTGGTTTGGTTTTGATCCTGAGCTGATCTTCTCACGTGAGTCCCCAAAGGGGAAGATTGTTGTCTGAGCGGAACAGCAGACTGCCGTTTTCCAGTGTATCTATCTTTGGGTTGAGGCTGATGGAATGTGATCACAGCGCTCTCACAGGGACTCGGCCTAAACACACTGACGTTTCTGCTCAGCACTGCAGAGCTCTTTGATGAGAGGCCCCACATGGAAACCACACTTTGAATGCAGTTGATGTTCCCCAGAGAGACAGAGAACGAGAACTGAAGGATATGGGGTAAGATAGGAACTGAAGGACAGTGGAAGGAACTGTGGAATGTCTAAAGCCGTCTGCCCTTCCTTTCTCCTTTTGTGCGGCAGTAACAGAAAAAACCATTGTGACACAGTCAAATGTGTAGTTCTTTCACCAAACATTAACTGTCATAGTAACCAAGCCAAACAAGGCAACAAACTCATTTGAAAATAGTAGCTATGTTGTATATGTTCTCGACACAAAATATTACATTTTCAGGAGTAATGAACAGAGCTTAAAGGGGTGGTTTTAACCAGTCAAATAGTGTTCATCGAGTTTATATCGGTTCATTGAATCAACAAATATGATCAGCACATAATACGAGCACATTGTATTGGAGCATAGCACCTGAGTGTCTTTCTATGGAACAACGAAGAGTTGAATAGCACACAGACTCCGAACCACCCTTACCTCTCGCTTTGTTTTCTCCTAGTCAGTCTTGGTTCTCTTACCTCTTCCATCGAAGTGTATTCTCATTACTCCTGTTCCCATAGTTTTCCTCTCTCAGCTGAACGTACCGCACTTCTTCAGCACCTTCTTATCGTATTCTGTTCTCTGGGGTTGGTTTGAAACTGTAAAGCACAGTCCTCTATCTGCTCATGTAAAGTTTGTACTTCCCACCAGAATACAAATTAGGTATAGAACTAGTATTGTTGTGTTTTGGGAGTTTTCCTTATCCTGCAGCGTCCAGACCTCTTCTCCAGAATAGGAGAATATGACCCTCGGTGGACCAATAATCAACTGCTCATTTCCTATTGTCTTGTCTATCAGCCAGAGGTACACTGGAGCAATTTGTAATGGGGTGACTTTCAATCTGCTCTTTATACAAGGATTAGTTTATTGAATATTGTTGAGGAGTTTGATCTAAATCCAAACATATGATTTGCGTTATTGAACATTATTCAACAAAATCCAATAAGTCAGCGTTTACAGTACATGTAGGCAGACATGTAGCTACTTCTTCTACTGTTTTTTTAATGGTTGTACTGCTGGATATTGGACAGATATACAGTACCAGTCAAAAGTTTGGACACACATACTCATTCAAGGGTTTTTCCTTATATTTTACTATTTTCTACATTGTAGAATAATAGTGAAGACATCAAAACTATGAGATAACACTTATGGAATCATGTAGTAACCAAAAAGGTGTTAACAAATAACTGTTTGCCTTGATGACAGCTATTGCACAGTCTTGACATTCTCTCAACCAGCTTCATGAGGAATGCTTTTCCAACAGTATTGAGGGAGTTCCCACATATGCTGAGCACTTGTTGGCTGCTTTTTCTTCACTCTGCAGTCCAACTCAGTCCAAACAATCTCAATTGGTTTGAGGTTGGTTGATTGTGGAGGCCAGGTCATCTGATGCAGCACTCCATCACTCTCCTTCATGGTCAAATAGCCCTTACACAACCTGAAGGTGTGTCTTGGCTCATTGTCTTGTTGAAAAACAAATATATGCGGATATCATCTGTTCACCTACTCTGCGTCTCACAAAGACACGGCGGTTGGAACCAAAAATCTCTCAAATTTGGACTCATCAGACCGAAGGACAGATTTCTACCAGTCTAATATCCATTGCTGGTGTTTCTTGGTCCAAGCAAGTCTCTTCTTCTTAATGGTGTCCTTTAGTAGTGTTTTTATTGCAGCAATTCAACCATGAAGGCCTGATTCACACAGTCTCCTCTGAACAGTTGATGTTGAAATGTGTCTGTTACTTGAACTCTGTGAAGCATTTGCAAACTGCAAACTGAGGTGCAGTTAACTCTGATGAATTTATCCTCTGCAGCAAAGGTAACTCTAGGTCTATGGCAGTCCTCACGAGAGCTAGTTTCATCATAGCGCTTGAGGGTTTTTGCGACAGCACTTGAAGAAACTTTGGATTGACTGACATTCATGTCTTAAAGTAATGATGGACTGTTGTTTCTCTTTGCTTATTTGAGATGTTCTTGCCATAATATGGACTTAGTCTTTTACCAGATAGGGTTATCTTCTGTATACCACCACTACCTTTTCACAACACAACTGATTGGCTCAAACACATTAAGAAGGAAAGAAATTCCACAAATTAACTTTTAACAAGGCACACCTGGTAATTGAAATGCATTCCAGGTGACTACCTCATGAAGCTGGTTGAGAGAATACCAATAGTGTGCAAAGCTATCATCAAGGGAAAGGGTGGATTTGTTTAACACTTTTTTGGTTACTACATGATTCCATATGTTTTATTTTATAGTTTTGATGTCTTTACTATTATTCTGCAATGTAGAAAATAGTACAAATAAAGAAAAACCATAGAATGAGTGGGTATTTCTAATCTTTTGGCTGTATAAAAAGGTAAAAAATAATATTGGTTTGATGATAATTGTTCTTTAGTCTATTTCCACATTGTGGTACTATGAGTACAATCTAATAATTGATGTCATCTCAATACCTAAATGTGTATCAAACAAACAAAAGAAAACAACCCGATTGGTGTATAGTTTTTTGGTGCCAAACGTGTTTGTAGCAAAGGTAAACTATAATTTGTTCTGTCACAAAAATGATTAAAGTAATGTCAGTCATTGAAATTCCCAACCCACCCATTCGTAAAATGTCTGGATAAAAGCGTCTGCAAAATGGCATATGTTATGTATTATTCATTCATGTTTTCTTTCCAGTGAGACTCATTATATTCTGCGCTATGTAGTAAATGTATTGTTTCAATTATTAGAGAAAATACAACAGGGATTACAAATAGTTTTTAATAATAACTTGTGCAACCAAACATGGGCTACCAATTAATTGATTTATTTTCCATCACTGTAATTGTCTGCATTATTTCCAATCCCCCATATATATTTTTTTGTAAATATATATTAATATATATATATATATTTTAAATATATTTTCCTTTATTATTTTCCCTAACCCTACCACCTCTCCCCTAATTGGGGTAAAGTAATGGACAACAACACTGAGGCTTCTACTTCCAGCTGATACTGTACATGCTATATACATTTTATGAACACAGTATATTTTACAATAGCTTTCTTTTGTTTTTAGTCCCATTCTTCAGATACCCTCAACGCCTCCCATCTATCGCTGAACACCATCCAGGTTTGATTTCTATTTGCCATATATTTTTAACTGTGCTCTGATGTTTCACAAATGTTCCAAACCTTTCAATTCTCATAGTTTCTACAGGTTGTAAATGAAAGATACCAATTTGATTAGAAGGGTTCTTGTTTGACTCAGTTGGGTTATGTAAGATGTCATAGAAATCAGGAATCTTCCTTAATGTTATTTTATGTTGACCATGACAGTGTTTTCATTATTTTACTAATTGACAAGCACATGTTTGAAAGCACATAGAGAAACAGGTTGGTATAGTGGGTATCAGGAAGTGGATGTTGTTTACAGAATGTAAGGAGCGGTTTTAAGAGGCACCTTCTCTAATTTAAGCTCTTGGGTGCCCTAAACCAAAGCCTCTGCATTAATCTATCCTGTCAACACAACTTTGGCACTGTGGTTATGTAGAAGTAGTTGTTTGAACTCTTTCTCCATGCATTCTATCTACACAACTTTGGCACTGAGATTTGGTAGTAGTAGTTGTTTTTTAACCCAGGAGGTTATAGTGACTTAATGATAGTACTGGAATGGCCATCCAGATGACAATGTGGCTTCCGCCTGACTACAACTATGCAGCAAAAGCATGTTTGAAGATGGTATAAATCAAACAGAGGATGCAGAAGAAGCATGGTAAAAGTGAACAAATGTACTTAACACACACACATTATATTACTGTTTTAGCCATTTCCTTCCTCTAGAGAGAGCAGGCGTTTACCTCATTTCGTCTGGGAGACAGACAAAACGGACAGACAGAGATACAGACAGATAGTGTGGGGGGAAACTAGCCTAGAGATAGTCACAGGCATATTTCTTGCAGTGAGTCAGTGACCTTTCTCTAATTAGCAGTTGGTAGGTCTATGAGACACAATACAATGAGTCACTTGATGGATTCCCTCACACCATTATTGTGTCTTTCTTCACAATAGGATTGTTCAGGTTTCCTCACATACTATATTTACTGGTTACAATCGTGATAAGATCCTTCCTTCCATTACTGGTAGACTCCTCATATCTGACTCACTCCAGTTTGTTAAAAAAAAGTATGGTTTTATGTTTTCTCACATAGATATACAGTAGTACACTTGTTGATTACATTTCTGATTAGATTTATGTCATTTATTTTAGACTCCTGATATTTGACTCCAAGTTTGTTTCTATTTGACAAAAAATGTATGAAATAATTGACTGTAGTTTTGTTCTTCCTCTGTTTCAGTGGTGTGTTTAATGATGATGATGATGATCTTCTGTTCTGACAATATGGACTAGTGTGTTTGTATCCATAGTACGTAATGATATCATGTTATATACATTTAGCCTCAGTTTATGTACCGTTTTAAAGACCTTTATCTGTTGTTATTATTATTGTTGTGTTTCTCAATATGATCTTGTATCCTGTCCATTCGTCATGGACAGCACGGACTTTCCAATTTTTTATTGAAGATTTGTACTTGTAATATAACTGTTTTGACAACTGTTCTTGTAATTGAAGCCTGTTAGGGTTGATTTATTTCTGTTTCCGTTTAAATCCTGAATTGTTAATGACTCATAACATGAGGTCCAATGTGTAATAAATTTAACAAAAAAACGAATTATCTGTTGCGTATTTACATTTTTGTTTCATTTCAATTTATTTTGCAAGAACGAAAGACAGAAGTTATGAATTATGGTGGTGCAAAGTTACATTTAAAGATGTACACTACCGTTCCAAAGTTTGGAGTCACTTGGAAATGTCCTTGTTTTTGAAAGAGAAGCACATTTTTTGTCCATTTCAATAACATCAAATTTATCAGAAATACAGTGTAGACATTGTTAATGTTGTAAATGACTATTGTAGCTGGAAATGACAGATTTTTTTTTATGGAATATCTACATAGGCGTACAGAGGCCCATTATTAGCAACCATCCCTCCTGTGTTCCAATGGCACGTTGTGTTAACTAATCCAAGTTCATAATTTTAAAAGGCTAATTGATCATTAGAAAACCCTTTTGCAATTATTTTAGCACAACTGAAAACTGCTGTCCTAATTAAAGAAGCAATAAAACTGGCCTTCTTTAGACTAGTTGAGTATCTGGAGCAACAGCATTTCTGGGTTCGATTACAGGCTCAAAATGGCCAGAAACAAATAACTTTCTTCTGAAACTCGTCAGTCTATTTTTGTGATGATAAATGAAGGCTATTCCATGCGTGAAATTGCCAAGAAACAGAAGATCTCATACAACACTGTGTACTACTCCCTTCACAGAACAGAGCAAACTGGCTCTAACCAGAATAGAAAGAGGAGTGTGAGGCCCTGGTGCACAACTGAGCAAGAGGACAAGTACATTTCAGTGTCTAGTTTGAGAAACAGATGCCTCACAAGTCCTCAACTGGCAGCTTCATTAAATAGTACCCGCAAAACACCAGTCTCAACGTCAACAGTGAAGAGGCGACTCCGGGATGCTGGCCTTCTAGGCAGAGTTTCTCTGTCCAGTGTCTGTGTTCTTTTGCCCATCTTAATCTTTTATTGGCCAGTCTAAGATATGGCTTTTTCTTTGCAACTCTGCCCAGAGGGCTAGCATCCCAGAGTCGCCTCTTCACTGTTGAGGTTGAGACTGGTGTTTTGCGGGTACTATTTAATGAAGCTGCCAGTTTACAGCTGTGCTAACATAATTGCAAAAGGGTTTTCTAGCTTGGATTAGCTTACACAACGTGCCATTGGAACACAGGAGTGATGGTTGTGGATAATGGGCCTCTGTACGCCTATGTAGATATTCCATTAAAAAAACTGCCGTTGCCAGCTACAATAGTCATTTACAACATTAACAATGTCTACACTGTTTTTCTGATCAATTTGATGTTATTTTATTGGACAGAAAATGTGCTTTTCTTTCCAAAACAAGGACATTTCTTAGTGACCCCAAACTTTTGAACGGTCGTGTATGATGAATTATGGTGGCACACATAATATTATATTTTTTTTATTCATGTAAGATTTCTCCTCTGTAAAGTTTTTGTGACTTTATATTTTTCTCTGATTGTGCCGATGAACTTTAGCCGGAGACTGTCACTTTCACGACTACGTATGTCAAAGTGAACAACAAAGGGAGCAAGCAGCAGGGAAGAGTAAATTGGATGAACTAAAACAAGTGGAATGCAAATAGCCAAATTAAATCTTGAGGAGAGCTGGGCCATACATTCCATCAAGGCATTCAATTATACACAGTTTCTGATCTCTGCCCCGAATAAATCCAGTTGTTGCGGACATATTACGATTCCAATCTAATTCAGAGCTCCATTCAACATCAACTTTATATCAAACTGGGGTAGCAATAATATGTTTGGTAACGGGCACAGTAATTCAATGCATTATTTCAAGTAAAAAAATACAGAGGTACATTTTCCTGTCGAGACAATGTATACAGTATGGACAGTGGGGTGAGTGGTGTCAAAAAACAAATATATGTCTCCAGTGATAGTCTTCATGTTAGAATGTTTTCCGTCCGTTTCTCGGACTAAAATGTTATTTGACTAAAATGCCCACTAGTCCATCCACTTAAACCATTAGCTTCCTCGTCATGGACAGTTTGTAAAGGATCAGGTAGCCGTCGTCCCAGGCATAGATCTGTTTCTCCTGAGGGTTGTACTTAAGGCTGGCGTGGAGTCCATACCTCCTGGGGAAATACAGTAGCGGAGCCTCCTCATTGGTCACCGCATCGTTTACGTCAAACACACACTGAACACGAGAACGACTAGGCACCCTAGTGTTGTAGACCACATAGACCGTCCCACAGACCACGAAGGCTGCCTCCGCGTTCTCCTGGGGACACTGTGTATCCCACATCTGCTCGATATCCAGGCTGTCAGGGTCCATCTTAGCCAGGTTGATGGACTCACTCTCCCTGGTGGTGTAAAGGGCCCAGAGGCCTTCCTCATCGGCAGCCAGGTCCACAGCAGTCTCTGGGTTGAGGCTGTAGACGGGTCTATGGTCTGCCACCTCCACTGGGAACACAGCACTGTCTGCCAATGTGCCATTCGCCAGGTCATACTTAATCACCTGGAGCTCGTCGGCCCCCTCCATCACGTAGTAGGCATAGCCATTGTAGACGGCACATCCGGTGCCACTCCACAGAGAGGGCAGTCTTATAGGCCTGCTGTGGGCCACTCCTGGGGAGGACGAGAAGTCTAGAACAGAGCTGAACTGGTACACGGTGTCCTCTGCCGTGCCGTTGAAGACGTAGACCTTAGAGGTCCTGGCGTCTTTAGTCCACATGCCCTTGGGGCTGCCCATCCTCTTCAGGATCTTCATGGCTCTGATGCTGGAGATGATGTCTACACAATCTGTTGATAGAGAAATGGAGGTGGTGTCGTGAAAAGCCGTTTTCATGAGTGGTCTTAATAACATTGTCAGATGTAATGAAAAATCGGCTAATTATGAAGATCTTTGTGTACAGTATACTGTATAAAATGACAACAGATAATTATTTTAACATATCAAATATTACTATTATAAATGTTAATGGTCTATTTGTAGTTTTTAAAATCAAAGATGAGTTCAGGCTGGTCAGGCTGGGTCTCATAGCCTAGACGTAACATAGTAATTGTAAATCCGGGACACTCAAATTAGTATGATATGTTACGTTTAGTATGGTTACATAAGAAAGATGTTTACTTATAATGCAAATGTCTAGCAGCCCAAAGGTTGCAAGTTTGAATCTCATCATGAAAATTTTAGCAACTTTTCAACTGCTTACTACTTTTTAGCCACTTCGCAAGTACTTAGAATCTTAGCCAACCCTTCCCCTAACCCTAACTTTAACCCTTTAACCTAATTCCTAAACCTAACCCTAATCTTAACTCGAACCCCTAACCCTAACCCCTAGCCGAGCTAACATTAGCCATCTAGCTAACATTAGCCACCTGGCTGGAATTCGTCAAATATCATGCATTTTTCAAATTCGTAACATATAATACAAATTGTCATTCGTAACGTATCATTGTCAGATGTGATGGACATCCACAGATGAATACATACCATACGAAACATTACATATCATACTAAATGGACTGTCTCGGATTTACTGACAGAATACGACTAAATGCTCTGAAACCAGGTTGGTTGGCATCCAGGCATCCAGTTCACATTTCCTTCTCGTGTTGCGTTAGCATGCCCCTGCAGTGTCCTTGCCCACCTGAAACATGTTTTGAAGTCTACTTCAACATGCAGGGCACATCATGTACCCCCCCGCAGGCTGCAGCAGGCTATTTCAATGCAGTCCAAATGAAAATGAACTCCACCCAATCAAAGGGAAGTGTAAGAAACAGCCACATTGTGCTTTGGACCATGAGAAAGATGGGTGACACATAGATATGCTGAAGTATAGCAAAGTGGTCTT
This sequence comes from Oncorhynchus kisutch, assembly GCF_002021735.2. Classification (NCBI taxonomy): domain Eukaryota; kingdom Metazoa; phylum Chordata; class Actinopteri; order Salmoniformes; family Salmonidae; genus Oncorhynchus; species Oncorhynchus kisutch. The sequence goes on from NC_034197.2 coordinate 11,973,490, forward strand.
TTGCTGATAAAAAAGTACATTTTAGCTCTCAAGACAACAAAGAGACTTACTCTTAATTAGGATAGAGTGTGTCTAAAGTATTGCCACTGACCTGAGGTCAGCATCTGGTTCCCCCTTTCAGGTAGAGTAAGAGCGCCTGGTAAACACTTTACATTAACGTTATAACTGTTTATTTGAAATGTATACACAAATAATTAACAGTTTATAAACTGCTTCTAAACCTTTTATAAACTTTTTTTTTATGTTAATGTGCTACCGAACCTGAAACTCTTGAGTGAGACGTCTGTTTGCTCTGTGTTTTACATGAGGTTATACAGTTGACTAAATGAACCTACTGTCTGTGAAATAGAACTTTGAATTGCAACATTATTTGTACCGACCCGCTGTGAGTCACATCGTAGGTAGTAAAGCCAGACTACCCGTGTCCATGAAGTACAAATTGGAGACTGGTTCCCCCCTTGAAATAAATGACTCATAGCCAACTAGCGATAAATCTATAGGAAAATAAAATGAATGACTAGCCTACCCAGTGATTCAAAATGTAGCTCTAAATTGCAAATAAAAAAAAATGACTTGAAACAAATCTTTGTTTCCTACCTCTTTTCCTGTGGAATGGGTTTTCAGGGGAGGACACCAACTGCCACAAGTGGTAAAGAGCTTACTGTAAGCCTAAAAATACTGTAACCATGCTCCATAAGCCAACAGGTCTCCCTTAGCCAAGTCTCTTTCAGGCAGGGAAATGAAGGCACTAGATCAAATCAAATCAAATCAAAGGAAAGATCAAAGGCAGTCATCCTGTACAGGACGACAGAGCTCTAGGACTCACGCTCCCCCCAACTCCCCATACACTGCTCCTCTCTCTACTCACCCAAGACTCTGGAGTACCCATCTTCCTCTCCCCCTCTCTTTCTCTCCTTCACCCGCTCCTTCACCTCCAGGTCCACATCCACCATTCTGTCTGCCTGGTTCACACAGGGCTTAGCGGGGTTTTGGGTTTCGATGTAGTCCATCTCTCTCTCGACGCGGTCCACTCGTACCCCTGTCCCCTCCAGGTCTTGGCGCAGGGTCCCGTGGTCCTGGTTTAGTCCCTTTATAAACTCAGCAGTCTGCTTCTTGAAGTGCCGCAGCTCTGTGTTGTAGCGGTTCGACTGCTCGTGCCATATGAGCATACGATCCTGGGGGAGCATAATGTGTTATCGAGGACGTTGATTTGGTGTGTGGCCGACAATTGAGGATTACTGTAATGTTGGGTGAATGTAATTGTCCTAGTATCAGACTCTAGTTCATTCCAATCGCACAGGTCTTAGGCACAAGGACAACACTATGAACAGAGTTCTGAGAAATCTGTATCAGGTGTTGGTGTTTGAACGCGTGTCAAACCAGGGTCATCGTGATCATTTATCGTGGCAGAAGGTATCAGCACCCATCAACATCAATTCCACCATCAAAACCTCACAAGAGGAAACAAGTGTGTTGTTTATTATCACAATGTTGTTCAGTGATCTGGTTCAGTGACAGTGAACCACAGTGGTTGACTCATGCTAAGATTGACGAAAGGTCAAATAGGGGGTGCTTATATATAAATAGCTTATACTGTGTATTTATATATATATTTATATATATATATATATATATTTATATATATATATATATATATATATATATATATATATATATATATAAGTGTGTAACCTGGACAAGTGTGTGGAAAGGAGACACCCTCGTGTGGTTACGCCAATGGATCATGTCATCGAGAGAGGTTGAGAATAACAAGGAATAACAACTGATTATTTCTCCTCTGTCTAAGACCCACAGTTGAATTTTCTCTTTTTTTTACTACTGTACTTGAGTGAGTCCTTGGGTTGGATTGGAATAAAAATACTAAATGAAAATAACTTTCTGAATTGACTTATTCTAATGACTAATGTAAGAGTCGAGCCAGCGGCATCACGGGAGGGAGATTATTTTTAAAAGATCAAAAGAACAGGGGGTAGGAAGATTTGAATGATAAACAAATTATTCATTTCAGTCAAGTAAATGTTATTTGTATTCTCACACTATTTTTCAAATTTTTGGGGGGTTGCTATATTCGAAAATGGTTCAAAAGAGGAAACTGATGATATGGTCATAATGAATGGATAGATTGGTGCATATAAATGACTGCATTCTGGACTCTTGATTACTGTAGCTAATACAGTTTTTCTCAATTGCTAAAACACAACTTCTGAAACCTTGCTCCATTTCCTGAAAACATTAAACACAAAAACCTCATCTTCAAGCGCTATTTACATAACCTCTGACTCCTCTTGCTGTCACGCCTTGGTCTTAGGTTTTTGTGTTTTCGTTATATATTTTGGTCAGGCCAGGGTGTGACATGGGTTTACGTGTTGTATTTCGTATTGGGGTTTGTAGTATTTGGGATCGCGGCTGATTAGGGGTGTTGTATAGGCTTGGCTGCCTGAGGCGGTTCTCAATCAGCTGTCAGGTGATTCTCGTTGCCTCTGATTGGGAACCGTATTTAGGTAGCCTGAGTTTCACTTTGTATTTCGTGGGTGATTGTTCCTGTCTCTGTGTAGTTTCACCAGATAGGCTGTAATTAGGTTTCACGTTCCGTTTGTTGTTTTTGTATTTATCGTTATTTCATGTACCGTCACTTTTTTCATTAAAGACATGAGTAACCACCACGCTGCATTTCGGTCCGACTCTCTCTCAACAAACGAAGAACGCCGTTACAGAATCACCCACCACACACGGACCGAGCGGCGTGGTTACAGGCAGCGACCGCAGGAAAAGCGAAAGGAGGAATGGACATGGGAGGACGTTATGGACAGCAATTGCATGGAGTATACGACGTGGGAAGAAATCGACAGGTGGCCGGCCGACCCAGAGAGAGTGCAGGAGCCCGCATGGGATTCGCTTGAGCAGTGCGAAGAAGGCTATAGGCGAATGGAGTCGAAAAGGAAAACATGGCGGTGCAAAGCGAAACTCGGGCTACCTAAATACGGTTCCCAATCAGAGGCAACGAGAATCACCTGACAGCTGATTGAGAACCGCCTCAGGCAGCCAAGCCTATACAACACCCCTAATCAGCCGCGATCCCAAATACTACAAACCCCAATACGAAATACAACACGTAAACCCATGTCACACCCTGGCCTGACCAAAATATATAACGAAAACACAAAAACCTAAGACCAAGGTGTGACACTTGCAAAATGAAACATTCGCCTCGAAACAGTTTTACCTGTGTTCAAAATCAAACACTGCTCTCAAATCATAAACAAAGTGATCAAAATGATATACACTCTCAAGCAGTCAGTAAACAATACCCCCCAAAAATAGAAAACACATTGTTCAAAACATACAATTCTCAGGGAGAAGTACATTTTGAATTAAAAAAAATATTCATATTTTTCCGTCATTGTCTTTTGATGAACGAAAACAGGTTCTATCATAGTAGCTCAAAATTGATCAGAAATTACTACTCTGCTTTGCTCTTTGCAATTTTGTTTTTTGTTCTTCCTCCTTCTTGTACCCCTATTTTTACAGTACTTCACCCTGCATCTCACAAAACTGTCCTTTGTCTCTGTGATACTGTAATTCTTGTTCTTTGTTGATATGAACCTGCAACCAGTCAAAATCTATTGAGCAGTCAGTACTGTTAATAAATGGAAAGCACAATGTTCAGGCCATACAATTTGTCCATTGTACAGTATACAGCCTACAATGCACTGTACTACAGTATCCATTCTCAGACTTTCTCCTTCCCACCTTCAACAACCTGTTTGCTCTCTGAACTGGTTTATATTGGTTGTGTCGCATCATTTGAAACAGGCTAAATCAATTTTGAGTGGTTGTGTTCAATCAATGACATATGTTCTCTATTTGTATTTGATTGTGGCCACTTGTGTTTACCAGTATGGATGACATGTGCATTAGAGTGCAGAATGTGTTTACCAGTATGGATGACATGTGCATTAGAGTGCAGAGTGTGCTTTGAGAATGAGAATGTGTTTAGAGTTCTCAGTTGCTGAAAAGTCTAAGTGAGATCTGAAAATTGTTTTACCATGTGAAATGGTTTAAGGTATTGACAACAGACTGCATAATTAGCTAAATGAGTCCAGGCAACTGAGAACTTTGTTCAGCCAATGGGTTTTAGTGTTTTCGCAATTGAGAAAAACTGTAATACTGTAGGATCTAAAGCAGACAGAATGGAGCTGCATTCCACTACTTGGATACTTCATCACACTCAACATATACTGTAAGCAAACTTGGCATAATCAGTATAGAATAGCTGCAATATAGGAGGAGTAGAACACACTCCCACAAACCTGGCATATTATATTTGACAAAATGAATATTGTACAGTGCCTCAGACAGCCTTTTCATTTGGCCAAGAGAAATTGCAAGGCACACCTGTTCTTGCTTATTCTAAAGAATAGGATTTTACCATTATCGTTTTTTGTCAGTAACTGCTGTTCCTATTGTTTTCATTATCAACGTGTTGTTATCTTTGCGCCTCATGAAGAGTTTCACTTGGCTTAGTGTGTATTCTGAGAAGGGGAAAGAGAATAGGAGAAGTACTCGGGCATAGATACGACAGCTCACGGCCACTGATATTCTCTAAGGGCCTTAGCCCGAGAAGTTGATGAGTCGAACAGAGATTGTATTAATTGGATTGCTTTAGTCAACACATAAAAATATAGAAATAAAAAGCAACCTTGCAGGCAGACACTGAGCGCGAACTAAAGTTTTGCAGAATGCCAGAGATAAAGCCTGACACATGGCCTTGATTCTCTGTCCTTGATTTCACAGTAACTGCTGTTTGCTGTTCTTTCAGAAGGATGTTGTCTCACTAGCATTCAAAAAGAAAACTTGATTCACCATAGTTGTGTCATTGATTCTATTCCTGTTCCTTGCCTAAAACTTGTCCTACACCACTTTAGGTAGAGTTGTGCGGTGTAAAACGGTTGTTTAGGAGTTTGTCTCTTACCTCAATGGCAAGGAATCTGTTCTCCAGATAATCCATGAGACCCTGGTAGTAATACTGACCGTTGGTGAGGACTACGACTAAGGAGAGGAGGAAGGGGACAGCCGTTGTCATGGTTGATAGATCCAAGGGACAGTCTGGGCGTCCTGTACGTAAGTCCAGGTAGCAAAAATACTTCCTCCTGTCTGGTCCGGTCTCCTCGTGGTCTACTTATGGTTGGTTTCCTACAGAGTGTGAGTGTTCGTGAATAACTGTGTGTGTGTGTGTGTGTGTGTGTGTGTGTGTGTGTGTGTGTGGAGGTGAGAGAGAGAGAGAGAGAAGGGCCAGGTTCTTGGGTTTCAAACTCTTTGGCTCGCTCACGTAGCTGGAATGTTTTCACAAACTCCCAGGGAGGAGCCTTGTTCCTCTAGCCCCTTTCTGTCCTCAAAAAGTGAATGTACTGTTGTACTGGACACTGGGCAACACTGTGTGTGTGTGTGTGTGTGTATGCGTGTGTACATGTGCTTGCGTGCAAGCGAGTGTGTACGTGTGTGAGTGTGTACGTGTGTGGGGGTGTACGTGTGTGGGGGTGTACGTGTGTGGGTGGGTGCGCCCGTGCATGACTGTTGATAGACAGTTGTTTATGGATTTAAAAAAAAATAGTAACAAGGCTATATACGGGGGGTACCGGTACAGAGTCAATGTGCAGGGGCACCGGTTAGTCTAGTTAATTGAGGTAATATGTACATGTAGGTAGAGGTAAAGTGACTATGCATAGATAATAAACAGAGAGTAGCAGCAGTGTAAAAATGGGGCAGGGGGTGGTCAATGCAAATAGTCTGGGTAGCCATTTGGTTAGCTGTTCAGGAGTCTAATGGCTTGGGGGTAGAAGCTCTTAAGAAGACATTTGGACCTAGACTTGACGCTCCGGTACCGCTTGCCGTGCGATAGGAGAGAGAACAGTCTATGACTAGGGTGGCTGGAGTCTTTGACAATTTTTAGGGCCTTCCTCTGTCACTGCCTGGTATAGAGGTCCTGGATGGCAGGAAGCTTGGCCCCAGTGATGTACTGGTCCGTACACACTACCCTCTGTTGTGCCTGGAGGTCAGAGGTCGAGCAATTGCCATACCAGGCAGTGATGCAAATCTTCCGACTAGCTTGGACAGTACCGTGCAGTACCGAAGAGCCCTTACTGCTGCTCAATCATCCTATTTTTCTAACATAATTGAGGAAAATAAGAACAATCCTAAATTCCTTTTTGATACTGTCGCAAAGCTAACTAAAAAGCAGCATTCCCCAAGAGAGGATGGTTTTCACTTCAGCAGTGATAAAGTCATAAACTTCTTTGAGGAAAAGATCATGATTATTAGAAAGCAAATTACGGACTCCTCTTTAAATCTGCGTATTCCTTCAAAACTCAGTTGTCCTGAGTCTGCACAACTCTGCCAGGACCTAGGATCAAGAGAGACGCTCAAGTGTTTTAGTACTATATCTCTAGACACAATGATGAAAATAATCATGGCCTCTAAACCTTCAAGCTGCATTCTGAACCCTATTCCAACTAAACTACTGAAAGAGCTGCTTCCTGTGCTTGGCCCTCCTATGTTGAACATAATAAACGGCTCTCTATCCACCGGATGTGTACCAAACTCACTAAAAGTGGCAGTAATAAAGCCTCTCTTGAAAAAGCCAAACCTTGACCCAGAAAATATAAAAAACTATCGGCCTATATCGAATCTTCCATTCCTCTCAATTTTTTTTGAAAGGCAACTCAAACAATGTATATGAAATGCTTCAGTCTGGTTTTAGACCCCATCATAGCACTGAGACTGCACTTGTGAAGGTGGTAAATTGCCTTTTAATGGCATCAGACCGAGGCTCTGCATCTGTCCTCGTGCTTCTAGACCTTAGTGCTGCTTTTGATACCATCGATCACCACATTCTTTTGGAGAGATTGGAAACCCAAATTGGTCTACACGGACTAGTTCTGGCCTGGTTTAGATCTTATCTGTCGGAAAGATATCAGTTTGTCTCTGTGAATGGTTTGTCCTCTGACAAATCAACTGTAAATGTTGGTGTTCCTCAAGGTTCTGTTTTAGGACCACTATTGTTTTCACTATATATTTTACCTCTTGGGGATGTCATCCGAAAACATAATGTTAACTTTCACTGCTATGCGGATGACACACAGCTGTACATTTAAATGAAACATGGTGAAGCCCCAAAATTGCCCTCGCTAGAAGCATGTGTTTCAGACATAAGGAAGTGGATGGCTGCAAACTTTCTACTTTTAAACTCGGACAAAACAGAGATGCTTGTTCTAGGTCCCAAGAAACAAAGAGATCTTCTGTTGAATCTGACAATTAATCTTAATGGTTGTACAGTCGTCTCAAATAAAACTGTGAAGGACCTCGGCGTTACTCTGGACCCTGATCTCTCTTTTGAAGAACATATCAAGACCATTTCAAGGACAGCTTTTTTCCATCTACGTAACATTGCAAAAATCAGAAACTTTCTGTCCAAAAATGATGCAGAAAAATTTTGCCATGCTTTTGTCACTTCTAGGTTAGACTACTGCAATGCTCTACTTTCCGGCTACCCAGATAAAGCACTAAATAAACTTCAGTTAGTGCTAAATACGGCTGCTAGAATCCTGACTAGAACCAAAACATTTGATCATATTACTCCATTGCTAGCCTCCCTACACTGGCTTCCTGTCAAAGCAAGGGCTGATTTCAAGGTGTTACTGCTAACCTACAAAGCATTACATGGGCTTGCTCCTACCTATCTCTCTGATTTGGTCCTGCCGTACATACCTACACGTACGCTACGGTCACAAGACGCAGGCCTCCTAATTGTCCCTAGAATTTCTAAGCAAACAGCTGGAGGCAGGGCTTTCTCCTATAGAGCTCCATTTTTATGGAATGGTCTGCCTACCCATGTAAGAGACGCAAACTCGGTCTCAACCTTTAAGTCTTTACTGAACACTCATCTCTTCAGTGGGTCATATGATTGAGTGTAGTCTGGCCCAGGAGTGGGAAGGTGAACGGAAAGGCTCTGGAGCAACGAACCGCCCTTGCTGTCTCTGCCTGGCCAGTTCCCCTCTTTCCAGTGGGATTCTCTGCCTCTAACCCAATTACAGGGGCTGAGTCACTGGCTTACTGGGGTTCTTTCATACCGTCCCTGGGAGGGGTGCGTCACTTGAGTGGGTTGAGTCACTGATGTGATCTTCCTGTCTGGGTTGGCGCCCCCCCCCCCCCCCCCCCCTTGGGTTGTGCCGTGGCGGAGATCTTTGTGGGCTATACTCGGCCCTGTCTCAGGGTGGTAAGTTGGTGGTTAAAGATATCCCTCTAGTGGTGTGGGGGCTGTGCTTTGGCAAAGTGGGTGGGGTTATATCCTTCCTGTTTGTCCCTGTCCGGGGGTGTCCTCGGATGGGGCCACAGTGTCTCCTGACCCCTGCTGTCTCAGCCTCCAGTAGTTTATGTGTCGGGGGGCTAGGGTCAGTTTGTTATATTTGGAGTACTTCTCCTGTCCTATTCGGTGTCCTGTGTGAATTTAAGTGTGCTCTCTCTAATTCTCTCTTTCTCTCTTTCTTTCTTTCTCTCTCTCGGAGGACCTGAGCCCTAGGACCATGCCTCAGGACTACCTGACATGATGACTCCTTGCTGTCCCCAGTCCACCTGGCCGTGCTGCTGCTCCAGTTTCAACTGTTCTGCCTTATTATTATTGGACCATGCTGGTCATTTATGAACATTTGAACATCTTGGCCATGTTCTGTTATAATCTCCACCCGGCACAGCCAGAAGAGGACTGGCCACCCCACATAGCCTGGTTCCTCTCTAGGTTTCTTCCTAGGTTTTGGCCTTTCTAGAGAGTTTTTCCTAGCCACCGTGCTTCTACACCTGCATTGCTTGCTGTTTGGGGTTTTAGGCTAGGTTTCTGTACAGCACTTTGAGATATCAGCTGATGTACAACGGGCTATATAAATCAATTTGATTTGATTTGTATGCGTCTCTCTGTGTGGAGTAAAGGTGGTCTAGAGTTTTTTTCCCTCTGGTTGCACATGTAACATGCTGAAATGAGGTAAAACGGATTTAAGTTTCCCCGGTCACTATGAGCGCCGCCTCTGGATAAGCATTTTCTTGTTTGCTTATGGCCTTATACAGCTCGTTGAGTGGGGTCTTAGTGCCAGCATCGGTTTGTGGTGATAAATAGATGAAAGTTTTCTTGGTAAATAGTGTGGTCTAAAGCTTATCATGAGATAGTCTCTCAAATGAGCAAAACGTAGAGTCTTAATATTAGATTTCGTGCACCAGCTTTAATTTACAAATATACACAGACCACCCCCCCCTTGTCTTACCGGAGGCAGCTGTTCTATCTTGCAGATGCATGGAATGTTGACAGCATATTGTTCCCTCCCACACCGTTAATGAGATTACCTCTCTCCCACTTAAAGGCGATTACATTTCTCTGATTTTAGAGAGACGAGCAGGTACAATACACTTTGAGTCACTGTTCACATGCTGTATTTCGTCGCACAGATAAGTATGGAGGGATAAGTACATATCAGGCCTCAATGGAGCAGGGATGGAGTGTGGAGGGATGGACAGATGGAAGGGTGGAGAGATGGAGGAATGAAGAGATGCATGTGTAACATGAGCCAACTTTGTGATATGGTCATTTGCTCAAGCAGGAGTGACCCCTTCCGGAAACATCTGGATATAGCTATGGGGCACACCTGAATGTACCTGCATAGAATGTTGTATTTCTGTCTTCAATCCCAGTTGCAGATCACAGGCAGCTCTCCCCCAAACTACCTTTAACACGGCTAACAACTACATCTAACAGACCCTGTATACCAGCCCGACCTGGTCTCAGAGCATTTCATATTATTCTATAAGTAAATCCGAGACACTCCATTTGGTTTGATATTGTAACGACCCTGGGTTTATAAGTGCGGAAATCGACTCTGTCACACGAGCATGCTTTTGCGGCACATTCGATAGCGCGCCGGACCTCGGGCTCGAAGGTCAAGGGTACGAGACTTGCTCCCTGCTGTTTCATTACAATATGTTACATTTCGTATGGTACTGTATGTATCAGTGGCCGTTGGTGCCGTTTAAGATGAGGGAGGGTGATAAGAAGATGTATGAGCATGAACTTATTTCTATTATAGCATATTGGATGACTGTCACTCATATTCCATTCACCCAGCTCAATGTAACATTGATAGGTTTAAGCTACTACGTGATACTGGAATTTTCCCTGTACCCATCATGAGGTTGCTAGAACCTAGCCTATGAATGAAAGTTTACAACGTATGTGCACCTGTTGAGAGAATTTTGAGTAATCAAGGTGACAGACAGTTACACATTCAATACCGCCTTGCACATGGTTGCCTGCATCTAGCTAATCTATGGTGTAATCATTAGTCCAACAGTTGCAAATTAAAGTTTCTATTGGACAAATTCAATCAAAATGGCAGAATGAATACACCCCTGATCAAACGCAAACACAGTTCACTTTCATAGCAGCCACATAAAAACAGAATGATCACTTTGCTCATTGCATATATAATTCCATCTTACAACTATTCTCCTCCTCCCACCTTTTCCCTTAGCTTGTGGACTTCCGTGCACAACACATCAGCTGTCTATGACCAGGCGGAAAAACCTTTCCAAGCCAAACCTTCATATCATGACCGCTAACCGCTACACACAGCCTACATCAATGTCACGTCATAGTCTACTAGAACTACTAGAACTAACGCGTTAGTAAACCCAGTACAATCTTGCAGTAGAGTGTACAGTCAGAAAGCTTGCTATGTGAAAGTGAAAGAAAAATACAACCAAATATAGTTATCTCGCTCGCTCTCTCTCTCTCTCTCTCTCTCTCTCTCTCTTTCTCTCTCTCTTGCTTCTTCTTAATTTTGGAAGAAATGAATTTGTTCAAAACTATTCAACTATTGTCTTTCTCTCTCTTTGAGTCAACTACTCACCACATTTTTTTGCACTGCAGTGCTAGTTAGCTGTACAGTACCTTATGACAGTGCTAGATTCATTATCTGATCATTTGAATGGGTGGACAACATGTCAGTTCATGCTGCAAGAGCTCTGATAGGTTGGAGGACGTCCTCTGGAAGTTGACCAAATTACTGTGTAAGTCTATGGAAAGGGGTTTTGTATTGATGTCAATGAACTCAGAGGAGGACAGAAGGTAGCTGTCCTCCGGCTACACCATGGTGCTACCCTACAGAGTGCTGCTAAGACTACTGTAGACCATTGAAAAACATGGCGTTTTAATCTATTACTTGGTGCATGTGAATATATTTAGTATAGTTGTATCTAAAAAGGAAAACTTTTTTCATGTTTCACTATTTTTATTTTTATGAAATTCACTGAGGAGGATGGTCCGCTCCTTCCTCCTCTGAGCAGCCTCCACTGTTATGTATTAATTTGTGGACGTAAATCACTCATTTTGTATGATATGTTACAAATTACAATCCATATTAGGAAAGGGGGATACCTAGTCAGTTGTACAACTGAATGCATTCAACTGTAATGTGTCTTCTGCATTTACATTCCCCTCTGTATGTTACAGATTTGCAAAATGCATGATATGTCATGAATTCTAGCTAGGGTTAGGGTTAAGATTAGGGTTAAATTTAGGATTTAGGTTAAAAGGTTAAGGTTAAGGAAGTGATAGTTAAAGGGTTAAGGTTAGGGTTAGTGTTAGCTAACATGCTGAGTAGTTGCAAAGTAGCTAAAAAGTAGTAAGTAGTTGAAAAGTTGCTAATTAGCTCAAATGCTAAAGTTGTCCATGATGACATTTGAATGCGTTATATGCCCACCCATCCACCCTGGCCAACTACCTTACTTTCATTGTTGCCTTAAGTAACCATCTGTCTTATGTACCATACCAAACGTAACTTATCATACTCATTTGAGTGTCCCAGATTTACGTTTACTAAGTTACTTCTAGGGTAGCCCACTGTTGTTTGAGGACACACATCTGGCTGACTGTCTGGCTAGATTACACACTGTGTCTGAAATGGCACCCTATTCACTATATACTGTATACACAGTAGTATTATTTTACTTGAGGGTGGCAGGTAGCCTAGAGGTTAGATTGGGCCAGCAACCGAAAGTTTGCTCGTTTGAATCTCTGAGCCGACAAGGTGAAAAATCTGTTGATGTGCCCTTGAGCAAGGCACTTAACCCTAATTCCTCCAGGGTCGCTGTTGATAATGGCTGGCCATGACCCCACTCTCTCTGAGGGTGTCTCAGGGGGAATTGGGATGTGCAAAAAAAACATTGAAACACATGAAACAGGACAAATATAAGCACCCACCAAATTATTATTATAAACTAGCGTACTATATAGGGAATATTTTGGATGCATCCACTGTGTTTATCCTCCTGGGTTCTATGTGGCTCTGTTTAATTATATCATATGATGTGAATCATTCGATTGTAATATTGCTTTTATCTCTCACTGATGACATTTTTGATGCACAATTTCATAGTGTCTGGGTCTGGGTCTGGGTCTGGGTCTGGGTCTGTGTGTGTGTGTGTGTGTGTGTGTGTGTGTGTGTGTGTGTGTGTGTGTGTGTGTGTGACTGGGGTCTATTTTGATATTTTATTCATGATCTGCATAGTTGAGTCATTGATTGGTTTGATGTGATCATAGGGCAACCATTAATAATTCATTAGAGTCTGTTTAGTAGAGGCATATTACAAGAACCTATTACACCCTGGCTGGGTGCAGATGTGTACTGAATACGGGATATTTATTACCAGTGGAGAAGTGGTTTATATACCCAAGTGCTTCAGTATATTCTGATGTGGAGTGTTTGCCCCTTCTGTGCATGAATGGGTTCTACTAAGGGGACATGACTGGCCCTAAGCCAAAACCTTCACCCTAGCCATAACCCTAACACTAACTTAATGTTCACATCCGGGATGATAACCCTACCCATAACCCTTACCCTAGCTCCATGTCCACACCCTGTCCGATAACCCTACCCATAACCCTTACCCTAGCTCCATGTCCACAATCCATCTGATAACCCCAGTCATAACCCTAACTTCATGTCCACATCCCAGTTGATAACCGTAGCCATAACCCTAACCTTAGCCATAACCCTAAGCCTAGCCATCTCCCCTTGCATAAATGGGGTAGATTAGATTTATCTCCATGCACCTTACACTGCTCTCCACTAGATGGCAGTAAAGGTTTGACTGAGTATTGGTTGACCTGATGTGTGGCAACAAGGCAAGAAGACATAACTTCAGTGTAAAGATTATCTGGTGTTTTGGCTGTTGAACAATAGTTGTTCTAATCAGATGAAATAGAAAGATATCAAAGATGGAGATGAAGAAATGCTCTGTGATTGGGTAGACCTATGTCTTCAGAAGGCGTTTGCAGCCTTGACTGTAGCCTTGCCAAAAGTCACAAAATGTTTTATTATATACAACATTTCCTTCTACTACCCCCACTATGATCACTAGTGCACCATATTGAATAAGCTACTGTTAAGAGTAGGCATACTATTGGAGAATAACAAGGGAATGTGTGTGCATTATTTATTTTTGACCTTTATTTTACTAGTCAACTAAGAACAAATTCTTATTTACAGTGACGGCCTACACCGGCCAAACCTGGACTCCCAATCACAGCCGGTTGTGATACAGCCTGGATTCAAACCAGTGTGTCTGATGTGACACCTCTTGCACTGAGATGCAGTGCCTTAGACCGTCGCGCCACTCGTGAGCCAGGTATCATAAACAGTGTTATATATAATTGATCGATGCACTTACCCTCACACAAGGCCCATGGAGCCACTAATAAAAAGACAACCCTCTCTCCCACAACACAACCAAAAACCAAACACAACACACTGATAAATATTAAGGAAAACATTCTTTATTGGCCTTGCATATTGATTGAGTGGATCAGAAAACACGACCACCTAGTGCCAGGTCGTATAATATAGCAGGCCATTACGAGGAGTAGCCGTAAATCCTTTGGACTCTTGTAAATAGCTTTAATACACCCAAGGCGCCAAATCACTTGACCTGCGTTAGCCCCGCAGTTTGGGAGCTTTCTGGCTGACTGAGTGCTCTGGAGCCAGCCCTTCTCCTCCCATTCTCTGGCTGTCAGTCCAGGTAATAGTCAAGGCCTTATTAGTAACATGCTCTCTCTGGGCTTCTTTTCCCTGGCTCCAACTTCAGGGGCACTCGTGCATTTAATCAGTCACTGAGAGGCAAGGAGAGAGGCAAGGCGGCTGCTTCTCTGACCCCTGGTGCCCCTGTCTCTCGCTCTCTCGCTCTCTGAGTCTCTCTCTCTTTCCCTCACTCTGTATCTCTAGTCTGGCCTCAGAGCCATACTAAACATACTTTACGTATTTTGTGGGTTTTGGGTCACGTCGGGGACAACTGTAGAATTTTAGCTAACCCAATTCCCCTAACTGGCTATGTAAATTATCCTAACCTTTGTCTTTAGTTCACCTTATCACCAACGTAATTCTCCTTTGTTGTTATGATGCATATTTTGCTGGGTGGCCTATGTCCATATTAGAAATACTGGTTGGTCTATTTTGTGTATATTTTTCCAAGTGGTATAAAGAAAACCAGTCTAAACATTCACCTTCGTGTTGGTGTTACTACTACTGTGAGCCATTGCATGTGCTTAGCTTGCTGAGCCGTTGAAGCCTATAAGACTAAGAGGCTGTGGACAGGACAGCTGCTCAGAGCAGGGGGGAAAAACACTGACAAAGCAGCATTTATCCACGACGCACGCCGAGCGCTGCACACAGATCCAGCAACAGCAGTTTGACCACTGGAAATAAAGACACAGTATGTGAGAATATCCAAGGAAATGCCGTCAGAGCCAGTTGTCCCGAGACAGGAGCACACAGCTGTTAGCCATACCCTCTCGCTCTCTCTCTCTCTCTCGCTCCCACTCTCTCTCTCCCCCCCCCCTCTCTCTCTCTCCCTGTCTCTCATTCTCTCTCTCTCTCACTCTCTCTCATTCTTTCTCTCTCATTCTCTCTCTCTCATTCTCTCTCTCTCACTCCCCCTTTCTTTCTCTCTCTCTCTCTCTCTCTCTCTCTAACTCTATGCTCTGCTATACTGTACTGCATGTTACAGCCTTTGGCATGGCTGGGAATCAAAAACAACGTCAGTATCAAAGCCAACTGTGTCTGTTGAACCTCACAGATGTTTTCTATGGTAATTCATATTAGGGGGAAGCAGAGTGGTGTGAATTACTGTACAAGAAGCATTTACAGTTTGTCTAAACAGCTGTAAACTACACTGAACCGCTACATGATAGGTTTACTACAAGATGAATAGATGTAACGGAGGTGGTTCTGTAAATCAAACTCATATGACTAGTAACCTTACCTGACACCTGAAGACGTGTGTTTAGTGCTCCAAGATAATGCCTAGGCTTTAACTCAGCAGGCTAACACAGTCGTGTGATGCTCAGGAGACCTTGGCCACATAGACATGGACCTTAATGAAGCTATCACATGAGTACGCTTTTGTACTCCATCCATGTGATGCATCTACTGTATGTGCAACACAACGCAGCTTTAAATGAGAGTGTTCCCAGGTCTCCCTCTCACCCTCTTACAAGTCTGCTTGACATGTTTCAGCATTGTTCCTGTTGCTGTTTCTCCCCTGGGAGCTGAGTGAGTGGGGGGGAACCTGAGCAGGGGGCGGACCTAGCTGTCCATTCCATTATATCACACAAAGCACTCATTACAGGAGAACTCCCATCTCCTCCTATACCAGCAGAACATGTCACCTCACGTTCCCCTCCGCCTGTTCCAAGCACCACACCGCAGCTCGTCCCCGCAGCGCTCATCCTCGGGACCTCCTTGGCACGGCTCTCTGTTCCTTACTGTGATTCACCTGAGTGAAATGCCTCCAGCTCTGATTAATGACGGCTTTATGGGTGCCAGGTAGGTTGTGAAATTAACAGGGTTGTATATTTATGGGCAAGGCTGCCTCTTCCTGTAAGCCGAATGAGACGTGCAGAGAGGTCCAAATCCTGAGAGAGGTTAGTCTTGCTTGCCAGACTGCATGTTCTCAATGTCTATCTCCTGAACTACGGCTGGGCCTAGGTAGGAATCTCTTATCTGAACACCAGTGTCACAACAACAGCATCCCTGTAGACTGGTCTGGAGTAGAAGGCGCGGGGAGAGAGAGACTTGTCAGCAGCTGCTTCAGCCTGTTGGACGGTGTCGAATACCTCTGTCATAGCGTACCTAATGGTAATTGCCAGGAGCGCTAAGAGCCCAGTGTCTTGTCTGTCTTGTCTGTTTATAGGGGACAGATCATCTCTATAGGGGACACATCATCCTTAAAGGGGACACATATTTATAGGGGACACATCATCTCAACGATGGGTGTGACTGTGGAGAGACAGACAGAAGCTTGGTTCCTCCTGCTTAGGGTTCAGACCGCTTTAGCATCTGGGAGCTACGTAGATCAGAGTGCTGCAAACTAAGTGAGCAAAAGAGAGAGAGAGAGAGAGAGAGACTGGGAAAGAGAGGGAGGGTCGGGGAGAAAGAGAGAGGGAGAAAGTGTTAGGGAGAGATGCCGCCCGCCCGCCACAGCCAGTCAGACTGTCTGGCTGCACAAGGATCTCCAGCACTCAGCGTCATATGATTCCCGGGTCAAAGGTTATCCCTACTGATGAATATCGGTCTGAGGCCAGTCTCTTGCTCCTCGCCCACAAAAGAAAGGGAGTTGTTTTCACTCCCAGGGTCTGGAAAGTTTATTTCAGGAATTCATTCTGCCAGCATGAGACAGTAAACCTGTCTGAAGCCAGGAGAGTTATGTCCACAAATATTATATTATTTTCTAAAGTTTTATCAGCCTGCCAAGAGATCTAGACAGTCTTTTTCATATAAATACATCGATTTAATATCCGAAAGGACTCATCCCACACCCTATCGCACTAGAGCCCATGTCTTAGCCAGCCTCGCTGAGATACTGTGAGTAAACCACTACGAACAGAATAATCACAAGGGTATTTTTTTTTTTAAACACGGTCAACAGGATTTCAACTAAAAGCTTCTGAAAGATTACAGCGTCTCCGCACGTGACTTCTGATGTATGGGATGAGGCGTTTAAAAATGGATGGTAGAGCAGCGAGGGCATTTATGGGGCTAGATCAGACACAGGTTGGACATACACTATATACAATCACGACAGCTTTGATTTTTAGGACTGAAATACTATTGCTGATTCATTACCCCCTCTGGACCAGAGTGAAAATGGTGGTATTCATTTGGGCAAACGTATAAAAAAAATGGTGCAACGGAAAACAAGTGTTTCTTATTAGACAAGTTCAGCCCGTTTTCTTCTGTTTCGTGCCTAGTGAACACAACCCTGTTCTTGTCCGACTCTAGGCCTAGGATGATGGGAGCTCCCTATGGACTAGATTCAGATTCCCCCATCTCCATCTCTCCATTCCTTCTCCCATCCCATTAGATGCAGAAGCACCGCCACCACCACATAGCATAGGTTAGCCTCCCCCCCCCCCCCGCCCCACAATCAAACCTGAGAAGGAATGAATGGTGCTCACACATTTTAACGAGGCAGAGTGTTGCCAGGTTTAACGTTTGCAGTTTATTAACACGGTAACAAGGAGAGGAGTGAGTGATGGCGGGTCGAGGGAGATGGCAGGAAGGCTGTACAAATCCACGCCAAGCCCAGTCCACATTCCATCACCATCCGGAGAAGGAGAACTCTAGTTGGATTGTTGACAGTGAACTTTCTAGAGGAGTGTAGTGGCAACATATCAACCAGCTCATATAACTTTCACTCACTTTTTCCCTCTCTCCTGTAGCTGCTCAGGGATTCTGTAAGTCATTTACCCCAAAAATATAATAGGAAATCGGCCCAATACAGGTACTATCTAACACAGTATGGGATGCAAGACAAATACAGAAAGCCATGAAAGACCAATGACTGGCAATGAGTCGCAAGGACATCCTCGGAACGGTCACCTATAGTTATGGTTTTGTTTAGTTCCCAGTTTGTTCCAGAGACATTCTCCACCTACTGGGCACAGACGTCAATTCATTGTCTGTTCCACATTGGTTCAATGTAATTTCATTGAAATTACGTTGAATCAACCAGAGGGCAAGGACCCCTTGTTACTGAGCCCATCAAGGCCCTGAATGGTGAACCACTGATCCTTTCACTGCTCTTTGTCATGCTGGCACGGTTAGGGACACCCACACACAGCTCTTAACATAGTGTTTTCAACTTACATATTTGACATACAGTGCATTCAGAAAGTATTCAGACTCCTTGACTTCTTCCCCATTTTGTTACATTACAGCCTTATTCTAAAATTGATTACGTGTATTTTTTCCCTCATCAATCTACACACAATACCCGATAACAACAAAGCAAAAAACAGGCTTTTAGAAATGTTAGCAAATGTTTTAAAAGTAAAGAACAGAAACACCTTATTTACACAAATATTCAGATATTCGAACTTGAGCTCAGGCACATCCTGTTTCCATTGATCATCCTTGAGATGTTTTCAACAACTTGACCTGTGGTAAATTCAATTGATTGGACAGGATTTGGAAAGGCACACACCTGTCTATATAAGGTCCCACAAATGACAGTGCATGTCAGAGCAAAAACCAAGCCATGAGGTCAAAGGAATTGTCCGTAGAGCTCTGAGACAGGATTGTGTCTATGCACAAATCTGGAGAAGGGTACGGAAATAATTCTGCAGAATTGTCCCCAAGAACACAGTGGCTTCTTAATTGGAAGAAGTTTGAGAGCTGGCCGCCCACCCAAACTGAGGGAGGTGACCAAGAACCCGATGGTCACTCTGAAAGAGCTCCAGAGTTCCTCTGTGGAGATGAGGGAACCTTCCAAAAGGAAAACCATCTATCTCTGCAGCATTCCACCAATCAGGCCTTTATGGTAGACTGTCCAGATGGAAGCCACTCCTCGGTAAAAGGCACATGACAGCCCACTTGGAGTTTCTCCTAGTCTGAGAGCACCTAAAGGACTCTCAGACCAGGAGAAACAAGATTCTCTCGTCTGATGAAACCAAGATTGAACGCTTTGGCCTGAATGCCAAGTGTCACATCTGGAGGAAACCTGGCACCATCCCGATGCTGAAGCATGCTGGTGGCATCATCATGCTGTGGGGATGTTTTTCAGTGGCAGCGACTGGCAGACTAGATGAACGGAGCAAAGTACAGCGATATCCTTTATGAAAACCTTCTCCAGAGCGCTCAGGACCTCAGACTGGGGCAGAGGTTCACTTTCCAACAGGACAACGACCCTAAGAACACAGCCAAGACAATGCAGGAGTGTCTTCAGGACAAGTATCTGAATGTCCTTGACTAGCCCAGCCAGAGCCCAGACTTGAATCCGATCGAACATCTCTGGAGAAACCTGAAAATAGCTGTGCAGCAACGCTCCCCATCCAACCTGATAGAGCTTGAGAGGATCTGCAGAGAAGATTGGAAGATACTCCCCAAATACAGGTGTGCTAAGCTTCTAGTGTCATACCCAAGAAGACTCAAGTCTGTAATCGCTGCCAAAGGTGCTTCAACAAAGTACTGAGTAAAGGGTCTGAATACTTACTTTTTAATTTAATACATTTGCAAACATTTCTAAAAAACAGTTTTTGCTTTGTCATTATAGGGTATTGTGTGTAGATTGCTGAGGGTAAAACAAAAAAAAAATGTAATCCATTTTCGAAGAAGGCTGTAAATTAACAAAATGTGGAAAAAGTCAAGGGGTCTGAATACTTTCCAAATGCACTGTACATGATTACATTGTGCATGTTCATTTGTACAGTACTTATTATTCAACATGTTTTCACCTTTGATTTGAACTCACAGCCTCTCATGGTTGCAATCTTGGTTCCAATCTTCCTGCTACACCACCATGCCCGTGTCAATGGCTGAGCGCACATGTACTGCTACACTCTGGAATTTATCTCAGTTCTGTTACAAATACACTCAAGAAAAACAGTGTTATTGATCATAGTCATTAAGGAGTAACATAAAAACAGAGTAAAATTCCCCACCAACATTACACAACTATACAGAAATGCCTCAAATTGCTGTGATAATGGTGAGAGAATAGTCAGATTAACTGATAACTAGAATAGCAGTGCCGACAGCACTATTTTTCTAAGTGCAGAGATATATTCTAGGTAATAAATGTGTTGGGGACTTCTGAGAATGCTACAGACTATGTGGCACTGCATAACGATCAGCATTCAGTTCAAAGCCCATGTGAGGGTCATATTAAAAAGTCAGTATTAAAAAGGTGTCATTGTCCCACTTACCTAAAACCCCCAATTCCATTCCATTACTTATAAAACAAATGTCCCGAGAATGTCTTAAAAATGTCCTGACATTGTCCTCAACGACGTCCTGGAAACGTACCGGGAACTAGACAAAGCTCCCCCCAGAGAATATTCCCAGAGGACCATCATGCAATGTCCTGACGACTGGTAAAACAAGTGTCATGAAAACGGCTTAAAAATGTCCTCACATGGTCTTCATCAACATCCTGGTAACACGACCGGGAGACCATTGCAGCGACGCACAATTTCAGCGTCGTCCGGGTTAGGGGAGGGTTTGGCCCAGCAGGGATGTCCTTGTCCAATCGCGCACTATTGACTCCTGAGGACGTGTACGGGAGTGTATGATGACACAGTCGCCAGGTGTACGGTGTTTCCTCCGACACATTGGTGCGGCTGGCTTCCGGGTTAAGTGGGCATTGTGTCAAGAAGCAGTGCGCCTGGTTGGGTTGTGTTTCTGAGGAAGCACGGCTCTTGACCTTCGCCTCTCCCGAGTCCGTACGGGAGTTGCAGCGATGAGACAAGATTGTAACCATCAATTGTATACCATGAAATTGGGGAGAAAAAAGGGGTAAAATAAAATAAAGAAGCAGGGTCGTTCCCTAACGGTCATTCAAAAACCTTATTGTACCATACTGCCAGAAGTAAACCAGGAACGGTACTGGTAATCCCCTTGTGTTTGCTGAATGTCTTGTCAAAAACATCTCCTTGTGGTCAATGAGGACAACTTTATGTCAGAGCTAGAGATTTGACATTTTCCACAAAATGTCAAAGTTTCAATACCAGGAATAATTTGTATTTATCCAGAGTTAACCGGAAATAGAGCAAAAAATTGGCAGCTCTCTAGGCCCTCTAATCTTTTATTAAGGGATCCTATTAAATCTAAATCAAATGAAAGTGTTTCTAACCAAGATATGGTCACTCTGCCAGGGTTCTCCCTAAATAAGAAGGCGCTGCGCCACTATTTAAATATTTTAGAGAAAATTAAACTGATACTTAGTAATAATAAACTACCTTTGAAAAAATAAGTTGATCAAAAAACGACTGCTTTCCGCACCTAAAGAATAGTAGGCCACAATTACACAGAACAATGACGTATTTTTTTTTTTAAATAGGTCATTTTATCTGACGTCGGAGCTCCAGTCTGCCCACACTAGTCGCCGCTCAACTCCATTGTAAATCGTGGAGTATAGCTTTGTCGAATCATACAAACTTTGTCACGGCAGTTAAAGAAAAGTCAGGTGACCAAAGTCGCTAAACTTGCTAGATAACCTCCTTCAGCGAATTACAGAATATGTCCTATATTTGGCTAATTTGAGCTGATGATTATAGGCCTACAGATAGCAGACCAGCGCATGGATAACACGCAGGGAGATGAAGAGTATAAATCGTTTAAATATTAAAGTATCTTAACTGGGACCAACACTGTTAAAAATATCCATATCTTTCCTCATACCTTTTGTTAATCACACATTCTCTAATGAAGCTCTCTTATGGGCAGCAAGTACGAGACAGCACAGAGAAGCAGAGGAAATGGTATAGCGATATTTTGACATGCATAAGATGTGCTTTGATAAGGCAATCTACGGATCACAGAATTTTCATGCGAGACAGGAGTCAGGAGTTTGGGTTTCAGTGGGATTGGGACTGGATAGGGAAATAGCCTAGGCTCAGGACAGGAGAAAATCACATTTTCCCTCATGCATCTCTGAATTGTTAACAGACTTCATGTCTGTGACAGATATGCCTAAGTAGTGAATTGCGCATTGGCCTATCAAATGTGTGACTGTCGGAACAGTCACAATGACAGCTCAAAGAGGCACACGTTGTTTTATAGGCTGTACTGTATGGGTTTCCTGTAGGGTTTATTAACTGCATTCGGGTCGCGTGTGCAGTCCGGCAGTGTCAATTATGCGTATGGTTTGAATTCATGGCGACTTTGTGTGCAGTTAATAGGCTAGGCTAGAGGCTTCCATCCGACAACCTGTTTGGATAATGTGCGATTTTATTTTTTGCTAATCCGCTGCTGTGCATGTTGTGTATTTTGTGGAATTGCATTAGTGCGTCATTGGGAATTTTGTTTGTAACTTTCAGTGTCTTCTCATTTTATTTTTAACATTCACTAGTGAACGTCAAAATACTTTATTGTAGCGTTTTACGGCGACTTAATGTACTGAACGTCCCTTTATGGTCCTGAGGTGAACGTCTTATTTGAATGATCTTAGAACATTCTCAGAACAGTGGGAAAACATATTGCCACAACCATAAAAGGGGCCTAATGGGAATGTTGCCTAATGTCCTTAGGACATCCCCTGTTTGCTGGGGGAGCACCTATTCTACCATGTCTGTTTTTCATGTCCAGGGATTATCACTGAGTCTATAAACTCATCTTGGTCCAGAAGAGGTCCAGACCAGGACACTTCCATCCACACCAGCCCAGCCCCTCTCTACCGCTACCCCAGTCTCACTCCCTATTCTCAGCCCCCCAGCCCCCCTACCGCATAACATAATACCAACCCCCTAAACCAAGTCTCAGTCCCAGCCTCTCTAGCCCCAGCCCCTCTACATCCCTTATCAGTCAGGGGAGACATAATGAGGGGGAGATTTTGCCTTTTTAGTGCCATTAGTTCTATTCCCTGTCTAGTCATAATCAGACCAGTGAAGATGCTTGACATGTTTTTCATTACGACATAGCTTAGTGGCGCTGTCAAATTAGGTAATCAGCTGGTGCCAGGCACGCAGGTACACCACACATGCACGCATGCACATATAAACACACACACACACACACTGAGCGAGGGTGAACAAAAACTCAGCCCAGCCAGGTTCCAAACAGGGCACATTGTCTCATGTCTGTGTGCTGCGTCTGCAATTGTCTCTAATTCAGAAATTCTGACATTGATTCAAGGAGCTCTACATTCCATTGGCTCTTATGGTTTTTCCCGCTATGTGTCTTGGAGCCTTAGCCCCCATTAACACGATACCAATCTCACCAATGGCTCCAGTCAGTACGGGCCTCTAGCTCTCCCATGGGCTCCTCAATACAACCTTTCCGACTCCAGTCTAGGAGGATCCAAACATCCCCCACCATCCCTTTCCACTCCCCAAGGAGGTGGGCATCAGGACAAACAATCAATGTCAGTGACAGATCCACGTCAGACAGATGAGATGGAGGGTAGGAGGATAATTATGGGAATGTTCTGAAAGACACTCTCTGTGTCATTATGACTTCGTCCACCGTCTCCAGTCTAAACCCAGGACATGAACCTTGTCTCGACCTGGGGTAAGAGAGTCGGGGACAAATGGCCTTGTTTTGTTGTGCTTCTGTAATATATTTGGCTTTGTGTCCTTACACAATTTGTGCACAGTTAAACCCAGAACCATAGTATAGAGAAGCTGGGAGCTGGGACGGATGGTTTGTTTTGTTGTGCTGTTGTAATGTCTCACAATACAGATGGGGATGATTTTGAGATTGTTTTGTGTTCTTCCACTGTTTAGTACATATTGCATGTTGCATTTGAAAAAAATGTTAGGAGACTGAAGATAATTTGATGTGGGAAGGCCAGAAACAGGCACGGATGGAGCGTGTGTGTGAAAGTCGTATGAGAAAGTACGAAACTATAAATGCACTTGACAGCTGTGTAATTTTAGAATGAAATGACAGGAAATTACTCTATTATTGCAGTCTGCTCATAAAGAAAACATTTCCTCAGAAAGGCAGATGTAAAACAGATTAGCTAAATGAAGATACGAGAGATAGGATGGACAGTTTGAATTGACTTTGTCATGGAGGGGATGAGTGTGCAGTTTGCAAATATTTTACAGGTATGAGTGGCCAGATATAATTACCAGTACTTCCCCTAATAAGCCACAGAAACCTTTGCAAAAGCAAAGGACAAGAATTCATAATAATGGACTTGCAGTTAGTTGGGAAGGTTTCTTTGACAGACTGGAAAGAGAAGTGTAACCTAGGCATGGTATCTATATCTATCTAGGAGCTATGGTTACTGTAAATAAATGACCAACACGTACACCAACAATCTCTACCTTTCTGTCTAACTCTTTACATGGACTGATATGGACAGACAGAGGGGTTAGGTACTGTAAGCAGAAAAACGTCTCTCAGTCCTCCTGGCAAGGTGTGGATGCCTTCCTGGAGCCTCCAGGTCTGAAAAACAACCCCTGCTTCTGCATCTAGAGCACAATTGATAGAAAAACCTATGTAAGCTTTGTAATGTAAGCTTTGACTAGGGGATCATTTACCAGCCCGCCGGACTAAGTAGCAAGAAAGAAGTAACGGGGGAGAGAGAGAGAGAGAGAGACTCCTCAAAGAGAAAGATAGTAGAAAAGCTTAAGGAATGCCACACATGACCCCTCCGTTGCATTTCCTTTCACCTTTCTTTTCCGACAGAGAGACAAGAGAAAAGACTTAGATACCAAGCTGGTGTCATAGCAACAGTTGTGTTTAGAGCACAGGAGGTTGGTGGCACCTTAATTGAGGAGGACAGGCTCGTGGTAATGGCTGGAGTGGAATTAGTGGAATGGTATCAAATACCTCATTACATAGGGAAAACCCGTAGAAGCCTTAAGACCCAGATCAGTGAGCACCGCAGCAACATACGGACAGGTGAGACACAAAATCTGGTTGCTGTTCATTTTGTACAAGCTGGACATCCTATTAGTTCTCTGAGATACATTGGGATGGAAATGGTCAAGATGTCACTCAGGGCAGGCGACATTGAGAGGAAACTTCATCAAAGGGATTCTTTCTGGATCCACAGGCTGAACACACTGTCTCCTCTTGGCCTTAATGAGATTTTTTGACTTTGAAGTTTTTATTGTTTCAAAATGTCAAAATTATTGTGTTTTTTATGCTAATTGAATAATGTGTGTATATACAGTACCAGTCAAAAGTTTGGACACACATACTCATTCAAGGGTTTTTATGAATTTTTACTATTCTCTACATTGTAGAATAATTGTTGGCTGCTTTTCCTTCACTCTGCGGTCCTACTCATCCCAAACCATCTCAATCTGGTTGAGATCAGGTGATTGTGGAGGCCAGGTCATCTGATGCAGCACTCTATCACTCTCCTTGGTCAAATAGCCCTTACACAGCCTGGAGGTGTGTTGGGTCATTGTCCTGTTGAAAAACAAATGCTAGTCCCACTAAGCGCAAACCAGATGGGATGGCGTATCGTTGCAGAATGCTGTAGTAGACATGCTGGTTAAGTGTGCCTTGAATTATAAATAAATCACAGATAGTGTCACCAGCAAAGCACACCCACACCATCACACCTTCTCCTCCATGCTTCACGTTGGGAATCATACATGCGGAGTACATCTGTTCACCTACCCAGTGTCTCACAAAGATACGGTGGTTGGAACCAGAAATCTACAATCTAGACTCATCAGACCAAAGGACAGATTTCCTTTGGTCTAATGTTCATTGCTCATGTTTCTTGGCCCAAGCAAGTCTCTTCTTCTTAATGGTGTCCTTTAGTAGTGTTTTTTTGCAGCAATTCGACTATGAAGGCCTGATTCACACAGTTTCCTCTGAACAGTTGATGTTGATGTGTCTGTTACTTGAACTCTGTGAAGCTGCAATCTGAGGTGCAGTTAACTATAATGAACTTATCCTCTGCAGCAGAGGTAACTCTGCTTCTTCCTTTCCTGTAGCGGTCCTCATGAGAGCCCGTTTCATCATAGCGCTTGATGGTTTATGCGACTGCACTTGAAGAAACGTTCAAAGTTCCTGAAACTTTACTGATTGACTGACATTCATGTCTTAAAGTAATGATGGACTATCATTTCTCTTCGCTTATTTGAGCTGTTCTTACCATAATATGGACTTAGTCTTTTACCAAATAGGGCTAACTTCTGTATACCATCCCTACCTTGTCACAACACAACTGATTGGCTCAAATGCATTTAGAAGGAAATAAATACCACAAATGGACTTTTAACAAGGCACACATGTTAATTGAAATGCCTTCCAGGTGACTACCTCATGAAGCTGGTTGAGAGAATGCCAAGAGTGTGCAAAGCTGTCATCAAGGCGAAGGGTGGCTATTTTGAATAATCTCAAATAAAATGTATTTTGATTTGTTTGACAGTTTTTGGTTACTACATGATTCCATATGTGTTATTTCATAGTTTTGATGTCTTCGTTATTATTCTATAATGTAGAAAATAGTAAAAATAAAGAAAAACCCTTGAATTAGTAGGTGTGTCCAAACGTTTGATTGGTACTGTATATTACTGTAAATACTGATCACATTCCTTGTGTATGATCATATATATTGATACACTGAATGTCAAATAATATTGTTAATATTATTTGTACCTCCTGTTTCAGGAAGTGATGTCACTGAGTACTGCCCCTATATACAGTGGCTTGCAAAAGTATTCACCCCCTTGGCATTTTTCCAATTTTGTTGCCTTACAACCTGGAATTAAAATAGATTAGGGGGGTGTGTATCATTTGATTTACACAACATGCCTACCACTTTGGAGATGCAAGATATTTTTTATTGTGAAACAAACAGGAAATAAGACAAAAGAACAGAAAACATGAGCGTGCATAACTATCCCCCACCTCCAAGTCTCTTGGACATGCCTCTATAAGCTTGGCACATCTAGCCACTGGGATTTTTGCCCATTCTTCAAAGCAAATCTACTCCAGCTCCTTCAAGTTGGATGGGTTCAGTTGGTGTACAGCATTCTTTAAGTCATACCACAGATTCTCAGTTGGTTTGAGGTCTGGGCTTTGACTAGGCCATTCCAAGACATTTAAATGTTTCCCCTTAAATCACTTGAGTGTTGCTTTAACAGTATGCTTAGGGTAATTGGCCTGCTGGAAGGGGAACCTCCATCCCAGTCTCAAATCTCTGGAAGACTGAAACAGGTTTCCCTCAAGAATTTCCCTGTATTTAGTCCATTCGTCATTCCTTCAATTCTGACCTGTTTCCCAGTCCCTGCCGATGAAAAACATCCCCACAACATGATGCTGCCACCACCATGCTTCACTGTGGGGATGATGTTCTCAGGGTGATGGGGGGTGTTGGGTTTGCACCAGACATAGAGCTTTCCTTGATGGCCAAAAAGCTCAATTTTAGTCTCATCTGACCAGAGTACCTTCTTTCATATGTTTGGGGAGTCTCCCACATGCCTTTTGGCGAACACCAAACGTGTTTGCTTATTTTTTTCTTTAAGCAAAAGCTTTTTTTCTGGGCACTCTTACGTAAAGCCCAGCTTTGTGGAGTGTATGGCTTAAAGTGGTCTTATGGACAGATACTCCAATCTCCGCTGTGGAGCTTTGCAGCTCTTTCAGGGTTATCTTTGGTCTCTTTGTTGCCTCTCTGATTAATACCCTCCTTGCCTGGTCCGTGAGTTTTGGTGAGCGGCCCTCTCTTGGCAGGTTTGTTGTGGTGAAATTCTTTCCATTTTTTAATAATGGATTTAATGGTGCTCCTTGGGATGTTCAAAGTTTCAGATATTTTTTTAGAACCCAACCCTGATCTGTACTTCTCCACAACTTCGTCCCTGACCTGTTTGGAGAACTCCTTGGTCTTCATGGTGCCGCTTGCTTGGTGGTGTCTCTTGCTTAGTGGTGTTGCAGACTCTGGGGCCTTTCAGAACAGGTGAATATATACTGAGATCATGCGACAGATCATGTGACACTTAGATTGCGCACAGGTGGACTTTATTTAACTAATTATATGACTTCTGGAGGTAATTGGTTGCACCAGATCTTATTTAGGGGCTTCATAGCAAAGGGAGTGAATACACATTTAGAAATTTTTTGATTTTTTTTAAACAAGTTATTTTTTCCATTTCACTATTTTGTGTATGTCCATCCAAATAAAAATAAATTTAAATTGCAGGTTGTAATGCAATAAAATAGGAAAAAACGCCAAGGGAGATGAATACTTTTACAAGGCACTGTATAGGACCTTCCACCCCCATCTGGGATATGGATGCCTGATGAAGATCCAAGGGTCGAAACGTTGTTACAAATAATATCAGCTCGGAGCATGAGCAGCAGTGTGCAGCGTTTTGCTTTCTGTTTTCCATCAAATACATCAAACACATGGTTTCCTTGTGTTTGATGCCATCCCATTTGCACCGTTCCAGACATTATTATGAGCCGTCCTCCCCTCAGCAGCCTCCTGTAGTTTAGAGTACCCTGCCTAGGTATCAGTGGGTCTTGGACTGAGTAACTGTTTGGAGAAACTTGGGTTGCTGTGAAAAAATTCAAAGCATGCACAAAACATAATATACAGGAGCTTGGCGTGCGTCTCAAATGGAACCCTATGCCCTTTATAGTGCACTACTTTTGACCATGGCCCATGGTCAAAAGTAGTGCACTATGGAGAGAAGTGGGTGACATTTAGGACACACACTCTGTCTGCTCTGCTCTCTGCAGGTAGCCTTGTTTGGAAGTGCTGACAAATAGGAGAGCGAGACAGAAAGCCACCTCTCATCCAAACAACGTCCCCTCTGCATTGTTCAGCTGCAATCTAGTTTTTGAAAAATTCCCATCTGTATTGTATGATTGTGAGAATTTTTTTTTACTGCATTGCTTGTTACAATGAAGGGAGAACAGAGGAAGCACCCTGTCTAAAAAGCAGGTTGGCTTTTATTGGGATGATTCATGTACTAGAGGCAGCTCTGCAGAGTAGTCCCTAGCTTGCACAGTCAAAAAGTCATACAATTGTATTATAAACCTAACCCTAACCTAAACCCTAACGTTAACCACACTGCTAACATTATGCCTAATCCTAACCCTCACCTTAAAATAAGACCAAGAGCAACTGTTTGTTGTCAAGAATTTTGACGATATATAGGGGGGTTCCCGAGTGAACGGGTTTCCCGAGTGGCACAGCGGTGTAAGTTAATGCATCTCAATGCTAGAGGCATCACTACAGGCCTTGGTTCGATTCCAGGCTGTATCACAACCAGCTGTGATTGGGAGTCCCATAGGGCGTGGCACAATTGGTCCAGCATCGTCCGGGGTTAGGCCGGGGTAGACCATCAGTAAAATAAGAATTTCTTCTTAACTGACTTGCCTGGTTAAATAACTCTGCCTCCAGGACAGGGTACATCCCAATAAATATCAACCTGTGTTTTAGAAAGGCAAGCTACTTCACCAGATAAGACCTGAATAAGTAACTGAAATGTGCATTGTCATTTTCCTCTGTGCCAAGAAGCCGAAATAAACCACTCACGACTTTGCAGTTCAATGCAAATGAACCATTTCATGACAGGGACACAACACATTAGTGCTTCGCTTCTACAAAACCTGTCTTGATTTATTCCTTGCAGAGACAATGATGCACAACACTGATAATGTTGCATTGGTACTTGGCACACGAGTAGGTAACCATTGTCACGAGCTGCCATAGATTTCTGGTGTGAATCACTGCCCACCATGGGAGGCACTCTGCTAAAGCCGTCACACCATCACCCCACAGACCCCAGTACGCTTCTAAACAGGGAGGAATCCTGCTAGCTAACTAAAGCCTCATTAAAGCTATACAGGCTTGTTTACATAACCCTGAACCAGTCAGACAGCCAGACAGAAAGACAGAAACCTCACAATTTCACAATGGGCCCATTCATAAACTCAACCTCTCCTCTCTGGGATAGGATAGGAGGTGGAAAAGGAGGAAAAACGGTTGCTCTTAGCATTTGGGCAGATGTAATTGCGATCACTCAGCTCGTCTGATGCTGATAATGGGGCGATGGGAAATTCCTGTCAGGGAGTCTCAGTCGAAGACGTGGTTTTGCAACCGCTTTGGCAGGCAGGCTCTTTCGGGGTGTGTGTGTGTGTGTGTGTGTGTGTGTGTGTGTGTGTGTGTGTGTGTGTGTGTGTGTGTGTGTGTGTGTGTGTGTGTGTGTGTGTGTGTGTGTGTGTGTGTGTGTGTGTGTGTGTGTGTGTGTGTGTGCGTGTGCGTGTGCGTGTGCGTGTGTTAGATGCCAGGACAGAGAATGAGTCGCGGCATGCTCACAAAGCTGTCCTTAAACACATTTTAGAAAAACATAAGACAATCAAAACTCTCAAGTATGTGCCTGGCATGGCATTCAACTCTCAAGTATGTGCCTGGCATGGCATTCAACTCTCAAGCAATAAGGAGGACATGTATTGTTGAAATGGGGTGCCTTTCTCTGGCCCCATTTCTTGGAACCCTATGGTATGGCAGATAAAAGATGTATGAGTTTTGGGAATTGCCCCTCCCTCTCATGACATCATTTTAAATACGGTAAGTCATTTGTATACCGATCCTGTCTTCATTCCTGTCCCAAACACACTAAAAGTCATGTCTGATTCACCTGTATAAGAAATGACAGGTTAGTGGTTAGTCTAACACAATTAACACAGGCAGTATAAATACTGGTAGAAGGGTCTGATACAGTCCAAATCCAGGCTTTAGATGCAGCCGAAATGGAATTTAAAGGGCTTTCCCTTGGATCAGCAGATTACTGTTGTAGTTTGACTGGTGTAGATAAAGTCTTTGTGTTTGGTGTGTGTGGGTACAGTGTATGGCACTTTGGGCTCAACAATGCTTCCATGAGCAGAACTCTCTTATTAAGGCATTCATGACTTGATGCTAACAAGCTCGTACAAGTGGCTGGACTGACATTTGTGCAATGGAGGCTAAAAGCTGCTTATTAGGGCCTTGTGATACACAGACCACCCAAGATATTGAAAATAATATTTTAAAAATATCCATACCCTCATTATAACTCCATTATATGACTGGTCAAGGCGGTAAAAAGGCTCGCAATCCTCTCTGTAAAATGCATTGATTATTGATACTTTTAGTCTTCTCCAATATACACTGAGTGTACAAAACTTTAGGAACACCTGCTCTTTCCATGACATAGACTGACCAGGTGAATCCTATGATCCTTTATTGATCCCACTTCAATTCACTTCAATCAGTGTCGATGAAGGGGAGGAGACGGGTTAAAGAAGGATTTTGAAGCCTAGAGACAACTGAGACATGGAATGTGTATGTGTGCCATTCAGATGGTGAATGGGCAAGACAAAAGATTTAAGTGCCTTTGAACGGGGTACGGTAGTAGGTGCCAGGCGAACTGGTTTGAGTGTGTTAGGAACTGTAACACCGCTGTTTTTTTTCTCACTCTCAACAGTTTCCCGTGTGTATCAAGTATGGTCCACCACCCAAAGGACATCCAGCCAACTTGACACAACTGTAGAGAGCATTGGAGTCAACATGCCCCCCCCCCCCCCCCCCAATCCCTGTGGAACGCTTTAGGCACATTGTAGAGTCCATCCTCCTGGCGAATTGAGGTGGTTCTGGGGGCAAAACGGGATGCAACTCAATATCTGGAAGATCTTTACACTCAGTGTAGATGTCAAGCTTGTTTCAGCACTAACGTGTATTTAGTAAAGACAGAAATAACATAATATTTGACCATAGTTTAATTTTGATCTCATTACAATATATCATACTGTATTAGTTATTAAAAAGTAAATCAGTATAAGACATAATGGTACTCCAATCTGTGCTAGTCTTGAAACTTTATATAACCTGTAAATGAATCCCTAGGGTGAGAAAAGATATGAATATCCATTTGTGGTTACATTTGAACATAAACTCCATGTACGTCCAAATTCAATTCTTAACCATGTGTATTAATTAAATATTATAATAATTTACAGAAAATTTCATCAACTACATGGCGAAAAAAAAACGTATAGATATACACAACACAAATCTTATATGTGAGTATTTTCTAATTGAATAGATAACATGATCAGTCTCTTTTGCTGAAACAACTGGCATTTTATAAAACAATATTTAACATCTTTTCTGCTTGACCATGGCAGTTATATAATTTGGCATAAGCATAACTTGGAAACACTGTATATTAAATACATCGGTATAAAACAGAATGGCCAACACACTCGCATTTAATTTAAACGCTCTAACCAAATTGGTTAGTTTGGATTTGAATCCCACAAAATAGTTCCAGACAGAAACTAATCTCTGTTAACCCAGAAGTAAAATGTTGTGTAAATTTGGTCAGCTGCGTGATCAACTTTTGTGTTCATACGTGTTAGAAATTGAGAGTTACAGCAAAAATGAAGTCTCCACCCTCACAAAAGGAAACTCTCAGCCAAAGCCCCCCCCCCCCCCCCCCCCCTCTGATCCATGTGGGCACACGCACGTAGCACTCGCGGCGAAACAGTTTAAGCACCGCCTTCGCCCAATCCTGATAAGTCCAAATAACCAGTGACGAAACCCCCAAAACCGGAACTAATGTTGCTCTCATGCATCTCGTACAATGCATCTGAGCATCTTTGCATCATCCAGTGTATATACACACTCACAGGTCTATGTACTGTACTTACTTACTGCCATACAAATGAATAGATTGACATGAAAACCTTTCAAATAAAAACATTTCATTGAGTGATTTGAAGTCTTGTCTATTAGGATTTGTCTGTTGGAATGTACTTAATGTCTTTCTTGGCCCAAGGGAGTGCTTGCTTTCATGGTGTCTGTGGAGAGACACAGTCCTAAAGCTTTCAAAACGGTCCTTTCTCCTCCATGGATGGTGATAGGCCAGTAGCGTCTGTTAGTAGTCCAATTAGATACAGATGCCTTGCGTGGCCAGGGCCCTGGTGTCCAATGGGAAGAGGTAAGGTATACCCCCAGCTCCAAGGCCAGGACGTAAGGCTATACACCCAGCAACATGCCCATGAAGTCAGAGCCATTCTGTATTATGATGGATGCCCCAGCTCCATTGTCCACAAATATTGAGGTGTACTGTCCAACCTGAGGAGATACAATAACATTTTAAATGCAAGAATATGATTACTATTTGTTTTGTTATAGTGATAATACAACTCATTATACAGTCGTGGACAAAAGGTTTGAGAATTACACAAATATTAAGTTTCACAAAGTCTGTTGCCTCAGTTTGTATTATAGCAATTTGCATATACTCCAGAATTTTATGAAGAGTGATCAGATGAATTGCAATTAATTGCAAAGTCCCTCTTTGCCATGCAAATGAACTGAATCACACAAAAAAACATTTCCACTGCATTTCAGCCCTGCCACAAAAGGACCAGCTGACATCATGTCAGTGATTCTCTTGTTAACACAGGTGTGAGTGTTGACGAGGACAAGGCTGGAGATCACTCTGTCATGCTGATTGAGTTTGAATAACAGACTGGAAGCTTCAAAAGGAGGTGGTGCTTGGAATCATTGTTCTTCCTCTGTAAACCATGGTTGCCTGCAAGGAAACACGTGTCGTCATCATTGCTTTGCACAAAAAGGGCTTCACAGGCAAGGATATTGCTGCCAGTAAGATTTCACCTAAATCAACCATTTATCGGATCATCAGAACTTCAAGGAGAGCGGTTCAATTGTTGTGAAGAAGGCTTCAGGGAGCCCAAGAAAGTCCAGCAAGTGCCAGGACCATCTCCTAAAGTTGATTCAGCTGCGGGATCAGGGCACCTTCAGTACAAAGCTTGCTCAGGAATGCCAGCAGGCAGGTGTGAGTGCATCTGCACGCACAGTAAGGGCAGCAATGAAGCCACTTCTCTCCAGGAAAAACATCAAGGACAGACTGATATTCTGCAAAAAGTACAGGGATTGGACTGCTGGGGACTAGGGTAAAGTCATTTTCTCTGATGAATCCTCTTTCCGGTTGTTTGGGGCATCCAGAAAAAAGCTTGTCCGGAGAAGAAAAGGTGAGCGCTACCATAAGTCCTGTGTCATGCCAACAGTAAAGCATCCTGAGACCATTCATGTGTGGGGTTGCTTCTCAGCCAAGGGAGTGGGCTCACTCACAATTTTGCCTAAGAACACAGCCATGAATAAAGAATGGTACCAACACATCCTCTGATAGCAACTTCTCCCAACCATCCAGGAACAGTTTGGTGACGAGCTCGGGGAACAAAACATCGATATTTTGGGTCCATGCCAGGAAACTCCCCAGACCTTAATCCCATTGAAAACTTGTGGTCAATCCTCAAGAGACGGGTAGATAAACAAAAACCCACAAATTATGACAAACTCCAAGCATTGATTATGCAATAATGGACTGCCATCAGTCAGGATGTGGTCCAGAAGTTAATTGACAGCATGCCAGGACAGAGTGCAGAGGTCTTGAAAAAGAAGGGCCAACACTGCAAATATTGACTCTTGGCATCAACTTCATGTAATTGTCAATAAAAGCTTTTGACACTTATGAAATGCTTGTAAATATACTTCAGTATTCCATAGTAACATCTGACAAAAATATCTAAAGACACTGAAGCAGTAAACTTTGTGGAAATTAATATTTGTGTCATTCTCAACTTTTAGCCATGACTGTACAATAGTAATTATACTTCTCAACCCTTCTTAAAGGCTTTATATTCAGCTCAACCCTACTGGAGAATCTAAATGGTGAGCGTGGTTTGATAAATATAAGCCTACCTGTAGCTCTAGTAACCCTTGCACATTCACTGTGAAGATCTTGCTGTTACTTTCCAATCCAACAATCATCTCTAATGACCTGCAATGACGAAGAAAACAAAAAATGATTGACAATTAATCATCATCTTTTTTTTTCTGAACTTTATATTTGTTCTAAATAACTTTATTTAATCTATACACACCTAACAGGTTCTGAAACGAAATCATCTAATTGCATGATACTTCATGCAAAATATGTTTTTGTACACATTAAATAAACACGCCATTGCTTCGTTTTGAGTCTTGAATCATCATAATCATTACAGTGAGTCTTTAATGAAGCCTGCAGTGCAGAGAGTAATATGTAATAGAGTAGGCGTGGAGTCTAGTCGTTACAACTCTTGCTGAGACCACTGGCTCCTGTTTCGTGGAAAACGCAACATTTTTATGGTGAATCAATCATGTTTGTCTTCACTTTAACTGCCATCGCAATGAGCCTCATAGCACATTCTCTGCATTTTCATGTGTGGGAGAGCGAGACAGGCTGGAGGCATAGGGGTGGAAAGGCAAAAAAGAATGAGCCCACTTTTTCGGATAACAATATTATTTATACATTTCTTTCATAATACCAGGTTGTGAAGCAAGGTTGTTGGCCTGTATATATGGAGGAAATCTTGGGTACTGTTCGTTTCAACATTTCAGATTTTGCTTACTTTATATAAACAAAAAAAGGCCAAAGTATGTGAACAACAGTTCTCATATCACCGAAAATGGGTGTGTAATATTCTGGTATTTACAAATGAGTGTGTAAAATTCATCCTTCACACATCCCAAAAAGGGCATTTCTCTATTCAGGGTCATATTCAATCGGCAACCAATAAAAAAAAAAAAATAGGACTGAAACAGGGAGGGACTACCTGAACCTTTCCAATATGAAATGTTCCTTTTCTTCATTGCAAAATGTTTAGCTATGATGATAAACGACCCTGGCCTGTGGTGTTGGAAGCAGCAGCAAGGTTTCTCAGGTGTCAAAGGTGAGTCGAGAATGATTTTGGAGGCGAAAGGGACCAGGGGAAGAAGTGAGAGGACATTTCATTTATTAAAGCTGTGCTTCACTTTTACACAGGAAATGCCTAACTTGTTCCACAAAACGCAGAACAAACAACTGCTGTCAATATAGAGCCTCAAGAACACGACAAGAAAGGCTGCCCTGGCAGACAATAGAATGGATTAGCTAACTCTTTTGGGGGTAAAGCAAAAATAGTTTTGGTATTGTTTTGTTTTTACTACACTCCAAGTATGTTGCAGAAGCCAGAACAAATCAGAACCATATGGTCATATGTTGAAAACATTTGGAGTGGGATGACTAGATATTGAAGGCATTTTCAATCAGGATCTCAGCGATCACTACCTCATTGCCTGTATCCGGTATGGGTCCGCGGTCAAACGACCACCCCTCATCACTGTCAAACGCTCCCTAAAAACACTTCTGCGAGCAGGCCTTTCTAATCGACCTGGCCCGGTTATCCTGGAAGGATATTGACCTCATCCCGTCAGTCGAGAATGCCTGGTCGTTCTTTAAAAGTAATTTCCTCACCATCTTAAATAAGCATCCCCCTTTCAAAAACTCCCTGGCCAACAGGGTTCAGTGTGTCAAATCGGAGGGCCTGTTGTCCGGACCTCTGGCAGTCTCTATGGGGGTACCGCAGGGTTCAATTCTCGGACCAACTCTTTTCTCTGTATATATCAATGATGTCGCTTTTGCTGCGGGTGATTCCCTGATCCACCTCTACGCAGACGACACCATTCTGTATACATCTGGCCCAATAAGCTTCAATGCCATACAACACTCCTTCCGTGGCCTCCAACTGCTCTTAAACGCTAGTAAAACCAAATGCAACGTCAACCGTTCGCTGCCCGCACCCTCCCACCCAACTAGCATCACTACCCTGGACAGTTCTGACCTAGAATATGTGGACAACTACAAATACCTAGTTGTCTGGCTAGACTCATATTAAACATCTCCAATCAAAAATCCAATCTAGAATCAGCTTTCTATTTCGCAACGAAGTCTCCTTCACTCACGCTGCCAAACTTACCCTAGTAAAACTGACTAACCTACCGATCCTCTACTTCGGCGATGTCATCTACAAAATAGCTTCCAATACTCTACTCAGCAAACTGGATGCAGTCTATCACAGTGCCATCTTTTTGTTACCAAATCACCTTATACCACCCACCACTGCGACCTGTATGCTCTAGTCGGCTGGCCCTCGCTACATATTCGTCACCAGACCCACTGGCTCCAGGTCATCTATAAGTCTATGCTAGGGAAAGCTCCGCCTTATCTCAGCTCACTGGTCACGATAACAACACCCACCCGTAGCACACGCTCCAGCAGGTATATCTCACTGGTCATCCCCAAAGCCAACACCTCCTTTGGCCGCCTTTCCTTCTAGTTCTCTGCTGCTAGTGACTGGAACGAATTGCAAAAATCGCTGAATCTGGAGACTTATATTTCCCTCTCTAACTTTAAACATCAGCTATTTGAGCAGCTAACTGATCGCTGCAGCTGTACATAGTCCATCTGTATATAGCCCACCCAATCTACCTACCTCATCCCCACATTGTTTTTATTTACTTTTCTGCTCTTTTGCACACCAGTATCTCTACTTGCACATCATCATCTGCTATTTATCATTCCAGTGTTAATCTGCTAAATTGTAATTACTTCCCTACTATGGCCTATTTATTGCCTACCTCCTCACGCCATTTGCACACACTGTATATAGACTTTATTTTTTATTGTGTTATTGACTGTACGCTTGTTTATTCCATTTGTTGCTGTGTTGTTGTTTGTGTCGCACTGCTTTGCTTTATCTTGGCCAGGTCACAGTTGTAAATGAGAACTTGTTCTTAACTAGCTTTACCTGGTTAAATAAAGGTTAAATAAATCCAATTTAAAAGACTTTATTATACTGATTTGTTGATAGATGATCAATAGACTGAGACGTTAACACTTCACTGTAGGTGTCCTTATGAATGCATTCATAAAGCCTTTACAACAGCTATATAGCACATACCATTTGTCATAAGCTTCCATAAGTAGTTCTAAATAGTTATGAGTAACGGCATAAGCCGTAATTAAACAATTTTTAATGGGTGTTAGAGATGACTGTTCATCCTGTTGTCATATACTCTGTCAACTGTTAATAACAATTGCTTTTACACCATCTGCATGACAACTTATGTCATATGTTATTGCATGCTACATAGGAGTCTAAATACCATGTGTTATAACAGGGTGTTATGTCATTTACCAACCTCTGTGTACCATTATTACATTTCACGGAATGATCGATGTCATAACATGTCATCTGCCCTTAATATAATGTGCAAAGACACCATAAGTAAAGTGACATTAATTTGAAGTGTTTGACAATGAGCGGCAGGGTAGCTTTGTGGTTAGAGCATTGGACTAGTAACCGGAAGGTTGCAAGTTCAAATCCCAGGGCTGACAAGGTACAAATCTGTCGTTCTGCCCATGAACAGGCAGTTAACCCACTGTTCCTAGGCCGTCATTGAAAATAAGGACTTGTTCTTAACTGACTTGCCTAGTTAAATAAAGGTAAAAATAAAATGAGACAATACACTGGTCTGAGCTGTAAAAAATGGACCACGTCCTGGTATAAAAACATATAAAGCGCAACAATTTCAAAGATTTTACTGAGTTGCAGTTCATATAAGGAAATCAGTCAATTCAAATAAATGTGTTAGGCCCTAATCTATGGATTTCACATGACTGGGAATACAGATATACACACATCTGTTGGTCACAGGTATATTAGAAAAAAAGATAGAGGCGTGGATCAGAAAACCAGTCAGTGTTTGATGTGACCACTATTTTCCTCATGCAGCGCAACACACCTTCACATAGAGTTGATCAAGCTGTTGATTGTGGCCTGTGGAACCTTTTCTCATTCCTCTTCAATGGCTGTGTGATGTTGCTGGATATTGGCGAGAACTGGAACACGCTGTCGTATATCTCTGAAAATAATGCACTATGTGTGTGAAACGTTGTTTCATTTAAACTTTCGATCACTGGTATCTTTATGTTCTGAACTGTTGTCAATTTTGGTAATAGTGTTATATTGATGGCGTTA
This sequence comes from Oncorhynchus kisutch, assembly GCF_002021735.2. Lineage (NCBI taxonomy): Eukaryota > Metazoa > Chordata > Actinopteri > Salmoniformes > Salmonidae > Oncorhynchus > Oncorhynchus kisutch. Next base: position 12,012,432 of record NC_034197.2, read on the forward strand.
GGTGGGTTAACATAAGTTAATGTAAGCACTGTGGTTGTTGTTACTGGTAATGTTAGTGTGGGTTCTGTCTCTGTAATTTTCTTGATTATTTAATTTGGTACAAAGACATTTCCCCCACTGAAAGGCAAGGTTCAATAGCCACGGTTCGCAGCTGACGGACGGCTTTAGCTATCTAGCTAACGTTAGCTATCTGCTAGCACTAGCCAGCTAACTTCACTAGCTACAGGTGGAATAAATAAAAAAAACACTCTTTGTCACGTTACACATTTACATCCTATTTTACTTGCACAATTACCTTTTCATCTTAACAAATCTTATTTAACTCAACCTAACTGGGTCATTATTATTCAGATGGTTTACGGTCACAAATCCTGTCGTGCCCCAGCAACCTTGATTTTGTTGTAAAATTCTATTTTGATTCCATTTTGTTCAAAAATGTTTGTGGGTTGTTTTGTTTTTTTGCAAGTTGATGGCATTATAATGTGTCCTTTTTTACATCTGGACATGGTCTAATTGGTTCAACTCGGAGCTGTTCATTGTCTCGTTGTCAACATAAAGAAAATCTTAAGTACATATGTGCTCCCATTTGCCCATGTTTGTTGGAGATCCTTTGAATTGTAAAGTTTTGTGATAGTTTCAACTCATCCTGTGGTATAAGCACACTCATAACTGTTTTATAACACTTCAAATTAATGTCATATGACATGGTCATGACATCGTTCATTCCAGGAAATGTAATAATGTGACACAAGAGGTTGGTAAATGACATAACACCCTGCTCTAACACATGGTATGTAGACTCTTGTGTAGCATGTAACAACATAATGTATAAGGTGTCATGTGGACTGTTTAATAGCAGTTGCTATTAACAGTTGACATTAGAGCATTTGACAACAGGGTGAACAGTTATCTGTAACACCCATCAAAACAAGTTGAATTACATCTTATGCCGTTACTCATAACTATTTAAAGCTACTTACGACAGCTTATGACAAATGTTACATTGTGCTATATAGCTGTGATAAAGCCTTTATGAATTCATTCCAAAGGACACCTACAGTGAAGTGTTACTGACTGAGACTGATGGCACTCACGTATATCGATGACACAGGGATTCGATGCAGACCAGCACTCGCACATTGTCCCTGGCTCTCAGCTGACTCTTACTCCTCTTCACCTCATTGTGGTCTTCAGGGAGAAAACAGAATTCATCTGAGGTCAGACATTATCCAGCTCAGAAACACCTCTCTGAATAAAAGGCCACAGAGTCTTCTGAAAATATATCATATTTTAGCAAAATATCTGTAGAAATGGGGCCTCATTCATTGTCTCGATATTGAATTCCAACTTCCAAATCAATATATTTCCCAAGATGATTCCCTGCTAATTAGATTTCCTTATTGTAGAGAGGCATTCCCTACCGATATGAACATTAGCAGAGAACTGGTAGATCCCTGTGACGGGAGCCGTGAATCGCCCTGTGGACTGGTCCATTCCTGTCCCTCTGAGGAAGGCACCTTTAGCAAGAGGCTGGAAGGAGAAATACAATGTGACATGCGGAATGGAGTTATACAATGAGTGACAGATAGAAAATACCAAGTTTTACATCTCGAATTTGGGCTCAATTGCTTTCTATACGTCTGCCAAAGTGAACACCGGAGAAATCAAATCCGAACTTTTCCAACGGACATTTCATAAACTTGGTATATGTCTACTCTTAAAGGACCAATCAGCAGTTGAAACAATAACAAAGCGCATCCCTGCCACTGTTTTGGTAAAATGCTGAGGGACGGGGCTGGAGAAATGTAACCACTCTCAAATTCATAGACAGAACTATGGATACAAGGACTGACCATCCATGGTATCAAAGTTATAGTTTTAACCATGTTTTGAGGCTATACAGTGTTTGTTTACATTTACTTTGTTTACAAACACTGGAGTAAAACAAGCTTATATTTTGGGTTCTGATGGGGCACGACAGTTAAACTAAGCTCATGAGAACTGTATAAGATATATTCTTCAAGAATCAATGGGTATATATATCATTCATTTCAAAAATCCAAAAATGGATGTGGCAACTGCTGATTGCCCCTTTAACCTCCCTCCTCAGAATGTCCCTGGGTATAGTTCTTCCACTACAGCATGCTAATTTAAACAGTGTATAAATTTGTCCTCTCCACACCATATTCCAAGTCACAGACAGAGTGCCTTTTGTATGCCGACCCAGAAAGTGATGTGGAGCGTTGCATTTTTGACCAAGGAGCCAGTCTGAGCTCCAGCCGGGTACTGCTTTGTCAGACTGTAGGGATGTGGTGATCCTTAAGGATTCCTGGCATCATTCTTATACATCATTGCTGGTTCAATCATCACACCCAATATTCAAACACGGCTAACAGAAAGAAAATAGAAAGATAGAAACCTGATTGTGAATATTAATATGGGCTTGATGTTGTGTACTGAATGATTTAAGAGTAAGACAAGAGGATCCAAAAGATGTTCAAGGGGGGGTGACCAAATACTTCACAAACGTCTACATCCTTTACAAACGTGTCGATTGTTCCTACAAAACGTACCGTCTGAAAGTTCTGTAACTCCATCAGTGTCTTCTTGTCAATAACCACAGGTCCTTTGAGTTTACAGTGGAAGGCTTCCTCTATCCGCCTGTAAGAGGTCATTCCTTCCAGGGCGATGTGGGCCGTGGGTATCTGACTAGGACTGGTACTGGTCTGCCTGTCCACTGCAGCAGTTCTCCTCTCTGTAGCTTCTGATTAAAACACAGAAGGAATATGAGATCATCTCAACTAGAAAGATGACAAGAATATGGACTTGAATTTAAACTTTAGGAAAAAAATTATCTGTCACTACAGTACACCAATAGAGTAGTGAGCTTGCTGACCCAATATCTACCGTAGATGGTCAGGTACTAATGAAATACGTCCGCCTTCACTGAGACAATGATCCATCAGTAGTAACAATCCATCACCAATGTCTTGAAATCAATGAGTCCTCTTATACACAGCGAAGGACCAGATCAGACTTTATCACATGTTGTGTCTTTATATGCTATTTTAGGACTTTATATGATGTCACCTTTTATCATCTTTTTGAACTCCTGGAGGAGGACTTCCTGGGTGACCTCTGCCCCGGGGGATCCAGGTGGTCCCTGGGGGCCTGGGGGGCCAGGAGGACCTGGTGGCCCGGGCTGACAGAGACCAGGAAATAATAACACATTACATAATAATATAGGATCATATGAATAAGAAGATAATCTGCTGTACAGCAGTGGAGGCTGCTGAGGGGAGGAAGGCTCATAATAATGGCTGGAAGGGAGTCAATGGAATGGTATCAAACACATCAAACATGTGGTTTCCATGTGATTGATACCATTCCATTGACTCCATTCCAGCCATTATTATGAGCCGGCCTCCACTCAGCAGCCTCCACTGCTGTGAACACGATTTGAAACAGAAACTTGTTTCAATATTCAAACATCCAATATTCTACTTATGTATCGTACTAGATGCTTCGTGACCAATGTAATGAACGAACCAGTGCTTGATCAGCTAGCTTCTTTGAACCACTACTGAAGCCATTGTGATATTTACCAGTGGCCTTTTGCGTTTGCGGCACTTCCCAGGGAAGTTGCCTACAGGTCGTTTCACAAAGTCCATCCATGATCCAAGGGGATCCACTCTCTGGTTGTCAGGATTCTATAGGATACACGAGACAGAGAAACCCATGAGACATTTTTCATTCAACATCAAACCACTTCAGAGGTCTGATTTTGCAACGAAGACAGGCCTACTATGAATCAATGATGCCACAAGGAGAGGCAGGTGTACCTACATAATCCTGGCTGATTGATGGTGAGCATTAAACAAGTGCCCAGTGAAATAAAGTGTGATTTAAGGGTTTTGCCAGAATGTACTTACAATCACGCTAGTCCCAGACTGTTCTTATTCCTCAATCAAAACGGCTCTTTAAGGAGAACAGTGCTAATTGCAAGATTCATCAGATATTTCAGTCTGGAATCATTTCGCCCACCGGCACACAATGCAAAGTATTGTAACTATGTAACTGAATCCAATGAGTCATAATTTCTGCTTACCCTCCATTGGAAAATCTTGCCTTAAGATACTATTAAATGGTGCCAGACATCAAGGCAGGTCACACTGTTAAGTGAACTCTCTTTCTTTCTCTCTCTCTCTCCATGTCTCCTTGCCGATCTACTGCCATTCCAGAGAGAGGGAAGAAGGCTTTTTGTGTCGTATCTTTCACTTTGCCAATTATGTTCAGTCACTTTTTCTTTCCAAGACTTTCCCTGTTCTGCTTGTTTTTTCTCTCCAGATAACTCACTCAGGTGCCACGTCAATTCTTAATTGCCTAATATAGGGTCAGAGGAAAATAAACAAGACTTCTGAAGTGATTTTTTTCAACACAAATATTTCCATGAGCATACCGTGCATTCAGGACTCCTCTGAAAAAGGATATTTTAGTGACCAATTAGCCTACGACAAGATTTCTAAACATCCAACAACACTTTCACCTATACCTAGCTACAAACATACCAGCAATTAAACTTCTTTTTTTTTGCCGCACAATTGAAAATGTAAGCTATAACAGGAAGGAAATGACCGAAACGACCCTGATGAACACAATAATAGATATGGAGGCATACTATAAAAGGTCAACAGAGGCTGTTGAAGAAGTGGATGGACGTACATGATTTCTAAGCGGAAACTCCCTCATGCTAGTGGTGATGATTGTAGACCTTTGATTGGCATGCAGGGATTCTGGATGTGTGGTGATGTTGAAGAAAAACACCCTCGCATATCTTATTTATCAAAAATGAAAGGTCTTTGCCACCAAATAATTCTAACCCTAACCCACCCTGGCTGACGTTATTTCATTTGGGTGAAAAGCGATGCTGTGTGAATTCCAATAACCACAAAATGCCTTGAATCCTCCCCAAGCAAAGGCCTTCTTCCTCCTCCCCAAACATCAAGTGACTGTGGTGGAGATAAAAGAGGAGATTAAGACAAGCCATGGAGGTGAGCTGTCTGAAATTGTATTTATTTAGGTTTGGCAGGAGGACACGGATCACTTATCTGCAAAACTAACATGCCCCCTTTTCTTGACAGAAAGAGAGACTCACCTCTTGTTCTGTTCAAAAGCAACAAAGTAACCCCTTGTTTGTCTTGTCTTCAATATACTGGAATAAAAAAAAGGTTTTATATTTTGGGTTTGTTTTTCTCTCCGTCTTCTCTCGTCTCTCTTTTCTTGTGACGGCAGACAAAATAAACAAGTTAAGTAACCCAGTGCCTTGTGCTTGTTAGACGTCTGTGGGTTTTTGTTGTGTTTTCGAAGCCTGGAGACAGATAAATGGCAGACCGATTTTGTCAAGCCAAAGATACTGTTACTGCATAATCCACCACATCTTTTCCATAACACTGCAACACTGCCCGGACCATTTAATTGGTTATACTGAACCTTTTTTTCTCCTTTCTACAGCTCATGCTGCATAGGAATTATCTCTAATTATACCTCTCACTTTCATACCGACCTTAAAAGCTCATAGGAAAAATTATTTGCGTTTGAGACACCGAAAGAATCTGAAAGAGCTGCCTGCAACTCTATTCCTAAACCCCACGTTTGATTTAAACACCGACAATAATCGCTGAGGACCCTCTCTGACAACTCTGTTTGATTTAAGTGATGCACACTGAACATTGACAGTGGATGAAACGCAAAACAAGGACCTTAACGCTATGCCTGGCAGTTCATCCTGCAAGTCTCAAAATAACTGCACCTCTCCTCTCACATTGATGTCATACATAGATCATCGTACTGTATGTCAGATGTTTTTAGACCACCTCAAGTCAGCCCACACATGCAACTTATAATTATATATGCTGCCGTAGCTATTCCCCGCATAATAATAGCACTGCCAGGACAGGAGGCCTCTCTTTCTGCTTGTTATCGTCTTGTATTGTTAGCACGCGCATGTGTAATTAAACGCGTAAAACCGTGCCCTAAAGGATTTTCGATATTTTAGGAAGTTGGCCTGTAACCAAGGTAATTATAACTGTTATTCGAACTGCAAAATGGAGCAAATCACTTTTTTTTTTACACTTTTATACCGCGTGTAGGTAGTAACACAACATAATATGAGAATTGCTATTTGGTGTCAGGAGTGCATCCATCAGACATTAAGTCATGAGGATTTTTAGATCTGTTCAAGTCTTTTGTCTTTCTAGTATGGACACACATTCCTCGCTTTCATTGATCGCGCTGTACGTCACTCAGCATAATATTTTTGCTACCATGACATCCAATAGTGGTAGATGGTGGCGCTTCCCACAGCTGGCAAGAAATGATGATTCAATGCACCTCAGTCAAACTATCTTCAACATTCCCCAGATGAAGGACTGAGTCCATACACAGAGAAATTAAAATCCCACCGCATGACGAAATAGAAAAGCTGTCAGTTACTGTATGTTCAATGCAGTTCCTATTGAGTTGTGGCGCAAATTAAACAATGTTCTCACTCACATACCTTTATATCAGCGCGTACAGCACATGAACAAAGTGAACAGGATAGATACAGGTATCAATCTGAACTTCCCTTTGATCCCGGCTGTTTGTATGAGTGCCATCCAATGGCCGTGTCTTTCAACAGCTGTGAGAGCACACCACTCCAGTGGTGATTTGGAAAATGTGTCAGACATTCTTAGGGTGTTAAACTAAAAAGGTATTCCTAAGAACATCAAACACTGTTTGTCTGGCTCATCGGTGGGGGCTTTATTCATACCGAAGGGATGGTGTATATTGCTACATGCCCCGATCCTTATAGTGCAATGAACTTTACTTACAAATATGTGACCACTATATATGATGAACATCCCAGTTTGTATGCATGATGTACAATATCGTGACACTCTTGCAACACTATGTTGTTGAACATTGTATGTAAGGTTGCAAATATGTCATAGCCTACCTACAATGTATGCGATTCCCCAATTGAATTATTGCTTCATTATATCCATGATCATTCAGGAAACAGTTGTGATGAATAATCCCTTTATTAAAGTGACTAGTGTTCCATTATTAAAGTGACTAGTGTTCCATTATTAAAGTGACTAGTGTTCCATTATTAAAGTGACTAGTGTTCCATTATTAAAGGGACTAGTGTTCCATTATTAAAGGGACTAGTGTTCCATTATTAAAGTGACTAGTGTTCCATTATTAAAGTGACTAGTGTTCCATTATTAAAGGGACTAGTGTTCCATTATTAAAGGGACTAGTGTTCCATTATTAAAGTGACTAGTGTTCCATTATTAAAGGGACTAGTGTTCCATTATTAAAGTGACTAGTGTTCCATTATTAAAGTGACTAGTGTTCCATTATTAAAGGGACTAGTGTTCTATTATTAAAGTGGCCAGTCATTTCAAGTCTATGTATATGCTGCCCTATATACATAGACTTGAAGTCACTGGCCACTTTAATAATGTTTACACATTTTTGCTTTACTCATCTCATATGTATATACCATATTCTATTCTACTGTATTTAGTCTATGCCACTCTGACATTGCTCATCCTAATATTTATATATTCCTAATTCCATTCTTTTACTTTTAGGTTGTGTGTATTGTTGTGAACTGTTAGATTATTACTGCATTGTTGGAGCTAGAAACACAAGCATTTCGCTACACCCGCAATAACATCTGCTAAACACATGTATGTGACAAACAACAATTGATTTGATTTGTATGTTTGTGATGTAGCTTGGTGAAATTAGGTAGAATTTTTATTTGAAGCAATGAAAGGGAGGGAAATATGTCCCTGGGGCAGCATGCCATCAAAAACACTTTGTACGTTCCAAATGACCAGAGCTGGTCAAAAGTAGTACACTATGTAGGGAATAGGGTGCCATATGGCCTTGGATCCTGATTAAAAGTAGTACACTATGTAGGGAATAGGGTGTCATTTGGAATTCAGCCACAGACATAACTGTTAAAACTTGTCTCTTTGGCTGCAATAGATCCTCAACCAGAACAGCACTCCACATAGCAGGTAGTTTCTGAATCCTTAAGAATGAGAAAGAAGCATCGCCGCCGCCTCTGTAGACATAACGGTATAGCACATAACTCTTAGCTTGTTCTAATTTAAATGTCCTTATTAACTTGTTACTAAGTATCCATAATTTACTGCTTAAAATGCACCAACTAGTACAGAAAAAATAAATACCTACACCGTGCAAACAATATCTTGTAATGTTAACTGACTAGTCCGTGACAAAGCTCTTAAAATAAAATGTTTGGAATGGACTCGTGTTTTTATCCTACTGTTTGTACCAACCAAATGTAAATGTGAGAGCAGGGTGCACCAGCCACACCAACAAATAAGCTTGTAAGATTATGTCTAATGTATGTTTTGTGAACAGGTACATATTTAGTTTGACGTGGAACAGGATGATGTAGAGGCGTCCCTAAATCCCTTGTTTTTATATCGTTATAGTCCTTTTGCAGTCATCCATGCATGCGTTTAGGAGGCTAACTAAGGGAGGGCCTATCGCATCCTGGGAGGCAGGGATCCCCAGGCTACAGTAGGGCTGGGCTAGGGGGAACCCACATGCTTCCCCACCGTCACGCATCCACCCGTTCCCCCCTAATGAGCATCCAATCCACCGCAGTTCTCCCCCGATGCACCTCATAGACAAGAGGATTTACCACCACAACACTAAATATGGTTAGACGTGCAACCCGTGCAACTGGTGCACCCTGCACGCAACGCTGCACTTTAACTTTGTAGAGATGTCACATAAAAGTTGTTGAGGATATGAGAAAAGTGTCGGCCTTTGCATATTAACCACGTGAAACGTAGACACCATTTTCATCTCTAGAGTGCTATCAAATGATCAAATGATACGACTGTAAAGGATCGAGCCCGTTTCAAGTCACAGTATTTGTGGGTATGCTGCACGTACACATAATTCCTATGGTGTAGCCGTCATATCATCTTTCTTTTCTTTCCACAAAACAACTGCTGCAGTGTCAACATGCCATAGATATTTATGCAAACATTGAATGTGCATTCCTTTCCAGTGAAGACATGTAAGAGCTACTAAAGCAATCAAATGTATTCATGAAACCTCCTAGGGAATAATAACTGTGCTTAAGTCCCAAAAAATCTGAAGAGAGTCTGATTGCTGACACACCTGCTTTGTGTTTAAATTATAGTCTTCAAATTGCTCAAATGGGGGCTATTTCCCCCTGTATCTGTGGTAGGTAAGAGGATCCATTAAAAATGACTCTGGCTCCACTTCCATATCAAACTGAAAACTGAACCATTTTTCCAGACCTAGGTTCAAATACTATTTGATATACTTAATTTGTAGAGCACAAAGTTCTGAAAAACGTTTTGTGCTCGGTTGAACTTGCAATGGCACTAATAGAGGATTCCCAAGCACACAAATCATGCCCCCCGGGCACTCCAGACAGGGTAAAGCAAACACTCAAATTATTTTCAAATATTTCAAATAGTATTTGATCCCAGGTCTGAGTTATGCTCCATGGTTTTATTCACTGTGGAATGCACCAGGTAGATACTGTCGATACTCATGAGATCTTTTCTACTCTTATGTGCTCCATAGCCTCCATTTGTGGTTCCGCTCTACCACATAAGTGCAGAGTCCTCCGTTCTGTTAGGGTTAAGCACTTTTATTGTGTAAGTACTGTGCTCACTTACTTTATGAGCTATTAAAAACATGTTGTAAGTAGAAAAGCACAAAATATAAGAGAGAAATAAAAATGTAATTTATAGTTCATCTGAAAGGCAAATTTGAATAGATGCCAAATTCTCCCTGGCTTCAACACCAGTCAAATGTAGGTCTGATGTAAATATCACAGGAAAAAAAGAAATACATAACTCTTGCTACAAAACAACAATGGCTCTGAAAACGATTCAAGGATTGCCAACATTTTAACAATCATTTGCACGGCAGTAGGCGTAGACACCCTCATATTATTCTTTATTTTCAAGACTCCAGTCCAATGTGAATCTGAGGTAGAGGAACATGATCAGCACATGATACGTATCAGGCAAGATTAAGGGATTTCTATAAATCTGGCATCAATTAGAAGTTATTAAAATAAGAGGTCATCCAAATAAAACAGGACCTCTTTGCCTAATATATTTTTTAAAGTTTTATTTCCTAACAGTTTATTTTACTTGTAGATTTTTAGATATAATGACAAAGGGCTGCTTATTGTTATTATCGCTGTCTGTCAGGATTTCAATGAGTGCATAAATTGATTGTGCAATGTGTAACTAAACAATGGTCATTACGACATGTTATAAAAGTCATACTCTCACTATGGGACCCTTATTCTCACTGTTTCCAATCTTGTGGTTGGATATGGTGATGGGCAAGCTTAGTGGGCTATACTTCCTTTACCAGTGTGAGAGATGAGGTGTTTGTTTGTAACTTTTTACTACTTACCTAACTCTGTGTGTGTGTGTGTGTGTGTGTGTGTGCACCCATTGTGTCAGTGGGCCTAGTGTTTCCTGTGGGTGACGGGTCCGGTCCCCTGTGTATGGGGCAATTCAAACGGTGCCACACACCCCTTCATTAATCATGGTGTTGGGATGAGAGAGGGGAAACTCAAGCCCTCCCCCAGGGCACTGATTAGCCATTACTCAACATGCTAGGTGTGATGTTTGATTTGACTGCCTCAACTACTGCCTTCACTGACCGAGCCCTTTGCTGCTCAACACGGACAGATTTCACTGCACTTTGGAAAGAAGTGACATACAAATGTATATATTGTTCACGCAGTTCTGCCCTCACAGTGTATTTACGGTGCTAGTCAGTGAAATCATGATAGAATGGACTGTGAACCATTACCCATCTATGTTATTACTTTGAGACATGCCCAGAAAGAATGGGAGAAGAAAATACATGTGTAGTGCTGTCAGCGATTTTAGCAGACATAATGTTGATTTTGGTGCAAAAGAATTACTGCTTGGAACAAAAGGTTACTGCTTTGTATCATCTCACCAAATTTCACAAAGTGCACCACTCCACACCTCAATTGTGATCAATTTCAAATGGAAAATCTCTGATGGAATGTGGTCTGCTGCATCCTGCCAACAGCGCTCACTGGGGTTGGGCCAGATACGAAATGAATGCCATCACAAGAAGACTTTCCACTGCATGAGCAAAAAGAAAAACATGCAAATGTATAAACTGTTTGGCTTGTTTGAAGATACAAGCCGGTGTTCTCCTGCCAACATCACTTTAATAAGGAGGTTGTTTTCTCCAAAACATTACAGGTAGGGGAGAGTGGAGCAAGTTGAGCCAAAGGGGTTAATTGAGCCAAACATACACAAAATGAATAATTTGACCAAATATTTAGGAAGAGGTCAGAATTTATTTTTCATGGAAAAAGTGGTTAGCAAGTTAGGTCCAAAAAAACTGATTTTCACCAAGTCAAATGCATGTATTGTGTTAGAGGTTTCATCTAAACCAAAGTAGATAGTTTTAAGACTCTTCTATACATTCGACATAAGGTCCTAAACCTAGCATGAAATTGTATCCTTGTAGCTGTGTATGCTAATATGGTATAAATGTTTGCCTTGGAATTAGTTGAGCCAATGGTCATGGATTATTTTGAGCCAATGGTTGAGCAAATGTAAGTGTTTTCTTCGCAGTTGTAATGCAAGGCATTATCGCTGGGATATGAGGTAACAACAGACCCTGTGTTAAAAGTGTTTAAAAAGTACAAAGTCTGTGTTAAGGTGTAAAGCCTGTGTAAAATGATTCAAAATATGAAGGAAAAAAAAGTGATTGTGGTGAATTGTGTTTGGGAAATAAAGATAGGCATGGTTTTAAAATGGTTGTGGTAATATTTCATTCAGTACAGAAATGTGTAGGAGGCTTAACTTACCCTGTCCCACAGCTCAACTTACCCCATACCCGGGGGAAATTGTGCCAAGAGACCCCTTCTCTTGGACAAGCTATGTTTTCAAAAACTGTAATGAATTTGGATTATCTCCAGGGATACACCACATCCTGAAATATACGTAGATATCTTTGTTAGAAATAATGCTATATTTCCATTGACTGAGTGAATGTAAAGGTGTGAGGATTAAGTGATAAAACTTGAACAAACTAAGATTCCATCATGAAATAAAGCTACCAAGCACTGCTTGCAGTTGGCATGGTAGACATTAGTTTTTTACTGGAGACCTTTGTCATTGACCTCTGGATGATACAGCATTCCATTTTGCTGTGACATTGTCCATACAAAATGCATAATAAGCAGCCTGGCCTCAGAGCCAATACGAAATATACTTGATGTATTTCTGAGCATCCCCAAGACATATGATACCTACTAATGGTCTAGTTACTTAAGACAGAAACTAATGTAGGGAGGTTGGTCGGAGAGATGGGTGGGCATAATCCGCAACACTCTAGCAATCCAAAGGCACACTCGAGCAATCCAAAGGTTGAATGTTTGAGTCGTGTCGGAGAAAACTGAACATTTTAGCTAACTCTTCAGTTAACCCTTATTCTAAAAGTAAATTCACCTAACCTTTGTTGTTTTAGTTCTCCAAACATTTGTCATTTTAGTTCTCCTAATCTTTGTTCTTAGTTCCCCTAACCGCCAACGTAAATTCTCCCAGTAATTCTCCTTTGTTGTTACAGCGCAACAAGCAACCTGGTATCAGATAAAGATGTGCAATACTATACGTCCTCCAGGATGTATGATAAGTCACATGATTCAATTAATGTGCTATTGTACAACCAGGTAAGATGTATGATACTATATGACCAATGATCCTACGACCAATATTGCATTCATTATGTAACCTAATGTAAAGTCATTTATCATACTAAATGGAATTTCTCAGATTTATGTACAGAATTAGAGAAATATCCCTAAAACCACGTTACAATAAGAAGTGCTCAATTTCTGTAGCCTTAATGAGTCTTATGTAGCCTAAATTAGTTTTGTTGCATTGTCTAACCTTCAACATCTACACTCTTTAACCTTAGGTGTAAAGTCTAAACCCCAGGGTCCTCAACTAGAGGTGACAGTATTTGGCCGAGACACTATCTGCCATAACACAGGGTCTTAGGAGTGATTATGTCATTACCCTCAGATTGTGGGAGACAAGATGAAAAGAATGTAAGTGAGGGGGGCACAGGGGGCTAATCCTTGTCGAGGTGTCCTCTTTCAGGACCCTTTCTATGGGGCTTTGTGAGGGGCTTACACGGCACGCTGCCCCAGTTTTTCTGGGCCGCACCGCCCCTATCGGATGTCCCAGACACAGCGGAGTCAGACTGGCCCTGTGAATGACAGCATCAATGGGCTGGGAACAGTACTGCCAAAGCTCTTTAAATATCTGCCCACCTAACTTTCCCAGGAACTACATCATGGCAGTCTGCCTGTGGCCTGTTGCTGGACCATGGGGGGAGAGATGGAGGGGGGCGGAGGGGGGCTATGGAGACAGAGACACCCTGGGCTCGGGTTGGATAGATGGGAGAGAGAACTGAACAGATATATCCCAGTGGGGTGCAGAAATGCTCAGTCTTCAGCAACCAGGGGGTTGACACAAGGTCATCCTTCAGAGCCTTCTGCTTTTACAGGGCAAACCAAGTCAAATAAACACAGCCAGATCACAATGAGACAGGCTAGGGCTGACTAATGTGTTCTTCTAATGTGTTCTTCTTGAGAATACAGAAACAAATCCCCATTCTATCTATGGCAAATAAAAGTCATAGGCTAACCAACCAACCAACAGGGCAGAGAGACAACCTGGTAGAGCTTGGACTGGGAGGAAGGGCTGGTATTGAGCGGATGGGGCAGTGAGGGTTGTTTGAGAATGCCAACACAATGGGTGGGCTCAAGGCAAAACAAATACCTCATTGGAAACTCCTGGAAATATGTAATACCAGCAATAAACCAATAAATAAGAATGTGAAAGGTCAAATGCTGTTTTTGGACAGGGAAACATAAATGAAAAGTAGATGTATGAATCAGTGGCAACGGAGCATTTTGTGTTTACCCGAGTACCACATGGTGTATTTTCAACAGAAAACAACTTTTACTACACCTTTTTCATATTGTACTTTTGGTGTACAAATACAAGTTTCTATTTGTATGCCAATTACTGTCCATATTTTATATTTAAATAAATACTATACTTTGGCTACACATTTAGAGAACTTAGACTAAACTGTCACATCTTCTTATCCCTAATTCACGTTGATTCAAACCCTCTTGAGCCCCGATTTGTCAATATGCAATCCTTAAATCTGATAGGCTGGGAAATCGGTGTTAGCCCCCCATAGTGAGGACTAATTGGTGCATTGATCATCCCACATTCCACACATTCTTCAGGAAGTCATCCATTTAGGTTTGCACACATTTCAGACACAACTCACTTTCTCAGGCTTGACCCAGTAGGGCAAACCTGTTCTATGCGGTCTATTGCCACTACACCACTACACTCATTCTCTCTATAAAACACTTTGACATGAATTATACATTCATAAAGCCTGAATCAAGTCCAGATAAATCTGTCAGAGCATGTTACCTGCCCATAGCCAGTCATTACAATCCATAATTGAACAAGTTAATTATCAGCTCAAGGATACATCTCAGAATAGACTCCAAGGTTAAGAGAATGCGATCAGATCATTTAGCAGGTTGTTTGAATGTATGTAGCACTACCACATTGTTATTTTCTATGAGGTTTGTACTTTGATATTCATAAGATAAGGTTATCAAAATCAAAAGTCACAATCCAAAACCGCTAATAAAGTTGATGACATATTCCACGTACTAATCATAAACATTCTTCTGATGTTCAGCACTCCTAGGATCAGACCAAATATACACATTTCGGCCATAAAGTTTGAAATACACCAGCAGATCGACAGAGCAAAGAGGCTGGTGCCGGTGACTTCAAAACCACATTTTTAGTCCGTTTCAAATCAAACATTACCTTGGTGCTCCCGCCGACCTCTTCGCTGTTGGAGAGGGTAGTGTTGTATGCCTCTGTGTGCTGTGGGGGGGTCTCCTGTGTCCTCTTCCTCTCCTTCTTGGCATCCACCCCTTCCAGCAGGGCAAACTGGGTCCAGAACACCACAGCCAGCACGGCCAGCGGCCCACACCACATCTTCAACAAACACTAAATCAACCCAAAGATCCCTGAAACTTCGATCAACTGACCCAGTGGTCTGTCCAAACTGTCCAACGATTGGGAATAATTATGTTGTTGCCCGGTTACAAAAATGCAAGGACACCAACCAAGATGATTGGACCTCAAACTGGAGGACTACAACAACACTGACTCCTGGTTTGGCTGCCTGCTGCTGCTCTCTTCCTGATGATCTTTGAGCCAGACAGCAGTGTGTTGCTGGAGCTGGAGCACAGCTAACTCTAGCCAGAAAGCCAGGCGGCTTACTCAACTATGAAATGTGGTCCCGGGGAATGACAGATCGGCACAGATCTGACAGCAAATAAACCCATTAGTGAGATTTTTCACGCTTTCTGCTCTGTGGGGGGGAGGAGGGGGATGCAGGGGGCAAAGGAGAGAGAGGAAGAGAGGAGGGGTGTTTGAAGCTGGGGGAGGGAGGGAACCCTTGGGTAGAAGTTGATGGTAGAGTTCTTTATCACCCTCTTTCTTGCTCTTTCTCTCACACTGAGCAATGGATCTTCCTCATAGCATTTCGATAGTTGGGTAAAGTGGAAGTCCCATAATAGTTGGGATTTTCTTCAGAGAATACCGCTTGGCATTCAATCCCTCAGTCCTCCTCACACGTGCTTCCCTCAGGAGTAGACAGAGAATGAAAAAAAGTCCACGGGGAGTTGGAGATGGTCCAATTTTCTTAGCCTTTGAGAGTTTCCTTCTTCTTTTCTCCTTAAAGGGTATAAAATTGGTCCCCCGCAGCAGCAGATCCAGAGAGAAAACCTCAAAGTGGTGTTAAAAACACTTTGAGGGTTATTAGCAACACAGTCTCTGCTGTCCAGGACACCCAGCTGTACATAACTCACTACTGCTCATTCATCAACCCAGTCCGTCTGCTCTGGGGTGACAAAAACATGTGCAATTTCACCTCAGAGAGCCCTGTTTGTCTGCCTGTGTGTGTCAGTGTGTGTGGTAAGTCCCTGTTGCTTGCTTGCCTCGTTACACACTCTCACTCTCTCTCTCCTTCTCTGTTGCTCTCTGTGACTGGAGCTTACAGGAGTGCTCACAGTGGATTTTTATCGTCACTCTCCCTCCCTCTCTCTCTCCCTCTCTCTCTCTCGCTCTCTCTCTCTCTCTCTCCCTCCCTCTCTCCCTCTCTCTCTCTCCCTCTCTCTCTCTCTCTCTCCCTCCCTCTCTCTCTCCCTCTCTCTCTCTCTCCCTCTCTCTCTCTCTCTCTCTCTCTCTCGCTCTTCTTCCTTCCCCTAGCTGCCTCTATTTTTCTCATCAGTGAATTGGCAACCCCGCTGGCTTGTTCAGTCTCTGTTTTATCTCATAGATGAAATGCTTGACTCCTTTTTGGAAAACTGAGGAGGTTTTTTGGCAGACAAACTACAGTGTGTGTGGTGCGTGTGTGTGTGTGTGTGTATAGCTCTGTGTTTGGATCCAAATCATATTTAGGAATTTATATACGTACCTTGTGTAATCTGTTGTTTGACAAATTGCCAAATCTGACTGTCCCATGTTGGTAGTGGTGGTGGTGGTGGTGGGGGGGGGGGGGACTACATGTACTTGTTCTCGTGTTTTTAATAGGTGTTGAAATAGGATCTGCTTTTACAAGGAGTCGCCTCATACAATAGCCTGTCTGGAATGTTCTGGAATGTATTGTTCCTCACTTACATTTGATTGTTACATAAACAAACACAGTATAAAAAGAGTAAGACATGGTTTATAGTAAATCTCTTGATGCTGATCCCTTTGTCAAAAAATGTATGTGGAGACCAGTTCAAATAAGGAATGACTCTCTTGAGAGCGATGTTAAATGTTTACAAAAGAAATGTATATTTTTATGCCAAGAGCAGAATTTTTTACATTTCAAACAAATTCCTCTCATGCATGGGATCCACACATACCTGCTGTACATGCAGTAAAGCTAGAATCCTGAAATAATAACAAATCGGACACCCTACCTCAGTTTTGGTAAAAAGCTGATGGATGTGCCTGGAGAAATTGAACCACTCTCAAATTTGTAGGCAGGGGTATGGGTGCAAGGACTGACCATCCATGATCTCAAAATGATCGTTCTAACCATGTTTTGAGGCTATAGGCCTACAGTGTTTGTTTACCTTTACATTGTTTACAAATATTGGAGTAAAATAAGCTTACAATGTTGGGTTCTGTTGTGGTACGGCAATTGAACTAAGCTCATGAGGCATTTATAAGTTACGTTCTTCAAGAATCAATGGGTATACATTTTTTTTATTTTACCTTTATTTAACCAGGTAGGCAAGTTGAGAACAAGTTCTCATTATTATTATTATTATCCTCAAATTAAAGCAGTCTGCACTTTAACCTCATATTTATTGTATAATTTCAAATCCAAAGTGCTGGAGTACAGAGCCAAAACAACAACAAATGTGTCACTGTCCCAATACTTTTGAAACTGACTGTATATCATTAAAGGTAGACTCAGCTAAATTATGTTGCCACAAGCAGCACAGCAAATATTGAGATGAGCGAGATGTGAGACGTCGCTCTCACATAGTCCCACACAGTATCTGAGCATGTGCATGGGTTAGCTTCATGCTGTTCACAGCTTGGTAGCCAGGACACCAAAATAGTGGAGGAGTTGAGCTTCGCGCTTCAACGCTCTTAGTTGTTGCAGAAATGGACCCACTATGCGGTTTACTTTCTGTATCTATGTCATATCGCTGAGTCTACCTTTAATTTACAAGTCCAACAATGTATGTAGCATCTAAGGATTCTAGCTGGGAACCGATCATGGTATTTTATTGCTTGTTTAATATTTCCATATTTCTTCATTTCTTTCTTTTAATTTGGGGGGTTTGTGTGTATTGTTTTGTTAGGTATTACTGCACTGTTGGACCTAGGGACACAAGCATTTCGCAATAACATCTGCAAAATATGTGTACCCTACCAATACAAAAATAACATTTCTCAGAATTTCTTATCAACCACTGAGACCCCAGTGGTCAAAGTCTGCCTAAATAAAATCTGCATAGCCTAGTTACAGTTACACATACTGTACTTTTGAGGTGATGATCTGGATGGAGCCTCATCACTTATGTTTTGTGTAGAAATATAACTTTTGTGCACAGTGCCACCCAGAGGTGAAGTTTTAAAAAAGTGCACCAAACAATCGTACCTCTAAAATCAGTATTGTTGTCCTCCTAACTTGAGCATTACAGATTCATAGTAATCAAGCATTATTTACATGTGAAAATGTAATTGGGTGCATTACATTTTATTAGTGACCAACTTGCACATCCACAATGTGGCTTTAAATGTGACAATTACCAACTCCCCCGCTAGTGGTCAGTCTACTGTAGATTGGTGGTTTTCAAATGCCATCTTTGTAGACTGGGTAACGCTCGTTTTGCCTCGGCCGGTTCCCCTGATGCACGGAGAATTCTTTGTAGAATGGTCGTGAGTAAAACTCAATACCCCAGGGCACCAAGCGATTCAAAAACGAACGCCCCCAAATTTCATCAGGAAGGACGAAATCACAACCTGAGTGACAACAGAGAGAAATAGGAAGAGAGGCCAACTAGGCAGAACATTTGTCTCCCTCAAGTAGATAGCGTTTGTTCGTTGTTCCGCCGTCAAAAGCAAGGAGTTTTTGTATGGAGATCAATTTCGAATTGGGGCAAAATAAAAATTAATGGCTTATTTACTGCGTGAGATATGAGCAGAGTACGTGATATCCCGGCAACTCTTTAAAATAGCACTTAATATCGGAATTGTAAGATGGCTATGCATATTCATGAGATGAGGCTAGTAGCATAGCCTCTATCTCAAATTAATTTAAAGGGCTTTATTGGCATAGGAAACATATGTTTACATTGCCAAAGCAAGTGAAATAGATGATAAACAATACAAAATTAAGATAAAAAGTACACTCACAAGTTTCAAAGGAATGAACATTTCAAGTGTCATGTTATGGCTATTGTATAGCGTTCTCTCTCTCTCGCTCCCTCTCCATTGAATACAGGCGGTTGACGTCAACAGCCCTCATCGAATATTTAAAAAAAATAATTAGAATAATGACACGTATCCACCAGGATAGGCGAGCTCTAGACATCCTGCCGTGCCGCTTTGTGCACAACGACTCCCATGGTAAGGGCGGAGACATGTATCTTGTCAGTATATCCATAATCTTTGGTCAGGGCAACGTGGTGACGCAATCTGTGTACACACGGCGTGAGTAGCAGCTTGTTTCCTGAAAATAGAAATCCCCCAACTCACCTAATCAAACATTTGCTGTGTATGCGGATTGATTCGGTAGTTAGAGTGAGACTTTTGCTCCTGCGTGAAGTTCGTAGTGGCAGCCACGTGCACATGAAATATAACCTAGCTAACAGTTTTGTTTTGATCGTACGACGATGCATTCTCGCCATTGCTAGGTGGGCTAGCTAACT
Organism: Oncorhynchus kisutch; assembly: GCF_002021735.2. Taxonomy (NCBI): domain Eukaryota; kingdom Metazoa; phylum Chordata; class Actinopteri; order Salmoniformes; family Salmonidae; genus Oncorhynchus; species Oncorhynchus kisutch. Next base: position 12,032,071 of record NC_034197.2, read on the forward strand.
AGCTAGTGCCTTATCTCTTCAATTTCCTGCAATTTATTTTGAGCAGCGTTCCAGATTTTGTGTCGTTGGAGTTCAACACTAGGTAGGTCATCAAGCCTTGTCCTCTCATCGGCTAACGTTAGCCGGCTTATTAGATATGCTGGGGTGTATTCACTAGTCTGATTCCGTTGCAAAACGTTTAGTTTGTTGTGAAATATTTTGCAACTGAAACCGTTTACTCCAAACGAAAACGAGAGTTTCTATTGGACAAATTCAATTAGGACCCTCCCCGTTTCGTTCTTTTTGTTTCCTCTGATAGAGGAAAGACTAATTTTCTTTGAAAAAATGTATAAGGAAGGTATCATGTTTGAGGCTGCAATATGTGACTTTTTGGGCAACCTGACCAAATTCACATAGAAATGTGAGTTCTAGATGTCATTTTATTGAATGCAGTTCTGAGTGGTAGATGTGGTCTATGTGCACTATTTCTGTTTCCCGTTAAGTTTTGTTTTTGTTTTTGCTTCTTACTTTTGGTTTTGTACACCAGCTGAAAATACAATATTTTTAGTTATTGAAAATATTTGACAATATTTGGTACAATGATTCTCTACACTTAACATTGCTTGTTTTGTCACAAACTGAAACTGTTACAATTTTAGCAACCAGGAAATGGTAGTGCTGTTTCTGCATTTTTGCACCTTTTTAATATAATGCAACTTTGGATTTGACCCCCTTCTCAAAAGTAAATGGTTTAGACCATTTGGCATTTTAGAGAGCTTGGTCCTTGTAACGCTTATCAGTCTAATGATCTAATACACTTGTTCAACTTGAATAATAGAATATAAGTTTCCATTTCTGAAGTTCTACATTTTCTGATCCACGCATGCGGGGTGGATTAGTGTTGCCTACACTATAAAATAAAGTGGTCTATTTAATGTGGTCCTTGGAGGCATACACTCACACCAGATATCCCCAAAGCAATGCTATACCATTCTAACAGCCATGGTGCATTGTCAGGACACCTAATGGAGTTCACTCTCTTGGTAACCTCGAAGACATGGAGTTGTGCATTTCAGACTCTGCAGGCTGCCCTTCAAATTCACTACAACGTTATCCTCAATCCCCTGCGTATGCCAACACCTTGCATAGAGTCTAACAGCTAGCCTATATGTCGAAATTCCAGTGGCTACCTGCTTTACATGTTGTTTTGGAATTAATATGTGTCACATATTAGTTTGCAGACAATCTTTTTTTTAGTTGAGTTAATAAAGCTGCATATAAACTTGATCTCTCTTTTGCTTTCTTGAGTAAGGCAGCTCCAAAATGCAGGTGTTTCAGCCCAGCGCAGTGCCATCAGAGGCCATCAGACTGTTAAATAGCCTTCACTAACACAGAGAGGCTTGCTGCCTACATACAGACTCAAATCATTGGCCACTTTAATAAATGGATCAGGAGTTACTTTAAATAATGCCACTTAAATAATGTTTACATATCTTACATTACTCATCTCACATGTGTATATACTGTATTTTATACCATCTATTGCATCTTGCCTATGCCGCTTGGTCATCGTGCATCCATATATTTATATGTACATATTCTTATTCCATCCCTTTAGATTTGTGTGTATTAGGTAGTTGTTGTGGAATTGTTAGATAATACTGCACTGTCAGTACTAGAAGCACAAGCATTTCGCGACACTTGCATTAACATCTGCTAACCATGTGTATGTGACCGATAACATTTTATTTTATTTGCATTCTGTGGTGGTGGGACAGCTAGTGGGGAATATGGAGCGTGGGGGTTGGTAATGTTCTCTAGTTGTGCCGTGATTGGCTCAGTGTTCTGTCACTCATAGGGACACTACGTCACCGCCAAATGGTAGAGCTCGAAACTTCAAGCCCCTTGGGTGCTGCAATAGAGTTACATTAGAAGTGCCCATCCAAGAAAGCTCAAGGTCATTGGCCACAGATAAAATTACGTCAAATCACGTTATATCTTCCGCAGCTTTGATTGGACTGATCATTCTTTCAAAATATTAGCTAGCAAGCTAGCAGTCGTCATCATCATGAATCAAGTCGACAATCTACTGGCAAGTCCTTCTTAATTATTGTCATATGATGAGAAATAATGAAGAGAAATTATAGATAAAACATATCGGTGCTCATCGGCCATTGGACATAAACATTACATAACAAGTTGGAAATCTCACATTTAAAAATGAGTGGTTTGGAAGGAATCAGTAGCTAACTGCAAGCATCGCAAAGCAATCACTAGCCTGCTATTCAGTGGACTGGGTGTGTTGTCCCAAGTCTGGGTTTAAGAGTATTTTTCCAAGCTTAAAAGGATAAACATTCTACATTGATCATGGTGACAATCCAGCATGACTTCTGCCTCACTCAAAACATCTGGGAAATCTGATTTTAAAGAGTTCAAGATAGAGGTCGACCGATTTAAGATTTTTCAACGCCGATACCGATTATTGGAGGACCCCAAAAAAACGATACCGATTTAATTGGACGATTTTATTTAGGCTTATTATCTTGTGAATGTAGGGTAATGCACGGCTTGCGTGTCCCTGTCGGGCTCACAGGCTTCCCCCGAACACCTGTGATGGATGGGGCACGGGGTCAGTTAAAGTGCTGGGACAGGGATTTTAAGGTCCATTATTCTAACCTATTATAGGCCTAGATTAGACACCAGCCTCTATGTTGAACAAGTAGCCGTTAGCAGTATAGCAGAAACAAATTGCATAACAATGCCCCTGTTTTGGGATAACCTATGCATCCTTCATTCCTCCCATCCTTGAAGACATCGCGACGCTTGTGTGAAAGGAGATTTTACACTAGGCAACCAAGTCATGTCAGTTTAGTGAACATTTCTATAGCCTATGATCATTGATCTAATATCAAATCAAAGTTTGTCTCGTGTGCCGAATACAACAGGTGAACAGTGAAATGCTTACTTACAAACTCTAACCAATAGTGCAAAAAAGGTGTTAGGTGAGCCTGTTATATGTGCACAGTGGAGGATTTTTAGCTTGTAAATCTTGGAGGGGCAAACTCAACATATTTATGTTTTATGCATGCCAGCAAAGCCACAACACTAAACGATACATTAATTGCACTATAACGGTGACAAACGGTACCCATAAACTGTTAGGGCCTACATAAAGCTGTCCCAACAGCAGAGCTTTCTTTACAGTACCATGGAGTGAATCCTTACCACTGCTACACCTGGCTATCAGCGGAGCTTTGTCTGGCAGCAAACCAGTTCATTCAACCTCATTTACTGTGTTTTTAAAAAAGATAGCTGATATGGCTGACTTGCTTCAACAAATGTGGAGTCTACTGACAATTGAGATGTATAAACTATAGCACAAGGGAACGATGAGCGGATAAGAGGCAAATCCGTAATTTCGATTAAGACATTTTAATGAGCGAGCTAAGACGGACGTAGTCAATATAATTAACTGGATTGTCGTTTCTCTTTGCTTATTTGAGCTAGTCATGCCATAGAATGGACTTGGTCTATCTTCTGTATAACACCCCTGCCTTGTCACAACCCAACTGATTGGCTTAAACGCATTAAGAAGGAAAGAAATTCCACAAATTCACTTTTAACAACGCCCACCTGTTAATTTCAATGTATTCCAGGTGACTACCTAATGAAGCTGGTTGAGAGAATGCCAAGCTTGTGCAAAGCTGTCATCAAGGCCACTTTGAAGAAGTTTATATTTTATATTATTCAAAGTAACCACCCGTTGCCTTGATGACAGCTTTGCACACTCTTAGCATTCTCTCAAACAGCTTCACCTAAAATGCCTTGAAGTTCCCACATATGCTGAGCACTTGTTTGCTTTTCCTTCACTCTTTGGTCCAACTCATCCTAAACCACCTCAATTGGGTTGAGGTCGAATGATTGTGGAGGCCAGGTTATCTGATGCAGCAACCCATCACTCTCCTTCTTGGTCAAATAACCGGTACACAGCCTGGAGATGTGTTCGGTCATTGTCCTGTTGAAAAACAAATGATAGTCCCATTAAGCCCAAACCAGATGGGATGGAGTATGGCTGCAGAATTCTGTGGTAGCCATGCTGGTTAAGTGTGCCTTGAATTCTAAATAAGTCACTGACTGTGTCACCAGCAAAGCACCATCACGCCACCTCTATGCTTCACGGTGGGATCCACACATGCAGGGATCATCTGTTTACCTTCTCTGCGTCTCACAAAGACAGGCGATTGGAACCAAAAATCTCAAATTGATGAAATTAGCCTGTTCATGTAAAAATGTCCAAATACACTGTTTACACTAAAACTACCAAAACGAGATATTATGGTGAACCTGAAAAAATAGAATCCGAATGAATTGAAAACCCCAATCAGCAGTTGGATGCGAGTTGTGTGTCTACTCCGGTAAAAGACCAGCGCATTTGGTAATGATGAACCAGCTAATTGCATTGGCTTTCACTCAACTAATAAAGCCTATGCTTTACTAATGAAGCCTATGCAAAGCTATACCTGGCAAAAAGCCATTTTTACAAGCATATGAAGGTGAATATCCTATAACAGGGATAGGCCTTGTAGACTAAACTCCACTCCACGGTGAAGGAAGTTAACCAAAGGCATACAGGCAAGACCAGGCGTTGTGGAATCTAGCTACATCGATTCGCCCAAGGTCAATACTTAAAAAAAGAAGTGAATTATGAAATGCCAACCTTGTACCTATATTTGTCCTCTGTAGTTGCTTGCTTGTCTTTGCTGAAATGTGTACTTTTTCAATAAATGTTAATAAAATACACACACGGACTGTTTGCTCGTTGTTGTTGCTCGGTAGTGGTATTTAAAATAACAGGTTGGGCGTTTTTTCATGATTCACATTTTTTTTTAAATATTGGTCTTCTACAAATCAACGTAGTCGGAGCTAGATTCCACAAAGCCTGGTGTCGGCTCCAGCCTTTGGTGAAGTTCATCAGAAACGTCCTTCACCATGAAGTGAGGTTTAGTCCGCTAGGATAGGCCTGCCTCTCGTTGACACGAGCAACTGTGTCTCCCGCACTGTTGTTATCTGACAGACGTAGTCAGTTACATGCATAAAAGTTCAATAGGCTATGAGCTGGACGCATCATTTCAGACACAACAGAGAAGATATTTTCGGAATAAAACCATAATAAAATAAAACCAACATTACTGAATGGTTATTCTTAACGTTTTAATCGGTTTTCTGACCGACGCTTGCTTAATTTGGATCCGTTTGGGCTCCCTCGGACTGATGCTCTAGTATCTTAGGCACAGGTCCCCGGTTTAAATGTTTATCGGTGAAAGTTACATCCCTAATGTGCATCTTTTCCTTTCAAGAAGATTTGATTTGCATCTAGATATGTGGGGTCCATATGTCACAAACACATTTTCCATTCAAAATGTAAATTGCTGCTGATGGAGCTCATTAGCTGGGCCTCTCTGAGCTGTGTGTGTGTGTGTGTGTGCGTGTGTGTGCAAATGATGTATGTGTCTATGGTATATGGAGGCACCTGAGCTGAATCATAAGGGAGGAAACTAGGCAATTACCCCCCCCCCCCACACACATACACACAACACACACACAAACACACATATTTGATCTAAAATCATCATCACCCATTCATGAATTGATATAACTAATATTGATCAATATTTATCTTTAAAAATGTGCTATGACATAGCCAATGTATAGGCACAACTTTTGATTTCACCTCAGTCTCATAATCAAATGGTTTAAACCGTTTGGAAGTTTTGATGGACTCCAAGTGAGCTCCTCTTCTTCTCCCACTTCGACCACGCCGCGCTGTTGGCAAAAAATGATTGCTGTCCTTGTTATGACTAGCTAGCCAAGAACAACACTATTATAGTCAAGTGATAAGGCTATCCATCTTACCCAGTGTTGTTGTTGTAGACAGGTGTGTTCATCAGTCCGTGAGCAAGCAAGGACACTGAACCTGGAAGAAGCCATGGCTAACTACTGGAGGACGGCTTGGCGCAGACACCTTCTGGCTGTGTCCATGGCCCTGTTCTGCCTGCTCCACAACCCCATGGACGTCCATGCCCGGCCAGCTAACATGTCATCCCTGAAGGACAAAAACAGCCCCACCAGTAAGGAGGAGAATGAGATCCTTCCCCCAGACCATCTGAACGGGATGAAGCTGGAGATGGATGGTCACATCAATAAAGGCTTCCACCAGGAGGTGTTCCTGGGTAAGGAGATGGAGGAGTTTGAAGAGGACTCTGAGCCCAGGAGGAACAGGAACAAGCTCATTGACATCTTCAGAAAGTAAGTGGGGATGACTGGCTTTCAATGTCTTGACTCATGAGTCATATACATCCTCTCTGTGTTGTGTACATCCACCAGATGTTTCCAGTTTTATCTGTGCAGAGTGCCTGTGTTGCATTTCTATCATTTTGTGTGGGCCATTGTGAAATGGTGTGTAGGTGCGAGGTTGTAATTACGATAAATCCACATTTCTTAGTTGGGAGTTTGGATCATGTCTAAGTAGCCTATACCCATCCCGTTAATGTGTACACCGTTCGTGGTCCGGTTCCTATTTTAAAGGATCGGGTGGGCACGAACAAATGAGGCTAGATTATCTCTTATGATAAACAAAGCAGTGTTCCTGAGAATGGAGACGTGAGTGCACCGACTAGGTCAACCACAGCAGTCTTAAGTAAATATCTGTCCTTATCCACCCCATACTGGGTAAGCTAGGTGTCAAGTAGTAAAAGCTAGGAGTCTGATTTTGTAAATACTGTTGAAGCGAAACAGTCCAGGTATTTTAGTCTGACTTGTCACCCTCGCCAAATTTCAAGGTGCCTTGACAAATCCTCACCACCGTTCCATTATCTTGACCCTATATGGCGAAGGAGTGACTGTGTTGGAAAAGCATGAAAGCTGAAACATTTTCAAAGCATATTTTGAGCTATGGTTGCATCTTACTTAGTTAGAAAAATATCCCAAATAATCTGGGTTTGTGGCTGAAGCAGATATATGAGAGTGGGTTTGAATAAACTACTTGAACTTGATATTCCATTTTGAGTGTTTGTTTGAAAAAATGCTGACTGTCTTCAGGGTGGACTTTAATAAAGATAAGAGCGTCAGTGCCAAGGAGATGCAGCGCTGGATCGTGGAGAAGACAGAGGAACACTTCCAGGAGGCTGTGAGAGAGAACAAGATGAGCTTCCATGCTGTGGACCCAGATGGAGATGGTAAGCGAGACGACAGTCGTATCTGTATGAAAACAGACTGAAACAAGCAGGGACTACCTGGACTTGTTCAGCAATAACAAATATTTTTCATTTTCTTTAGCTGTGGACTAATGAATACAACCCTGATACATAGCCATGATGGTGGCCTATTCGTTGAGAGCAATGCGTTTGTTACCGACACTGATGTCCTACTGTTGGGCCTCCGACCTGAAATGTGTGGGCCACAATACATCTCAGACCTGAAATGTGTGGGCCACAATACATCTCAGACCTGAAATGTGTGGGCCACAATAGATCTCAGACCTGAAATGTGTGGGCCACAATACATCTCAGACCTGATGACAATACAGCACTGTTTACCAAAATTGCCTCAAAATCCTTCCTAAACGGTCTAGCCCCAATCCCTAAACCGTTATATTCTCGTCATAGGCCATGTGACATGGAATGAATACCGGGTGAAGTTTCTGGCCAGCAAAGGATTCAACAAGAAGGAAATGGCTGACAAGATAAAGAACAGTGAAGAACTGAAGGTAGACGAGGAGAGTAAGTTTATCCACAACGATACGACCTGCACAACACTTCTGGTTGTCGTCTGTGCATTTCTACTGATTAATCAGGAATTCTGGCTTTTCTGACTATCCTCTTTTCATACTATCATTGAAACTGACCTACCCCCAAACCAATATCATTTCCCCCCCTAAGTTTTCCTGATCACATCCCGATAGTAGCCTATTGCCCCTAGCTCTGCCAGTGATGCTTGTACTTACTGTCTCTTCGCAGCCCAGGAGGTGCTGGAGAGTCTGAAGGACCGCTGGTTCCAGGCTGATAACCCCCCAGCCGACCAGCTGCTGAACGAGGAAGAGTTCCTCTCCTTCCTGCACCCGGAGCACAGCAAAGGAATGCTCAAATACATGGTCAAGGAGATTGTTCGCGACCTAGGTACGGTCTTCTCTACTCGCTCACATTTGGTTTGGATTTGAATTCAGTTTATTGTTTCTATGTATCATGCTATACATTTTAGTATAAGTGATAGTTAAGAGTATGAAAAGGAGAATGAATTAAAGGTGGAAGACAAACAGAATGAATACATAAGTTGTGGATGCCCATGATCGATCATGAAAAGTATTACTATAAAGCTATCTGAGTGTGATGTATATTTTGTGTTGTTTTTACAGACCAGGACAGTGACAAGAAGCTGACTCTGTCGGAGTTCATCTCCCTGCCCATGGGCACTGTGGAGAACCAGCAGGCTCAGGACATAGATGATGACTGGGTACGAGAGAGGAAAAAGGAGTTTGAGGAGGTCATCGATGGCAACCATGATGGCATCGTAACCATGGAGGAACTACAGGTGGGTGCCGTGTGTGCTGGTTATACTGCAGGACCTGATGGCATGGTCTTTTCTAATAAAAAAAAGGGGGTTGGGTGGGCGTGGCTAAATTTGACAGAACCCGCCTCATCTTGGCGCTGAATATTTAAAAAAAACATTTCCTGCAGTTCTACACATTTTCCATGGAGCTGAGAGAAACTTTAGCAACTTTTGCAGTTTTAAAAGCAAATGTCCTATAAATAACACATTTCCTCCCATTCTATGCATTTTGCCATGGCTAATGCTGTTTTTTAAATAACAAATAAATACTACTAAATTCATTGTTTTTGGAATTCTCAATTCTCCCTCACTGTGTAGTTCATATTTTGGTGCTTGTTAGTTCTCAAAGATATTATAAAAGATATATATGTATATAGCTCCATTATCCATACTTTGTATATGATTTTAGTAGTTTAAGCTTACACAAAGTGTTTTTCCATCAAACATTTTTTTTTCCCCCCGTCTTTCCACCGTGCTCTCTCTGCTCTCCAGGAGTACATGGACCCGATGAACGAGTACAACGCGCTGAACGAGGCTAAGCAGATGATTGCTGTGGCTGACGAGAACCAGAACCACAACTTGGAACTGGAGGAGATTCTCAAGTACAGCGAATACTTCACTGGCAGCAAGCTCATGGACTATGCCCGGAATGTTCACGAGGAGTTCTAAAGCTCTAAAGACGAACTGTCCTACAAAATCCTTCCCTTTCCCTTCTAATGGGGGCATCCTGGTAAGTCTGCTCTAACGACAGGTCTGTCTTGAAAAAAAAGCTTAATGTTGGGATGTTTTAGTGTGCAATTGTGTTTAAATCCTAGTCCCAGCCGACTGACCCGCCCTGGCCTCCTCTACTGACTCTTAAAGTAAGGCCTAAAACATCCTTCATATCTGGACTGTCTGCCTCTTCTAAACATCCCATCAGAATTAACCATAGCCGAGGTCTGCCTTCTGTCTACAGTGGTACTCAAGGTGAATTGTCTTACCTCTATGTATTGGTCTTTTTCAGTGCATTCTAGACACTACGTCACCTTCATGGTTCATTTGTGTGGATGCTATATTGTGAAATGTATGTATATGAGGGATTCAAATGAGTCCTTTTTTTTTCTCCCCTCTATCGAAGTAGCTTAAATTAAGGATTACACAATCAAACCTATTATTTGTAGCAGGGCCTCTAATTTGACTCCAAACATGTTGATTTTAAACTCGCACAACAATGGTAAATCCAAAATAAAGTAATTACATCACATATTTTCATTGCCATTTCAAAATTCGCTATAGCCTACCTGCGTACCACAATGTGTTGCTTGGAAGTAACTGGTCTTTACCAAGTTAGCAATCATGTCCATGATTGAGCTGAACCACAGTAACCACTAATAATTTGCTTGCTGCCCTTGTACTAAGGGTTACACTGGTACATTTTTAATAGGTGTTTATGATTCTCTGATCTGTCCTGTTCTTTACAATTAGTGCTTATGTGTGATAATTATGTTTTAACTCCCTGCTGCAATAGGTCATTTATTTTATTTCCAATACATTTGTTTACGTTTGTATCTATAATTCCAAATGGGATTGTGCATTTTAAGCATCTCCAAAATGCTAGTCGATTGTCAACATCTTAGTTTAATGTTTGAAACTGGTGTAAGAAATTAACTTATTTATTTATTTGTTGTTGGTGTGCGTTTTTTGTTTTCTCTTAAAGACATTTTTATAAATCAGTAAAAAATAATATTCAGTATTTTCCCAGTGTTGTATTTTGTTGTTCAATACTTGTGTTTTATTCAGGTTATGATAATGATATTTTCCATACATTTCTGATGAATATGACTTAATTGTCATTAAGAAATCCCGTATTAGCCCTTGTCATGCTTTGCCAAAGCTCTATAATATATGTATAATATATGCATTCATCAATTGTTTTCCTGCTTCAAGGACAATATCCTGTGGAGATATCAGTCATTTAGATCCCTCTTGAGCTCCTGTCATCTCATTGAATTTATAAAAGAAAAAGCTCACGCTAATCAGAATGTGACAACGCTTTATACATTGTATTCCCGATTTTACTTGTAAACCAATAAATATTTCTCATCAATCTCTGACCATACTTTGTACTCTGTGTTATGCGTCCATAAATGTTTCGTCATTTTAGCACACTAACTTGATGGCCAATAGTTTTCCACTAGGCTTTTTAAATGGTACAACTTTTTAGAGCTGGCCATGAGTGGAGCTTCCCTCATTCTGTTTTTATTTGTAGTAGTTGCTATGAGACCATTTGTTGTTTTCTGACTCAAAATTCTGTGAACCGCATTGGCTTTCTACAGCCACCCACAGAAATTGTCAAAACAATAACATTTGGCCTTGAATTATCAATTATCTTATTTATGACCAAATATTATAAACATGTCTGTAAATTTGTCAGACTATTTCAAAAGCTATTTTGGCGAGAACCTTCGAGACCAGCTATTGTGAGTAGAAAAATATTTAACCTAGACGTTGAAGGAACTTTTCGCCCTAAAATGTTAGCAGCTTCTATCTGTTCCATTTAATGTATGACTTTCCTCTCCCTACCCAAACACAACATTATGATTAGCAGAAGGCTCATGGTTTATGTTAAGAAGAAATAAGATAGTCAATCCCCACTGACCATTTTGACAGGAAGGCCACGTCCGCAGCAGATGAGATGCTGGCCCCCTCCTCCCGTCTACTGCAGAAGAGACGGGAGGCCATGGAGGTCAACAATGCTATGACGCTGCAAAGAGAGGTACACATATATATATATATATATTTTTAATTGTCTCATTGTACCTCAAACCGACAATTCCTGGCAATAAAATTATATGACGAATTAGTACAATCCTCTTAAGTCAAGTCTCCACACAATCCTCCTGTGTGATATGGTCTCACTTTACATTCGGTTTGGGTTTCAGGATTTTGAGTCAACTCTCAGAGCCCTGAGAATCCGCAAGGATGAGCTCATAGAGAAGGAGGGCCAGATGAAGGAATATCTGCAGAAATTTGACAACTTTCTGAAGGTACGGTCATAGCTTCTGAACATCACTTCTTAGACTAAACTATTGAGCCCGTCAGTCAAACTTTGAGATGAATTGGTCATGCTCTTCCGTGATCTCATTTCAGGAGAACGAGGTGAAACGATGTCGAGCTGTTAGGAAGGCCGGCCGAGAGCGGGAACTGACCAATCAGAAGCAGGTGGACCTGCTCACTCTCCAGGAGGAGACGAAAGCTCTCGTCAAAGAGAGGGACCGTCTGGAGAAACGAGTGCAGAAGAATGCCATATATCCCCATTACCTTGATAAAGTGGTACAGGCCAGTGAACAGGTAGGTCATAGTGAGGATTAGAACTCTTGAGGTAGTGTGTGATTTGACTGGCCTTCACAGACAAACCAATCCCTAGCCACTTGTATCTGACCAGATTGGATAGCTCTAAGCAATATATTGGTGACTCAATCTTGTCCTGTGATAAGCCAGGTGGAATATTGTAGCCATATTGCTGACACCTGTCCCTCTACACAAGAGCCTAAACCGTAGGGGTTTGGTGTTGATTTGGAATTCCTTTTGTGCATCTCAGTTTCAGGAGGCCAGACAGGTGATGTCTCGCTACGACACGTTGATGCTGACCCGGGAGGACCTGGTGCGGACCACCCAGCAGAACCAGGACAGCACGGAGAACGCCCGGGCCCAGCTGGCCCGCTTCACAGAGCAGAGCAATGACACCCTGCTGCACTACAACAACACTCTGGCCCAGCTACAGAGCCAGCTGGACAAGGCCCGCGCTGAGGGCATGATCTGGGTGAGACATGAGATGATCGCACTCCCTATGGGTATTTTACAGCGATTGATCTCTGAGGGACAGTATCCCAGACGCGGCTTAATAAAGCTAGTCCTGAACCTCCCCCTTTTCAGTTTGTGTCCGGGACACCAGCCCTGAGTGTCCTCAAAGGGAACCAAGTGTCTGATCAAAGGATGATCATTTCTCTCTTGATATACAGGAATCGAGATGGGCCCACATTCAGAACACAGCTGCCAAGAAGACACTGCTGTTGGGCACAATCAAGATGGCCACTCTTAATCTGTACCAGTGTGTGTGCAAGAGGGCGAAAGACACTGGGGAATCGCCTATTGCTCCAGAGGACACTATTAAGCAGCTGGAGAAGGTACTTTAGGGTACTGTTAACTCACGACTCATTTTTTACTCATGAACTCACAGCACATCATAGGGGGGTAGAAATTATTAGCATCCTGATATGTGACCATTGTGCTCTGATGGATAATTTGCCGGGCTCTGATCACAGGGATTTCCTTCATCTGCCAGAATATATAGCGGATATCATATATTGACTAGACATTTGCATAAATTGTGAATCCTCTATTACTCATTCATCAACTCTCAGGTATTCAGAGGACATTTCCACTAGACCAGCGTGTTCAAAATCATAACTAATATGACTTATTTTGACAGATCCAGACCTTCCTAGCCGATCTGATCTGCATTTGGGAGGAGGTGAACAAGCCGGATCAGCCAGGGCCAACCGGACACAGATAGATGATCCGCGTCCATCAATAGAGCTGTTTTGTATGAAAGTTTAGATTCTATACTATATTGTCATTGCACTTTGCTTATCAACAAAAAGCATTATTGCACTGATCAGATCAAAAATAAAGATATTCTGAGACATGGATAGTGTATTTTTGGGGGGGGGAATTTGGGATTGACCAGTTGGCAATAATATATTGATTACAGTGTGTTCTATGTAGCACTTCACATAGTAAGATTGTATGAATGACCGTGTCACAAACCATTCACTCTTATATCCAACAGCTATTTATATACTCATGAATCATCAATGGATTCAGTACAATTCACCAAATGAATTCAAGGTTGACTGAATATCACCATTGGCAATGCGGTCTAATGGACTGTGGTTACTTAGTGTGAGCTGCCCAATCGGATTTGTACTTTACACATTAACAAGTTCACACACACCATCATTGCACATGACAAGATCCTAACTATCAACAGCACTATTGACTTATAAGGCCTAGACAGCCTACTAAACGGATCCTTTTAACACACAGGGCTGGTTTCCTGGATGTGGAGGCATTCTCCATTGAACACTTTTCAGTCCAAGAGTTAGCTTAACCTTACAGGGGCCTATCAATAGGCCTAAAGTGGTGATGAGATGAACACGTGATTGGTGTGTGGGAATCATATGTTAAAGGGCCTTTGACAGGCGCTTCCGTGACATGCTGGAGAAGATGCACTCCATGTCCTTATATGGACAGTGAAGCTGAAACTTTTAACATGGCTTTATTCTCTAGCATTTTGGATTTGATCCAATGTTTATCAGGCGACATTGTCACCTTTTATTTGAGAGTATTTTCATACATCTGTGTTTCCGTTTAGAAATGAAAGCACTTTATGTATGTAGTCCCATCTGAACAAAGATAATGCCACCAAAACACCAATCAAGTATAGCATTTTTTTTTGGGGGGGGGGGATATGATTTTACGCCTCTAAACTTCACTTGTCATTATTCACGGCAGCATCCACGTTAATGTAGAAGTGTTCAGAAACATTCTATTATTTACAATAAAAGTGACTCAAATGGTACAATACCTTATTTACAATTCATTTCTATTGGGGGCACGACATAACACAATACATTATTTACCATTCATTTATATTGTGGGCACGGCCTAACACAATACATTATTTACCATTCATTTCTATTGGGGGCACAACATAACACAATACATTATTTACCATTCATTTCTATTGGGGGCACGACCTAACACAATACATTATTTACCATTCATTTCTATTGGGGGCACGGCCTAACACAATACATTATTTACCATTCATTTCTATTGGGGGCACGACATAACACAATACATTATTTACCATTCATTTCTATTGGGGGCACAACATAACACAATACATTATTTACCATTCATTTATATTGGGGGCACGACCTAACACAATACATTATTTACCATTCATTTCTATTGGGGGCACAACATAACACAATACATTATTTACCATTCATTTCTATTGGGGGCACGACCTAACACAATACATTATTTACCATTCATTTCTATTGGGGGCACGACATAACACAATACATTATTTACCATTCATTCCTATTGGGGGCACGGCATAACACAATACATTATTTACCATTCATTTCTATTGGGGGCACAACATAACACAATACATTATTTACCATTCATTTCTATTGGGGGCACAACATAACACAATACATTATTTACCATTCATTTCTATTGGGGGCACGACCTAACACAATACATTATTTACCATTCATTTCTATTGGGGGCACGACATAACACAATACATTATTTACCATTCATTTCTATTGGGGGCACGGCCTAACACAATACATTATTTACCATTCATTTCTATTGGGGGCACAACATAACACAATACATTATTTACCATTCATTTCTATTGGGGGCACGACCTAACACAATACATTATTTACCATTCATTTCTATTGGGGGCACGACATAACACAATACATTATTTACCATTCATTTCTATTGGGGGCACGGCATAACACAATACATTATTTACCATTCATTTCTATTGGGGGCACGACATAACACAATACATTATTTACCATTCATTTATATTGTGGGCACGGCCTAACACAATACATTATTTACCATTCATTTCTATTGGGGGCACAACATAACACAATACATTATTTACCATTCATTTCTATTGGGGGCACGACCTAACACAATACATTATTTACCATTCATTTCTATTGGGGGCACGACATAACACAATACATTATTTACCATTCATTTCGATTGGGGGCACGGCATAACACAATACATTATTTACCATTCATTTCTATTGGGGGCACAACATAACACAATACATTATTTACCATTCATTTCTATTGGGGGCACAACATAACACAATACATTATTTACCATTCATTTCTATTGGGGGCACGACCTAACACAATACATTATTTACCATTCATCTCTATTGGGGGCACGACATAACACAATACATTATTTACCATTCATTTCTATTGGGGGCACGACCTAACACAATACATTATTTACCATTCATCTCTATTGGGGGCACGACATAACACAATACATTATTTACCATTCATTTCTATTGGGGGCACAACATAACACAATACATTATTTACCATTCATTTCTATTGGGGGCACGACCTAACACAATACATTATTTACCATTCATTTCTATTGGGGGCACGACATAACACAATACATTATTTACCATTCATTTCTATTGGGGGCACAACATAACACAATACATTATTTACCATTCATTTCTATTGGGGGCACGACATAACACAATACATTATTTACCATTCATTTCTATTGGGGGCACGACATAACACAATACATTATTTACCATTCATTTCTATTGGGTGCACAACATAACACAATACATTATTTACCATTCATCTCTATTGGGGGCACGACATAACACAATACATTATTTACCATTCATCTCTATTGGGGGCACGACATAACACAATACATTATTTACCATTCATTTCTATTGGGGGCACGACCTAACACAATACATTATTTACCATTCATCTCTATTGGGGGCACAACATAACACAATACATTATTTACCATAAATTTCTATTGGGGGCACGACCTAACACAATACATTATTTACCATTCATTTCTATTGGGGGCACAACATAACCAAAACAAAATGCAAATGCATACAAGGTTAATGTAATCATTGCGTGCTAGAAATACGAGACCAAATACTAAACTTGACATGTAATTTGAACTTTTATTTAACTAGGCAAGTCAGTTAAGAACAAATTTGTATTTACAATTGACGGCCTAGGAAAAGTGGGTTAACAGCTTTGTTCAGGGGCAGAACGACAGATTTAACCTTGTCAGCTCAGGGATTTGATCTAGCAACCTTTTGGTTACTGGCCCAACACTAACTCCTAGACTACCTGCCGCCCATTAATACACTTATGACATCTTCAAATGGGGGACACACACACACACACACACGACTAGATATATAAAGTGCATTCATATCTAAAGAGTTACACATGAAAATACCCTGGTGATGTTCTGCAGTCGCCTCGTAACATTTGATCTCAAAAACTACAGAGCCAAAGCAAACGTTTTCGCTTCATTGGCCAAACAAATAGATAGAGGAGGTCACATGTGTAGGGAAGTGTTTCAGGTAAGGTGACATTTAGTCGACAAACTCATTATTTTATCTGTATTCTTTTACAACAGACACGGAAAACACATTTATGAAACAGAGAAACTCTGTTCAGCGTTATTTGCAATAGGTAGACATTCAAAATAATGATAAAAACTAATAAATTTTAAAAAAAGGGCCGTCTTATAATTCTAGTACAATTTGATTAGCTGCAGTACATGGAAATAAAATGTCATGATAACGACAAAGGACACACGGGTTAGTGCTTTTACAAGCGTAATATTCTAAAAACAAAGATAGCAAAATACTGGCTTTACATAAGACAAATGTTTAAAGGACTTTTTTGCACATAAGCGCGTTTCATTTAAGTAACAGGGAATGAAAAATATTTACCACTTGAAATCAGGACATTGCGAACAAAGCTGTTAAAATAATTCTGAACGAGGCCTTACTAAATTGCACATTTAAAAATATTAGTGGTATTTAAGTATCATAGTGCCTGTGCTAAACTTGTGCAGTGCTGCGCCTTTATAGTCTTGGTCTCCATTTGGTCTTCCGCTGGGCTAGATAACTGTTCTTTCCACAGAAATAGAATCTAGGATATTCTATTTCTATGGCAGCCTCTATTCCTCACAGGTAGGGGTACTGACTGAGCTTCCTCTGGCTGAGCTGGTAGGCCGCTGCGCTGGACCGTGGGACGGGGTAAGGCTGGGCCGCCAGCTGCTGCTGCTGGTGGTACTGTCCCTGGGCATGAAGGAGCCCCAGGGAGGAGTAGGGCCCGCTGGGCCGGGCGTGTCTAGAAGAGCCCCCGGCGTGGAGCTGGTCCATGGCCTGAGAGACAGAGGCCAGGGCGGCAGAGGCAGGGTAGGCGTACAGGTTAGGGGTAGAGGTGAAGATGGAGGAAGCCTCTTGCAAACGGTAGGAGTGGGAGGAGACTGGAGGAGGGTAGGTGGGCTGACGACGCAAGGAGCTGCTGTTGCCTCCTATTCTGTCTTGTGATGATGACATCACAGACTGCTGTACCTGGGGAGGAATATAATTGTACATTATAATACGATACTCGCATTTAGATACTTTCTGCCTCCGAGACTAAACT
Source organism: Oncorhynchus kisutch (assembly GCF_002021735.2). NCBI lineage: Eukaryota > Metazoa > Chordata > Actinopteri > Salmoniformes > Salmonidae > Oncorhynchus > Oncorhynchus kisutch. Next base: position 12,049,974 of record NC_034197.2, read on the forward strand.
TGAAATAAGAAGAGGATAAACAAAAACCCTAGTGAAGTCAAAAATATTGCTTTATACCTGACTCAGGTTGAGGGGTTGAGATCTGCTAGTTGTGGCCCTCTGATGGCGATCAGAGCTGGAGGCCCCTCCTGCCCTGCTGGACTGCTGAGCTGTCACCTTCTTGGACTTACCAGAGACATTAACGTGTTGATCTGAGAAACAAAAAGAAAAAAAAACATCCCACATATTTAATGCTGTGAGAATAGTTTAGTGTGAGAAGTTGCAGGTGGTACACAAAGTTCCCAAAGGGAGAGGCCGCCCCACCTATACAATGGTTGGGGAAACACTAGGCTGGAAGTGTGTGCTAACCTGATTTGTGGGTCCCGCTCTCCCCAGACTGAGTCTTCACTGAGGGCAGGATGATGGCAAGGGACTTGGAGGAGGACTGGGACGAGGAGGAGTTGGTGGCAAGGCGCTTGGGGCTCAGGGGACTGCTGATCGACGAGTCAGAGTCATGCGAGTCGTGCACCGTCACACAGCTGATCACATTGGCTCGCTGGTTAACACCAGAGCTGTGACAGAGAAGAGAAAGAATACTTCAGAATTTTATTTTCAGAAAACAGATATTCATCTTTTGCTTTCAACCCAGCCCCTTGAGAGACAGGACGCACATACCCAAAGGGGTTGAAAGCCAGGGTCATACACAGTGCTGGATTCAGCTACTCAAAACAGCAGCGTCTCATGAATTCACACATTAGATGGATGCATGAGATTACACTGGACGTGACCTCACCCGGCAGCAGGGAACTTCCTGTCATCTTCGTCCTCTGTGTCGCTGTGGATGGAGATAATGCTGGCAGCAGGGCTGGGAGTATCGGAGATGACGATTGGATCACCATTGAAGGCAGGGGTGTTGTCGACCACAGAGGCACCTTGCTCCAGCGACAACACAGGCCTGCAAAGGGGCAGCACTCCTTTTTAATGTAAAGTACACAGATGTTTCAATGCAATTAAAACACGTAAAGATTTAAAAGTGGTCAATCATAAAGCTCTCACCGATTCACATAAATGACATCCATGGTGAGGAAGGGAACAATACAGTATAAAAGTCCCTTTTGGGTTTGAAAGTTACCTGGCCCTACTGTCGGCATGTCGAGCCTTACACCCTTTCCCCTGCTGGGGTCTTGCTTGGGAGGGGGCCGTGGGTGCTTGACGCCCCAGTGCAAGGTCCTGCTGCATGATGCCATCGTACTGACTGCCATGACGACCCCTGGCATCACAACAAGTTGGAATTAGCTTCTCTAGCATATTGGAATCAGTACAACACACTGGTATAAGTGGGTAGTTATTTGAACCAACTAATGTCTCCACATACTGTAACCTAGATACCAAAAAATGTGTATATATATATATAAAAATCAAATAAGGGCTTCCTCTGAAATTACTCGAACTTTCTGCTGTTTAGTCAGTGATATGGGGTGGCAGGAAGCCTTGTGGTTAGAGCGTTGGACTAGTAACCGAAAGGTTGCAGGATCGAATCCCCGAGCTGACAAGGTAAAGATCTGTCGTTCTGCCCCTGAACAAGGCAGTTAACTCACTGTTCCTTGGCCGTCATTGAAAATAAGAATTTGTTCTTAACTGACTTGCCTAGTTAAATAAAAAAGGTAAAAAATAAGTACATTTGGCCTTAGTGACGGAGCCCAGATGGACAGCACTGCAGTACTCACCTCCGGTGTGATGCTTGTTGTCCTGAGCCGTCTCCACCAGAGAGAGGGGCTCCCATGGGAGGGTCAGGGACCAGTGTCTGGCTCTGGCTGGGGTTGTGAAGGGCCATGCCTGGCATCTGCTGCCACGTGGAGGGGATAAGGATCTGCTGGGTCCCTGCTGGCCAGCCCTGCTGTACACACACACACACACACACACGTACAGACATTAACACAGTTATTGTAGGTTTGCTTCTCGAACAACAGATACTGAAATCATTACTGCAAGTTGAACAGTCTGTTTTGAGAGAAATTGAAAAATGCTGTGCTAAATGTGAGTATGACAGTCAGACCACCACAGAATGCAGGTGCATGACGAGCACATGCAGTTCGTAGACAGACATGATTCGGTGTCTGTTCCCGTCACATCTGAAAAGTTATAGGCATCCAGCACGCCCCCACTGAGTCAAGATCAAATTCAGAAGAGAAAGATGCACTGAAAAAAAAACATCCAATGACCGGTCTCTGTTCCCCAGACTTCCAAAGCACGACCTAAACAATAGTTACTGCCGAGGAAAGAAATAGAATAGAAAATCAAAACACTGTTCAAATGGGAACTCCAACTGGCAGAAGAGAAAACAGGTCATGCTCTTAAGCCAAGCACACATGTCCTGGAAGGCAGTCCTGTAGAACTGAGAAGGTCCGTTCAAAACACTGGTTGAAGACCTGGAACTCAAGACGAATCTATGAAGAGAAGCATGACAGATATTCAAGCGGCAGGATTCCAGTGGGCATTTCCCATGTCTGCTGCACGATTCCAGGACCAACGCAACGGCATTAATCATTTGAATCAACAGCAGGTTTCCCAAGGTTGCAGCGATGAAGGGCACATTTACGTTTGGTTGAATTGATTTACATTTCAGCAAGACTTCCCGGAAACTTCAGCTGTCACTGTATAATAATGCAAAAGCCTTATTATTATTTTTTTTTTGGGGGGGGGGGGGGGGAGAAGAGAAAGGGACAGATGAGACACTGCAAGCAAAAGCACACACTATAGTAAGCAGCAGCACATGCATCCCATGCTCTGCACACCCCTGAAATGTGTCAGGGGGAGAAAGGGGTACAGGGAAGACGGGGGCAACAGGGGGTAGCAGGAGTGGTGTTTGTGCTTTACCAGCATGGTGGAGCTCTGATCCAGCAGGCCGGGCCTTCCAGCCCCACAGCCCAGGGGCAGCGAATACAGAGGGGCCATTCCTGCCACAGGGGTGTGCAGAGTGGCTACCATCAAAGGATTGCAGGAGGCCTGGTGGGGGAGGAGGTTTGAGGGACGGGTGTAGGGGTTAGATAACTAGACATGGGGGGGGGGGGGGGATGGACAGATCTGATCGCCACATCCCTTCACCACAGATTTGATTCCCAAAGAAAGGAGAGGAACGTTAAAACAGGTTTAACATGTTGTGATGAATCCTGTCTTTACTCTGGTGAGATACACCCAAGTTATTCATAGGATTCCAAACATGGAGTCAGGCTGCGGGTGGGTGGTCACGCAGCAGTCAGCCTCGCTGTACCTGTGTGAGCATTCCAGGCTGGAGATGTAGAGGCTGAGTGGACTGGTTCTGGGGCCCCATGGGAACAGCGTTGTCCATCCTCACTGGGAAACCAGAGTGTTTGCCGGATGTCTGGAGGCCTACAAAAGAAAGGAGGGAGGTAGATTAGTTACAATGTCATGAATATACAGCTCTGCAGAAGCAGACTAGACCGTACGGCTAATTTAAAGACAATTGGGCGGAATCAAAATGATGAAGTTCAGATCCTCCCGTGTTCATAGATCACATAAGGCTACGGACAAGATGTCCCACTGACCATTGTCTCCCACATTACAACATATTTACTTAGCGGCGACATTAATTTGGTCTTCATACGAGCGCAATAAGAGATGCAAACAAACTATTGTTCTAACATTGTAACCCTGCTCCATACGGTTCCTTCTCTGCTCTGCTCACCCTGGATGGTGGGGGGGCAGACGATGAGAGTCTGCTGGAAAGGCTCAGCCTGGCCACATAGCTGGGTGGGTCTGGTCTGCAGAGGGACACTCTGCTGGGGGAGACCGGGGATGTTGATAGTAGCCTGCTGATACAGGCCCGGCTGGTAGTTCAGCAGAGGGACGTTGCTGCTCACTGACAGTGACTGGCCACCGGTGGACGCCATCTGACACGGCGGGGATAACATGACATGTGTTGTCAAATATGATTCACGTGTTGAAAGGACATCCTGAGGAAGTCTGACAATACAAGGCATTCGTTTCTCACCTGGTTGTGCTGGTTGAGCTGGCTGCTAAATGTAACAGTGAGGTTTGTAGCTGCACTGGGATTGTTGTTGCTAGAAAACAGATTCTTTCCACTCTCGAAAGCACTGACCCTGCGCTTGCATATGTCCATGTTCTGGAAGCATGACTTCACACTGAAAAAGATTCATATTTATCAAGGCACATGTAACTCTAAAGGAGCAAGGTAAACAGGAGAGGCCATGGAAAATCATAAAAGAGAAAAACAAGATTTGCAAAGCTGTCCTAATCCTGGACTGTTGTGTGTAAGAGCTCTATGCCATTTAAAAATAAAATACTCAACCTTTTACGTTCTATTAGATTTGTAAGTTAGAATGTTGTCCACAAATGTACCCACATTTCTATTGGCTGAAACATTTTCTTTATTTTCACAGCCATTTTAAAGTTGTCATTAATTACCACAGCCACAAAGTCATAATTATGGCTTAACCCCCACTTCTAAAATGTATCTTATCAAAATCAGATTTTAAACCTAAGGTCTGGAGAATTTTGTATCGCAAAACACAGTTTGAATGTTCCCGGTGGAAGTGGAAGATTTTGATTGGATGTTACATTTCAAGAACCCCCCCGACACGCTTATAGAAGGGGTGCTGTGTGTAATGTGCGTCACTGTTTTCTGTCCAGGTAGTTGTTGCTACGCTAGTTTCAAGTGGCCAAGTGTTGCCAACTGTCTGCGATTTATATGTATTGAAAGTAGATGATGCAGGTAAAGTCAAACGTCACAACATGTTCTAAAACGTTCTGGTGACAAAACTCTTTTTCTCCTCGTCTCCATTCAGGACGTCCACATGGCTGCTGGCTGTGCTTTGCTACCACTGAACATCTCTTAAAGAGGGGTAGATCCGTTTTAATATTGCAGATCGATTGTAGCTTCCATCAATGTAATTGTCTGTCTCATTTCCAATCCCCCTTTTTAAAAAATATTTCCCTTTATTACCTTCCCCTAACCCCTTGTTATTGGAGTGAACTAATGGGCAACACCACTTCGGCTTCTAGACACACTATAAACATTTTACGGACACAATGTATTTTACAATAGTTGTTTTTAAATGCCACCCTTCAGCTACCCTCAGACCATCCCATGTATCTCTGAAGACCATCCAGTTCCATTTGCCATATATTTTGTAACTGTGCAGTTTCACAAAAGTTATGAACCTATATACACTTTAAGGACACAGTATTGTACATTAGCTGTTGTTTTTAGTCGAACTTTGTATAATAATTTACATGGCTCATCGCGCTCTAGCAGCTCCTGACCTTGGTCGTCAGTTGAAACAGTGTTTCCTCCGACACATTGGTGCGGCTGGCTTCCGGGTCATAAAGCGTGGTTTGGCGGGTTTCGGAGGATGCATGACTCGACCTTCACCTCCCGAACCAGTTGGGGAGTTGCAGCGATGAGACAAGATCGAAAAAGGGGGTAAAAATATATACACACTAACTGATTAAAAAAAAACATTTGAGTTTAACCAATATGTTGTAGAAATATTTGTTCCGTCTTTTCTGGTGGATTAAACTGAAATTGCTACCAACTTCCTATGGGTTGTTTTAAATAGTGATATTTTGGAGATTAACTTTCGGTTATTTGAAAATGAAATAGAGGTTGTAATCTGAATAAAGGGAAAAAGGCCATTCTTGAACATGGGGTGAGGCATTCTTACTAATCTGCTAGAGAACAAGTTTGGATTTAAGTACAACTTTTGAATGACTGATGCCTTTCGTTAGAGGTCTAATGCTTTAATATTTAATCATTTCTGCCCTCTGAATTCATATTCATTTTTAAAATAGGCATGTTTAATTTGTCTGGCTTGCCGTTCCCTAATAAAAGGGAATATTTTTTGCTCATATAATTTTAAAAAACAAGTCGCTAGGTGCAGACAAGCCCATAATCAAATAGGTAATGACTAAAGAGTTAAATCACAAATAGACAGGTATTTTCCTTTCCACGGTAGCAAGATCTTATCTGTGTTTGCTAACTTTCTATAAAAATGTATTGTAATGAGAATTTCAATGAGAGCATTTCTTCCTTTCGGGATATGAATACAGAGTATGTCCACAGCCCCGTCAGACCATTGTATTGGTAAACTACACAACAATATAAAAGTTAGTGGTCCAAAATGTAGTATAGTACACATAATTTGGTATTCTAAAATGGATTTTTTTTTAAATTATTATCTGCAATCTACACACAATACCTCAATGACAAAGTGAAAACAAGGTTTTCAAAATGTTTGCAAATTTATTACAAATAATTTGGAGAGGCACAGACCAGTCTATGTAAGGTCCCACAGTTGACAGACCATGTCAGAGCAAAAACCAAGCCATGAAATCAAAAAGGTATTGTCACTAGAGCGCCGAGACAGGATTGTGTTGAGGCACAGATATGGGGAAGGGTACCAAAAAATGTATACTTCACTGAAGGTCCTCAAGAACACAGTGGCCTCCATCATTCTTTAATGAAAGAAGTTTGGAACCAACAAGACTCTTCCGAGAGCTGGGCACCCAGCAAAACTAAGCAATCGGGGTAGAATGGCCTTGATCAGGGAGGTGACCAAGAACACAATGGTAACCCAGACAGAGCTCTAGAGTTCCTCTGTGGCGATGGGAGGACCTTCCAGAAGGACAACCATCTCTGCAGAACTTCGTCAATCAGGCTTTTAGAGTGGAGGAGTGGCCAGACGTAGCCACTCCTCAGTAAAAGGCACACGACAGCCCCACTTGGGAGTTTGCCAAAAGGCACCTAAAGGACACTCAGACCATGAGAAACAAGATTATCTTGTCTGATGAAACCAAGATTGAACTCTTTGGCCTGAATGCCAAGCGTCACGTCTGGAGGAAACCTGGCACCATCCCTACGGTGAAGCATGGTGGTGGCAGCAGCATGCTGTGTGTATGTTTTACAGCGGCAGGGACTGGGAGACTAGTCAGGATCGAGGGAAAGATGAACGGCGTAAAGTACAGAGAGATCCTTGATAACCTGCTTCAGAGCGCTCAGGACCTCAGACTGGGGTGAAGGTTCCCCTTCCAACAGGACAACGACCCTAAGCACACAGCCAAGACAACACAGGAGTGGCTTCGGGACAAGTCACTGAATGTCCTTGAGTGGCCCAGCCAGAGCCCGGACTTGAATCCGATCTAACATCTGTGGAGAGATCTGAAAATAGCTGTGCAGCAACGCTCCCCATTCAACCTGACAGAACTTGAGAGGATCTGCTGAGAAGCATGTGAGAAACTTCCCAAATACAGGTGTGCCAAAATTGTAGCGTCATACCCAAGAAGACTTGAGGCTGTAATCGCTGCTAAAAGGTGCTTCAACAAAGTAAAGGGTCTGAATATTTAAGTAAATGTGATATTTATATTTTTTATAAATTAGCAAAACTTTCTAGATTGTAGGGGGGGGGGTAAAAACAGGTTATATTTTAGAATAAGGCTGTAATGTAACACAATGTGGAAAAAGTCAAGGGGTCTGAATACTTTCCAAATGCACTGTATGAGCAGCTCCATGGTAAGAAATGTGACCGTTCCTGGTGCAAAAACAATGTCCTATCCCGGAGCTCGGGTAAATGACATTACTAAGCTGCTCCCGAATGTACTATCGTAGTCCATGTGGGTTTTAATGACATTATGAAGGGCAGCTCTGAACAGTTGAAAGTGAATTTTAAAAAGAGCTGATAGAGACTCTGCTAGACACTAACAAAATACTCATATCTGGCCCTGTGCCCTCTTTGAATCGTGGCATAGAATCCTGCTAAAGCATTCATTCTCTTCACAGCTGGCTACGGGACAATTGAGGCTCAATGGGTTTAACTTTTGTTGACAATCTTTCGATACCTTTTGGAAACAAAACACGTTTTATAAAAAGGATGGGATCCACCCAAATAATGCAGGTTCCTGGATCCTTTCAAAGCCCAGCTCAGCTAATCCCTACCATTGTGACGCAGAGTTGTCATAATGTTTCAGCAAATTAACATTACACCAGGGGCATTGGTAGACACAAAGTAAGTAACCTCATTTATGTCCCTCTAACTGCCCAGAATGCCTCTGCTGATCCTGTATGTAGTAATCATGTGCCTATGAACCAGTTTTATACTGTTAGCACGGAGGCTGTGTGCCCTAGGAGGAAGTCCACTGTGTGCAGCTCACCCTGGAATAACATGAGCATATCTTCTTCTGGTAAGCTTCCCAGTAAAGCAATGAAAACAAGTAAGCATCCCAGAAGAAAGGTGCTCAAAATAGTCCACATTAACATGTGGCTTAATAAACGAGATTCATGAAATCAGTAAATTTGCTAGTAACAGATGACATTCATATTCTGACTATCTCTGAAACTCACTTACATAATACCTTTGTTGATACAGCGGTAGAAATACAAGGTTATAACATTTACAGAAAAAATTGAAATGCCAACGGTGGAGGATTTGCTGTTTATATTCAGAACCACATTCCTGTAAAGATTAGAGAGGATCTCATGTTAAATAGTGTTGAAGTAATATGGCTACAGGTTCATCTGCCTCACCTAAAGCCCATTCTGATGGGAAGCTGCAAAAGATCACCAAGTTCTAACAGTCCGTATCTGGATAACATGTGTGAAATGCTTGATAAATGTACATGATATCAACAGAGAGGTATATTGACTGGCTTTCATCAAGCTGCCTACTCAAGAAAAAGCTTAAAACTGTAACGAGTGCCTGCAACCTGGTTCAGATTATAAATCAACCTACCAGGGTAGTTACAAACAGCACAGGAATGAAATCATCAACACGTATTGATCACAGCTTTACTAATGCTGTAGAAATTTTCATGAAAGCATTATCCATAGCCATCGGATGTAGTGATCACAATATAGTAGCCATATCTAGGAAAACCAAAGTTCCAAATGCTGGGCTAATATAGTGTATAAGAGGTGATACAATAAGTGTTGTAGTGATTCCTATGTTGTTGATATAAATAATATGTTGGTCCGTGGTATGTAATGAAGAGCAAACAGACACTGCACTTGACACATTTATGAAATTGATTATTCCTTACTAATAAGCATGCACCCGTTAAGAAAATGACTGTAAAAACGTAAATCCCCTTGGATGGATGAGGATTTGAAAAAGCGTATGGTTGAGAGGGATGAGGCAAAAGGAATGGCAAATAAGTCTGGCTGCACAACCAATTGGTAAACTTATTGCAAATTAAGAAATCATCTGACTAAACTGAAGAAACTACACTTTGAAACAAAGATAAATGACAATCGATAGTAAAAAGCTTTGAAGCACCTAAAATGAAATGTTGGGAAAAAAGGCAAACTCAGCTCCATCATTCATCACAAAACTAACAGATATTGGAAAGATTAGCAAACTTATACATGACATGCCAGCAACAAACGCTGACACTACACATTATCGATCATAGTCTGCTGCTGGAAAATGTATGTGTTATGGCTTTACACCCCCGGCTATATTGTGGATAAAGAGTTACCCGTCAAATAGAACAGAGGGTGTTCTTTAATGGAAGCCTCTCCAACATAATCCAAGGAGAATCAGGAATTCCCCAGGGCAGCTGTCTAGGCCCCTTACTTCTTTCAATCTTTACTAATGTCATGCCACTGGCTTTGAGTAAAGTCAGTGTGTCTATGTATGCAGATGACTCAACACTACACATGTCAGCTACTACAGCGACTGAAATGACTGCAACCTTTAAAAGAGCTGCAGTTAGTTTGAGTGGGTGGAAAGGAATTACTTTGTCCTAAATATTTCTAAAACTAAAAGCATTGTATTTTGGACAAATAATTTACTAAACCCTAAACCTCAACAAAATAATATGGAAATTTAGCAAGTTGAGGTGACTAAACTGCTTGGAGTAACCCTGGATTGGTCATGGTCAAAACATATTGATAAAACTAGGTAAGATGGGGAGAAGTATGCCTATAATAAAGCGCCGCTCTACCTTGTTAACAGCACTATCAACAAGGCAGGTCCTACAGGCCCTAGTTTTGTTGCACCAGGACTACTGTTAAGTTGTGTGGTCAGGTGCCACAAAAAGAGACTTTTTGAGCCAATTGCAATTGGCTCAGAACAGGGCAGCACGGCTGGCCCTTGGATGTACACAGAGAGCTAATATTAATAATACGCACGTCAATCTCTCCTGGCTCAAAGTGGAGGACAGATTGACTTCATCACTTCTTGTATTTATGAGAGGTATTGACATGTTGAATGCCCCGAGATGTCTCTTTGAACTACTGGCACACAGCTCGGATACCCATGCATACCCCACAAGACATGCCACAAGAGGAACAGACTATGGGAGGCACACAGTACTACATAGAGCCATGACTACATGGAACTCTATTCCACATCAAGTAACTGATACAAGCAGTAAACTGAAATTTTAATAAAAATAAGATAAAAATGCATCTTATGGAACAGCGGGGACTGTGAAGCAACACAAACATAGGCACAGACACATGCATACACATGGATTTTGTACTGTAGATATGTGGTAGTGGTGGAGTAGGGGCCTGAAGGCACACAGTGTGTTGTGAAATCTGTGAATGTGTGAAGTTTAAAAAAAATTGTATAAACTGCCTTAATTTTGCTGGACCCCAGGAAGAGTAGCTGCTTCCTTGGCAGCAGCTAATGGGGATCCATAATAAATACATACAAATGAGCTATGTGAATCCATTTTGCAGCTTATCGCCAATGCATCCAGAGGCCTACAGTATTATGGCATTACTGGCCTTATAGACATCTGTCATCTAAAGCAGAGAATAGCTCAACTCACACATTGTTTACATGTTGAGCTATACACAAAGTGTACAAAACATTAACGACATCTGCTCTTTCCATGACATAGCCTTCACCTTGTCAGCCTATAATCCCGTATTGATCTCACTTGTTAAATCCACTTCAAATCAGTGTAGATGAAGGGGAGGAGACAGGTTAAAGAAAGATTTTTAAGCTTGGAGACGATTGAGACATGGACTGTGTATGTGTGCCATTCAGAGGGTGAATGGGCAAGACAAAATATTTAAGTGCCTTTGAATAGGGCATAGTAGTAGGTGCCAGGCGCAACGGTTTGCTTCAAGAACTGCAGTGCTGCTGGGTTTTTCAACCTCAACAGTTTCCCGTGTGTATCAAGAATGGTCCACCACCCAAAGGACATCCAGCCAACTTGACAACTGTTGAAAGCATTGGAGTCAACATGGGCCAGAATCCCTGTCCAACGCTTTGACACCTCGTAGAGTACATGCCCCAATGAATTCAGACTGTTCTTAATGTTTTACTGTTCTTAATGTTCTCAATTGAAAATAATACCAGTAGACACTGTATATGACGCAAAGCATATACAGTGGCAAGAAAAAGTATGTGAACCCTTTGGAATTACCTGGATTTCTGCATAAATTTGTCATCAAATTTGATCTGATCATCTAAGTCACAACAAAAAATTGTATTTTTCTTGTCTATATTGAATACACAATTTAAACATTCAGTATAGGTTGGAAAAACGATGTGAAACCCTAGGCTAATGACTTCTCGGAAAGCTAATTGGAGTCAGCTAACCTGGAGTCCAATCAATGAGATGAGATTGGAGATGTTGGTTAGAGCTGCCTTGCCCTATGAAAAACACTCACAAAATATGAGTTTGCTATTCACAAGAAGCATTGCCTGATGTGAACCATGCCTCGAACAAAAGAGATAGAAGACTTAAGCTTACCAAATGTTGACTTGCATAAAGCTGGAAAGGGTTACAAAAGTACCTCGAAAAGCCTTGATGTGCATCAGTCCACAGTAAGACCAATTGTCTATAAATGGAGAAAGTCCAGAACTGTTGCTACTCTCCCTAGGAGTGGCCGTCCTGCAAAGATGACTGCAGAATTCTCAGTGAGGTTAAGAAGAATCCTAGAGTGTCAACTAAAGAGTTACAGAACTCCGGAACATGCTAACATCGGTGTTGATGAGTCTACGATACGTAAAACACTAAACAAGAATGGTGTTCATGGGAGGACACCACGGAAGAAGCCACTGCTGTCCAAAAAAAACCATTGCTGCTAGTCTGGAGTTTGTAAAAGTGCACCTGGATGTTCTACAGCGCTACTGGCAAAATATTCAGTGGACAGATGAAACTACAGTTGAGTTGTTTGGAAGGAACACACAACACTGTGTGTGGAGAAAAAAACGGCACAGCACACAAACATCAAAATCTCATCCCAAATGTAAAGTATGGTGGAGGGAGCATCATGGTTTGGGGCTGCTTTGCTGCCTCAGGGCCTGGACAGCTTGCTATCATCAACGGGAAAATGAATTCAAGTTTATCAAGACATTTTTCAGGAGAATGTTATGCTATCTGTCCGCCAACTGAAGCTCAACTGAAGTTGGGTGATGCAACAGGACAACGACCCAAAACACAGAAGTAAATCAACAACAGAATGGCTTCAACAGAGGAAAATACACCTTCATGATTTCATGAAGACAAAGCAAGCTTAAAAAAGTAATGTCGTTTTATTGGGATTTGCAGCTGTTGTTGGTAAGTACCGTAATTTCCGGACTATAAGCCGCTACCTTTTTCCCACGCTTTGAACCTCGCGGTTTATACAATGACGCAGCTAATTTATGGATTTTTCCCGCTTTCACAAGATTCATGCCGCCAAAAAACTGAGCACCGTCACATAATGTGACGTAAATCGAGCGCGCTCAAACTTCCCATCATTCTTATTACGGTAGTCATTTTGTCACCCTCATCATGGCAAAGACACGAAGAAATGCATATGATGCAGCTTTCAAGTTGAAGGCGATCGATCTGGCTGTTGGAAAAGGAAATAGAGCTGCTGACAGCGTGGAGCATTGTCAAAAAATCCACTATCATCAACGGGTTTTGAAAGGCTGGACTGCTGCGTGTTGAAGAGGGCAGCGATCCAACATCGGATGAAGCAATTCTGAGGCTATTCAACTCCGACACCGAAGGAGATGACTTCAGTGGTTTCAGTGCACAGGAGGAGGAAGATAGTGACCAATGACTTTCTTGGTAGGCTACTGTTTAATTTTTGTTACAAGCCGTGTTTCGTTTAAAGGCTGTGTAAAGTTAATTTGTTTCAATGTACCGGTAGGCACCTGCGGCTTATAGACATGTGCGGCTTATTCATGTACAAAATACATATTTTTAAATAATTCAGTGGGTGCGGTTTATATTCAGGTGCGCTTAATAGTCCAGCAATTACGGTAATGAATCTTACAGCTTTTGAAGTAAACTTATTCATCCTTAAAAATTGCATTTGAAATAAATGCCTTTTGCGGCCTTCTCCCTGAGTGAGCTGCACAATCGAAGAGCCTCTCACTCACAAGGCTCTCCATCACGTGAATCGGTCTTCCTCACAGGCTACAAGTTAAGACCGACACATCTGGGACGCAACTGCGCTCATCCTTATCTAATTCCGAGGTGCATATTGAAGATGTTGGAAGAACTGTGCACATTTACTTTTCGTCAGCCAACAATATGAGTCGGCCTAACGAACAGCAAAAGCACTAGCCTATGTCAATCTACTGTCCCCCATAGTACAAAAGTCAACCTATTCTATTCTGTGCGAGAAATAAATATTCCAAACAGTCTGGGCCAGTTGTGGGATGCGATAGATCCCAAATGAATACAACCAATAGCATCCACCCAAAAATGTTTATGCAATGTAGCTGACGCAACAGATCAGAACATTTACCTTAAAATGTTGATAAAATATTAGACTATTTCTTAATATTATAAGCGCAGCAATGCGCACATGGCAGTAGACTATAAGCACAAATGTTCCATTAGCAGGAAAACACCATTCACAAAAGTGACCACAATTGCAATTTTATTATAAATGTGTATTTTTAATAGTGTAAATTATCTTCCCCACACTTGAAACTCACGCGCTGCTTATACCTCAGCGAAAACGGCCCTTTTTCGGCCCTTTTTCAGGACCCTGTCTTGCAAAGACAATTCGTCAAAATCCAAATAACTTCACAGATCTTCATTGTAAAGGGTTTAAACACTGTTTCCCATGCTTGTTCAATGAACCATAAACAAACAATTAATGAACATGCACCCTTGGAACGGTCGTTAAGACACTAACAGCTTATAGACGGTAGGCAATGAAGGTCACAGTTAAGAAAACTTAGGCCACTAAAGAGTCCTTTCTACTGACTCTGAAAAACACCAAAAGAAAGATGCCCAGGGTACCTGCTCATCTGTGTGAACGTGCCTTAGGTATGCTGCAAGGAGGCATGAGGACTGCAGATGTGGCCAGGGCAATAAATTGCAATGTCCGTACTGTGAAACACCTAAGACGGCGCTACAGGGAGACAGGACGGACAGCTGATCGTCCTCACAGTGGCAGACCACGTGTAACAACACCTGCACAGGATCGGTACATCCGAACATCACATGCGGGACAGGTACAGGATGGCAACAACAACTGTCCGCAATAGGCTGAGATAGGCCTACAAGCCCTCAGACCAGCCTGTTGTAAGGCAGGTCCTCACCAGACATCACCAGTGTGTCACAGCATCATACGACTGTCTGCAATGACAACAAGCTCAATCTAAACGCAGTGCGTTACAGGGAAGACATCCTCCTCCCTCATGTGGTACCCTTCCTGCAGGCTCATCCTGACATGACCCTCCAGCATGACAATGCCACCAGCCATACTGCTCATGCTGTGCATAATTTCCTGCAAGACAGGAATGTCAGTGTTCTGCCGTGGCCAGCGAAGAGCCCGGATCTCAATCCAACTGAGGTTGGATTGGAGGGTGAGGGCTAGGGCCATTCCCCCCAGAAATGTCCGGGAACTTGCAGGTGCCTTGGTGGAAGAGTGGGGTAACATCTCACAGCAAGAACTGGCAAATCTGGTGCAGTCCATGAGGAGGAGATGCACTGCAGTACTTAATGCAGCTGGTGGCCACACCAGATACTGACTGTTACTTTTGATTTTAAAACACCCCTTTGTTGAGGGACACATTATTCCATTTCTGTTAGTCACATGTCTGTGGAACTTGTTCAGTTTATGTCTCAGTTGTTGAATATTGTTATGTTCATACAAATATTTACACGTTAAGTGTGCTGAAAATAAATGCAGTTGACAGTGAGAGGACGTTTCTTTTTTTGCTGAGTTTATATGCCAGTTAGGATCTACACCCGTTGTAAAGCGGATTAATGTGCTTAATTTTAAGAAGTTATTTTGCCATTTTAGTTGTGATACAAACCTTATTAAAACATATAGGCCTATGGGCTAGGCTACATACGTTTTTTTGTTTTAAAGGCATTGTTTCTTATGCTGGGCATCATTCACAAGTGATAATATATAATTCACAAGTGTTAGGCTAATAGTCACCCATCAGGCTATTTGTTTTTGAATTTTGTCTTTACATATACTAAATAATATGTGTGTGACATTTGTTTTGATTTAGAATAGACCATTATCATGCACCTGTATCAAAATAGGGGCAGCGTGGGAAAAAATGTAATCTATGCACTTAAATAGCGAATGGTGGATACTTTTCTCCGTGGTTTATTTTCATGCCAGCCAGGTAGCCTATACTCCTGTTGTAAATAAGCAATGTGCTTAATATTAGGAAAGTTGAGAAATAAATTTAGTAGGCCTAGCCAATAGAAAGCTGATGGGATCCTCCTCTTTTTATTAGCGGCCATCACTCGGTTTTCTCCCGCAATTGCATAGCCTATACAAATATAGCACATGAGCTCATGGGTGCTCATTAAGTGTTTGATTAGATTTTCTAATACATTTGCATTGATGTCAGAGTGATTAGAGGGACAATAGAGTGCTGAATACCAGAATTTGACTGCCTTCATGACTCGTGACCGCCGGTGTGGCGGTAATACGGTCCCCGCAACAGCCCTAGCCCTGACTCTACTTACTGTGAGCTGTGAGGAAAGTGCAGCAGGTGTGTCATGGTGACGAAGGGGTGGTTGAGGGTCTTCATGGGGGTGATGCGTTTGTCTGCGTCCAGCGTCAGCATTTTCTTTAGCAGATCAATAAACTCTCTCCGGTCAGCCTTCTCTGCCAGGACGTCAGTCCCCACCAGACTAGTCATGTTCACCTGCAACAAAACACAGAAAGTTGCCTTCTCTGGCTAAGAATGTCTGCTAAATGACTCAAATTTAAACAGTAAGTCTCGCCTGACAAAATCAAAGACATTTATGACATGAAACAAACCAATTTATTAGCATAATATAAAAACATTAAGACATCAAACGCAGAAGTGAGTTATTTAACAGAATGAATGGTAACCTGCTCACCCTCACCTGCATCATGTCATCCAAACAGTTGAAAATGTATTTCCTCGCCTCCTTTGACTTTATCCCCAGCTCTGCCTCATGCTCTGAAGGTGTCTACAGACAAAAACAAAATACAACAGAAGACTATCACGTAAGGTAGCACTACACACTACTGCGCGGAATAAGGGTAATATGGTAATAAATTGGAAACTAGTTACAACTAGTAATAACATGCTACCAAAAGTACTGTCTCATATAGGCCTAGCTACACTCATGAACAAAATATGTACATATCAACAACCCAGAGATGTTCAGTTGCCACATACTGTACCTTGAGCCTCCAGAGGGGGTAACTGGAGTCAGGGCCTCTGTTGAAAAAGCGGCTGGTCTTAGTGCCTGCACTCAGAAGGTACTCAGCAGGCAGGCCCTGGGTCTGGGAAATGTACCGGATCTGATGCAACAAAGGGAAATGCAAATCAGAGATTGTATTATGAGTGCTGCTTTTTTAGTACAAACAAACGCACATTGCATTAAAGACAATACTGTATAAAATGCTAGATAAAATACAATACTGTATAACTACAAAATGAAAGAGACAAATACATGTCAACGATGGATGAGTGTATTGTCTCACTGACAGTAGAATAATTGCTGCTGACCTGACCATACTCTGAGGCACCGGGATAAAGAGGCCAACCCAAGAACAGTTCAGCAATGACACAGCCCAGAGACCACATGTCGATCGCTTCACAGAAGGGAAGACCCAGGATGATCTCTGGCGCCCTGTAATAACACACACAAACCATTGGACATGTCCATAGTTGTACATTGAGCCTGCAATACATCCTCCATGGCTACTGGGAGATTGTGCCCATAGAAATATAATTACTAAAACTAGTATCCCCATTTAAGTAAATTGCAGTGGTCTGATGGGCTTTGCCTGTTCCAGTAATTCTATTTCTATGCTTGTGCCTCCCATGAGACAGTCAGACACTCACCGGTAGTAGCGGGACTGCAGGTAGGTGGAACACACGGCCTTGGAGACATGGCTGGCAGAGCCAAAGTCGATGACCTTGACCCTGTAGGGCTGTCTGAGAGGATCTACAAGCATGATGTTCTCTGGCTTCAGGTCAGCATGGATCAGACCTAGGCTCTTCAGCTTCATCAGGGCCGTGGCCACCTGATGGAACACAAGAGAGTCAAATATACACTCCCTACATATTTATTCCAGGCTGCATGACATCCGGTTGTGATTGGGACTCCAATAGGGCGGCGCACAATTGGTCCAGCGTCGTCCGGGTTTGGCTAGGGTAGGCCGTCATTGTAAATAAGAATTTGTTCTTAACTGACTTGCCTAGTAAAATAAAGGTGAAATAAGAATACATCTTCAGACAGTGAAGCTAAAACTTTTTATTTGGCTCTATACTCCAGCATCTTGGATTTGAGACAAAAAAAACGAAATATAACTATTGTAAAATAGATTGTGTCTGTAAAATGTGTATAAGATGTATTAACTGAAGGTAGAAGCCTTCAGACAAATACATTTGTTTATTAGTTTACTCCAATTGGAATGCTTACAAGCCCTTAAGTTGGTAAAGGGCTTGTAAGCATTTCACTGTAAGGCCTACACCGGTTGTATTCGGCGCATGTGACAAATACAATTTGGTCCCATATTCCTATCTCGCAATGACTACATCAAGCTTGTGACTACAAATTTTTTTGGATGCTTTTAAAGTTTGTTTTGTTTGTGTTTTGGATTATGTTGTGCCCAATAGAAATTAATAATATATAATGCATTGTGTCATTTCGGAGTCACTTCTACTTTAAATAAGAATACAATATATATTTCTGAACACTTCTACATTAATGTGGATGCTACCATGATTATGGATAATCCTGAATAAATTGCAAATGCATCCAAGCGTCACAAGCTTGATGTAGTCATTGCGTGCTATAAAATACAAATACTAAACTTTTATTTTGTATTTTTTTATGAAAGCAAATTGGAAGCTACAGTCTTGTCCCATCGCAGCAACTCCCGTACGGACACGGGAGAGGCGAAAGTCGAGAGCCACGCGTCCTCTGAAACACAACCCTTCCAAGCCGCACTCCTTCTTGACACCCTGCTCGCTTCACTGCACGCTTAACCCGGAAACCTGCCGCAACAATGTGTTGGAGGAAACACCGTACAACTGGCTGTAGTGATGCCTTAAGCACTGCAATTCGCTACTTGGTAGGAAAAATACGAAACTTTTGACAAAATGTTATACACTTTAAGGGAATTTGTCCAATACTTATGACACCTTCAAATGGGGGGACTAGATACCTAAAGTGCATTCATTTTTAAACAGCAAAACAGGTATGAAAAAAATAAACAAAAAAAGGGGGTAAGATTCTGTACTGTAGCCTCCTATAAACACACTCAATCTAAAATCCAAAACGCTGGAGTATAGAGCCAAATTAAAATGTATAGCTTCACTGTCCAAATAAATACATAGGGGAGTGTATATATTATGTAGGTGGCTGTATGATATGTGTAGGATATGGGTAACGTGCAATATATGTATCAATGTATGTGTCAAGTGGGTAATGCAAAATGTATCGTGTTGTTTTGCATACAGTCAACAGCAGTACTGAAAGTGTTCAAGACCATTTTCCCCATATGGATAATAAAGCATATGGTGGACTGTATCATACCTGCTGCAGCACAGGCCGGATGGACTTGAGTAGCAGCGGGCTGAACTTGCTGTGCTTCAGGAAGTCATAGAGGTTCTGCTCCAGCATCTCAAACACCAGGCAGGTGTGGTTCTTGTGTTGGAAACACTCGTAGGAACGCACAAAGTTGAACTCGTCAGCATTCTCTGTGCTCAGTCTGCTCAGGATACTCACCTGGCGAGTGGAGAAGGGCAGACGTGTTCAATTATATTTCTAATTATTCTTTCTCCTCCCAAACTTTTACAAAAATGTTTTGGTTAAAGCTTACAAGAACGTCACTTTTGCTTAGTGATACAACACTAACCTCAATTTGACCTTGCCGGACATATGAGGGATGATTCTTCAAGATCTTGATGGCCACAATCTCATTAGTGCCACGCTTCCAGCATTTAGCCACCTGACCAAATGTACCTCTCCCTAGGAACTCCAGCACCTCATAACTGTTGGACACAGAGCACAGGATCTCATGCTGCACTAGCTGGTAGTCCCCCTCACTGTGGGAGTTACTACTCTTAGTAGTGGAGGTGGAATGTGCTATGGACTGGGCTGTGGTGGTCCCCCCGCCAGCAGCTGTGCGGTTGGAGAGCACAGGGGCCGAGAGCTCCTCCAGGATCTGAACACTGTCACTGCTGTCCACCTCCTCACTCTTCCTCTTCAGGCTGTTACCATACTGATTTTGGTATAGGTCGCCTGGCTGGGAGGATGACGATGCGGCATCTTTGACAAGGCAACTGGCGGAAGAGGAGGAAGATGAAGAGGAAGGTGGTCCTCGGACGCTGCCGGTGCTGTCTGCCGCCCGTACGACCGTCTGCTCCCGGGAGCCTGCCCCCGTTGATGGGTACCCCTGGTTGGAGTTGGAGGAGTTGTATGCTGGGTTGAAACTTGATACAGAGGGGGAGGATGTGTTTCCATTGCCCTGGCTGGGGCCCTGCTGCTGGTAGTAACTGTTGTTGTTGTCTCCCACTTGGCTGCTCACATCCCACACACTGTTCTCTACCTTCAGTTTTTTGGAGCGAGTGTAGGCGCTGGAGGAGATTGAGGGTGAGGAGAACACCTGGAGCTCGGAAGCCATGTCTACACAAAATGGGAGGCAAATAGAGATGATTGCATGTTACATTTACATTTTAGTCATTTGGCAGTGACTTACAGTAGTGAGTGCATAAATGTTTCATGCTGGTCCCCCGTGTGAATCGAACTCACAACCCTGGCGTTGCAAGCGTCATGCTCTACCAACTGAACCACACGGGAAAAACACCATAAATTGTCAGCTGGTGTTAAGTAGCTAGTGGTCTTACATAGTTGTAATAGATCAGACAGTTGAAATCAGTTTAAATTAAATCACCTTGACAACTCATACCAAGTGAACTATATTTACAAACTGTAGTAGATCATCAGTGTTCTGCTAGCGGCGCCAGCCATGTTATTGCGGAACAAAGCAGCAGCCAAGCAGCCTAGGAAGCTATAGCTAGCTAAATGTTATGGAAAACTGGTTGTCAACAGCCGGATAATAACATAATGTAAAACAAAAACAGATTAACGTCACCTGTGTTTGGTTTAGTCCCGCAGTTCCGATCGTTTTCCCGAAACAGCAGGCCACATTGTTCTTGGTCAATGAAGTGTTAGCTAGCTGCAGCTACAGCGAGATTAATGTAGAAGACCTCCCCTAGAGATCTCTCCTCTGACGCGACATCATTCACACCATCAACCGGAACATCATAGTAGCATTAGCTACGGAGATATCACACGACATCATATAATTTGGAGGTACCTAGCTAGCTAGAAAATGACAAACTAATTCCAAAAACACTAGGAGAGACCATGATCCATCACTAGTATTACTATGCCAGCAGCACAAATGATGACGCCACTTTGTATAGTAATGAGGAAATCTTCAAAATAAAAGCCCACATTCTTTAGAGTCCAAATCAAAGAAAACCTTTCTCTAACTATTTGCCAAATCACGAGGTTTCGGCTTTGTGACACACTGCACACATGCTCTGATGTTGCTCAGTAACCATGTTTCCATCATTTTTATGAGCGTAAAGTAACTTACATGTCGGTTCTACAGTTTCAGACCGTCAGTGTGGTTGAAAGTATGGATTATTGCCGCGTTCTATACAACTGCGAACTCAGAAAAAAACGAGGTCAAATTATGACGTCAGTGATTTTCAGTTCGGAAAGACTGAGGCTTCCATCCAGTTCTCCCCTTTCATATGTTTCGGATAGTCAACGTTCTCCAGACTGTAGCTACAGGGGAATGGTTCACGTCCCTGGACTTAAAGGACATATACTTCCACGTTCCTGTGTTACCTGAACACAGACGTTTTCTTGCAGTTCACCTTCCAAGGCTAGGCATACCAGTTTGTAGTATTACCCTAGCCTCTCCCTGGCTCCGCCTATCTTCACAAGATGCATGAATGCAGCCCTGAGCTTCCTCCACCTACAGGGGATTAAGATCCTTTCTTACCTTGACGACTGGCTCATCTGCGCCCCCTCTCACGAACGTGTGGCCGAGAGCACAGCACTGACCCACATAAATACACGGGGTCTTACTGTGATCAACGAAAAGTGCAACTTCAAATTGCAAGTTCAAGTTTAAGACCTCAGCGTGTGGACAGCATTCTTACACTCCTGCAACAATTCCAGTTGAAAGCATTGGTGAAAGTATGAACATTCCAACAACTGATGGACATGCTCGTGACGTCCTCCGGGGTGACACCGTAAGGCCTGCTGTCTTTAAGACCACTTCAAGTGTGGTTCAACAAATTCCGCTTGGACCCCAAGCAGGACAGAAACACCTAAATCCGAGTGGCCGTGGAAAAAGAGAACCTACCTGACTACAGGTATCCCTCTCAGATCAATTCCATCAAGGCGGGAAGTAGTGATGACCGCTGCTTCACTAACAGGCTGGGGAGCAGTGTGGCAACACAGGACTGTACGTGGTTCCCCCACTGGAGGAAAGAGCACACCAACATGCTAGAACATCAGACAGTTTACCTCGCTCTGAAACACTTTCTGGCTGTTCTCAAACACAAACATGTCTTGATGCGATCAGAGGTAGGTCTGTACAGTCCCTACAGGTGGCCCAACATCTCCTGACATGGGCCCTACCACAACTGGCAAACCTACGAGACATCCATCTGCCAGGCAAGGGGAACGAGGTGGCGTATTTCTTGTTGGGACAGAAACCGCCCCCGGGGGAATGGAGATTTCACCCACAATTAGTGAAGATGATATGGCAGCAGTTCAGAACAGCAGATATGTACCTGTTCGCCTCAGAGCAAACATCCCACTGCTCACTCTGGTTCTCTCTGGCAGAGACAAACAGCCCTCTGGGCATGGATGCCTTAGCGCACACATGGCCAGAGGGCCTGCTGTATGCTTTCCCTCTGACTACCCTTGATCTTAGAAACCCTGCACAGGCCCTGGTTTCCAACCCCCCTCAGTCTTCTGGAGGGAGAGCCATGTCTTGCTCCGTACCTGTCATACTGAGCTTCCTTCAGTCACTATTGGACACAGGTCGCTCTAATTTTACCTTGAAGGTGAATGTCTCAGTCATACCAGCAAACCATTTACGCATCGATGGTAAAGCGACGGGTCCACGGCCTCATCGGCAAATTCTTACAAGGTGTTTTTCCTGGGCTTCAGTGGGAAATCAAAAGGCCTTGTATTGTCCAAGCAGAGGCTTTCACATTGGATTGTTAATGTCCCCTGCATGTTCTCAAGATTTTACAAGGTCAACGTCGCATCCTGCCAAACAATGGGGTCTACCATTCTCCCAGTGGCATCGGCGCATTAATCAGAGGTTAGTGGTTCTATTCCACGAGACCTTGTTGGTATGAGTCATCCATACTTTCAACTGTACTGATGGTCTGAAAGGTATGAAATAGAACGGAAAGTTACGAATGTAACTATGTTTCAACGAATACCTGGAAGACCATCAGTACTTTCCTGTTGCGCTGAGTCTTATTGATGTATGGTTTTATATGAAACGCAGAGGCACATCCTCCCAAACTGTCACATCACCGGTATGATTTTGTTGTTATTATTACTCAACCTTGTGCACTCTGGCCAACAGCCTGCAGATGCAGTGTGGGTATAGCCTACATGATGAGATTATTATTGGCAAAAGAGCAAGATAATTTTTATTTGTCAAATGGCAGCCAAGCATTGATCATCATATTACCAGAATAAGAGTTTAAGACCCTCAATATTTATTGGAAAGGAGCATCAAGCTCATCACCGTGTACTTTCACCACACTGTGAAGTTCATTATAATTTATTACTGAGTCGTAGTGGGAGGACCACACAGCATATCATCACCTGGCCACAAGTTTACTTCGATATGATGGTTAGGCTATATATGTGCATCGGGGGCGGTTCCACTGCTATTTCTTGCATAATTTATTTTACTGACACAAAAAGATCCCTCCATGTTGAACTAAATAATGATCTATCGGCATTTATAAAATTGTAGCAACACTTCCAGTTTCTATCACAGCTGTCATGATTGTTTTTATATATGGTACTCGGATGGAAATATGTTTAGTCTCTCAAACTGCCCTTCTATGCCGTGTTCTTCTGACTCTCAAACTCATCAGAGTGCTGCCAGCCAATGGTCATATTTTTAAGAATCATATTATATATACTTTTACCAGTTGAATATAGACACAAATCTAATTCTTTTTGGAAATAAAATAAACGTAAATATTTTATTAAAATATGCAAATTAGGAAATATGTCATTAAATATGTGCATATTTGCGTATTGCGCAAATCCATTTTCCTGGACACTATTGAAGCCAGTCAAAATATTTTGGTTTCGGACTTCTCCAGAGCAGATTGTGGATAAATACTTTTTTTCATCCTTCTATTTGTAAAATAGTTAAAGACATGCTTGTAAAATGCATTATTGGCAAATTCTTCCAAAGAAAATGTTATCTAGAATAAATAATTGACAACATATCAACAATTCCATCTGGGCAAGTCTGGAGAATATATTTAAGGATAACCATACACCATTTGGTGAATGCAGATGCTTCTGAAGCTGAGAAAATGATTCAGGAAAGGGCAGTTAGACAAGTACACTGAATTTAAGCTACCAAACGCCTAGACCCAATCAACATCTCTTAAAAATAAGTTACTAAATATATTCCAGTTTGTAACATTCTCTATGAAATGGGCTTTTAAATTATGTGTCATTTAATGTAGTGAGCTTTGAAATGATGGAAAATTGATGACGGTAGTATGATGAACTAAAGAAAGTATATACATTTTCATCAAGTTTAAAAAAAAAAATTATGTTTACTTTTTGAAAATACTAATATTGATGGACCAAAATACCAAAAAAATCTCAAAATTGGTAGGTAGGTAGATGCAAAAATGTAATTTCAGCCTGTGGTGCTGGCCTTAAATATAATTAGTTTCAGAAATATGGACACATCAGTCTTGTATAATTTGTTTAACTGCCAGTCAGGCAACAAACCATTGTGTCAACAACAGTCAGATTTAAGAGACTTTCTTTATTTTCACCCTTCAAGACAAAAATATTCATGACAAAATAACTTTCCTTTCAGATATATTAGCATTTTGCCTCTACAGCGTTTATATACAATATCTGCATTGAAATTCATAGTGGTATGAATATAAAGAGATTTTTCATTACATTTCATCAAAAATTAAGACTATACCAGCATAGTCAATATCAAAAATCACCTTCCATATAGTTCCAGGATAAAAACAAAAAGTATTTAAAAAATAATACTGACATTATAACACATTTCAAAGAACTGGATGGTACACACAGTAAACAACCCTATCCATTTAGCCTATAGGCTGTAGTGTAGAGGCATTGCTGCTTAATTCAAGTTTGTTTATGTGTAAGAAATATAAAAATGGACCAAAGTCATGCATTACACACAGCTGAATACAAAAAAAAACTAAACATTTTGCGATGTAAATAATATGCTTATATTCCTATAATGAGTCAGGTACATTGAACAAATTAATCAAGCTGATCTGAGCACACAAAGAAAACGTTATAATGCTTAAAGGCTCCTGACATCTATCTAGAACACGGGATGAGAAACTGTTAAGTGCTTGGATTCATCTACAGTTAACGTTGAACAGCAACGCTTAAAAACGATGTCGTGCGGTAATTTAAGAGAGGACAAGTCCAGCAAATCCTCATAAAGCGAGTACAGGCTACATCACAAAACGTTATCGAAACAAAAGGATTGATTTGATAACAGAATACGCATCTCACACATTTGTAACATACAACATTCTCCAACAAAATACGCTTCCCAATTGGTGAAAAGCATCAACATCTTCTGTCAAATAAGTAATACGTGAACATCATCTAAGAATCCACAGATGTTTATAGCACAGGTGACAACAATTCTTGAGAGCATCTCCCTATGCTTTCAGAGGCAACATTTCTAGGCATCTCCCATATACTATAGTGCATGTTGACAAAAGTGGTTTTACCAGTAAAATGAGCGGAGTAATTTAGTGTGAGGTGGTATTGGGATTATCAGTAGAGATAATAGCTGTTGTGGGGCAATTTGGAAGAGGGCAATAGTGGTTCTCATTTGTGAAGAACATTTATGAGTTGAGGATCTGAGAGGATTAGTGAAGTCAGGTTCTGAATATGAGGGGGCTAGATTCACTGTGCAAATCTGTAATGATGTAAGGAAAGTGACTGTTGCACTCTTCAAGTATGACTTCCCAGACATCTCATCCCTCCGTGGGCTACCTGAAAGAGTGTCTGAAATGCACACTCCTCCGCTTCAGCTTCTCTGGGTTGTGTGAGGCCATGTGAGAAAACTCTCGGAAGATATCCAGGTAAGTAGTGTCTCCTGAAAAAAAGGATAGCAATGTAACAGAACATTATCATCAAGAATTGCATTCAATCGATCTGGTAAATAACAGTAGGCCTACCGTACAATAATGTTGAATTTGAGTATTAAAAAAAACATCGATTGTTCAAAACCTGAAATGATTTTCAAAAATGACAGAGCCTCTAATCTCGATAAATCAACAGAGGAACAAAACCACAGTCTAGGGACCAAGACGCTCGGCTTTACTCGATTTCTAAATTCTCAAGCTTCAGTTTTCTGGTGACCATGGTTACAGCCAGTCGAACTCCTTTCGACCTCGTGAGAAATTCTCAGCTTGACTAATTAAAAATAACATTCCAGTCTCTTCCTGTGTGTGTGTCTATGATCAATGGCTCATACGAGAGAAGACGTCCTCCCGAGTTATGACATCGGCCAGTATTGAAATCTGACATGATAGATGTTTTCGCGATCTAAAAGTCATATTCCTATTAACTTCCCAGTGTAGTGAGAGCGGCTTTGTCACGACGCTACGTCATATCAGCCAGATTTCTGCCTACTTGAACGCCAATAACTCAGATACACATGAAAACATGAAATGACCCCGGGAATCAATAGAACATCACTCAGAGATGCACCAAAACAATTAAACATTCAAAATGGGTGAACCTTTTCTTTAAGCAGCACACCACCTACAGGTGAGAAATTGAAAACAAAGCCATGAAACGGTTTTGTAAATCACTAATGTTATAGGGGCAAACTGAATTCATCATAGAACTCATTTGAATCCATACTTGAGTTAAATGTCAGAGGACAACGTTTCTAATCTCTGAAAATGTGTGACTAATAGGTACAGTGCCAGTTCAGGTTAATGCGGTTAGTTGTAGTGACAGAGGGAAAGTGTTATAACAGTGATATATAAAAGAACAGAATAAATGAAGCAAGAAGCAGTGGGAGAAGTCAGGCTTTGAATCACATCTTTCATTTATTTTCAGTATTTTCTCATTTTAGAAGATATTAGGAAAAGGGAAATAACATAAAACGGTAGCAGTAGTGTAACTTGCACAAAGATATCCAGAGACACGTGTTCTCTAACCATATACAAAGAAAATGTACAGATTTAAAAGTCAGAAACACAAAAATGAAAATACAGAAGATAGAAGCAAGCAGTTTTAAGTGTTAATAGTTTTTAGCATATTTACAGCAGAACAGTCACCTAGTCAACCAATAGTTTAAACAATCCACTGACTCAAACACTGTACAACATGTAAACCTTTAGTGGCTTGATGCAAATCGTCGGCATTGTTTAGTCATAACATTGTTTCCCAGATATTTCACAAGAGTCACTACTCTTGGTCTCGTCTTCTTTTCTACTCATTACTTTCTCCTCAAATGACTTGAACTTTGTGTGGTCTTTGGCTTGAAGTAAACTCAAGCAACACAAACGCAATGCCAAACATAAGTTGTTACTAGCGAGTAAAACTAATTACATTTCCTGTTTAAGATGATTTCAAAAATGGTAGTAAGCAACTGCACAGTATCAAATTAAACCTGGGCACTGTGGTCACCCTCTCGCTATGTACATACGGCATGTATAGTGTGTACACGGGCAGTGCTTACAGAGAAGGGGGTATTCTGTTGGTATTCAGAGGAGCTAGAGGGAAAGCTGGCATATTTGCATGGACCAATCTTTCTCTCCCCTTCTCATAGGCCTGGGAAACTATGCCTGTATATTATGGGGTATTCTATCCAACATATCAGTTTTCAGTTTCAGTTTGATTATAGACCACAGATCTGTAATGTCTTTTTATGTACAGTTCTCATGATTTGGCAGCACATCACGCAGTTATTTTCTTTTAACAATATATAAAATATTACCATACACAGATTAATGAAATAAACAAAACCAACATGGCTTTGAAAGACCTGGGCACCGGCAACCCATGCACTATTCAACCAAGAAACCCAGAACTAATCTAATACTGTATAGCCATGATACATCAGAATACCATAATAAGTCAATATTTTCGACAAACATATACAAATACTGTACCCAATACATGTGTGTTTTCATATTATATATAAAAAAAAACGTCCATCTCATCGCAGTTTAAGGTAAATCTCGGTCATTTTCTATTATAAGATTGTGAGTTGTGGTTGTCTTTTCCAAGAAGAGAGGTGAAGAAATGACAGTGAAGGTTAACTGGCCTTGTGCGTGTGAGTGCTCAGGAAAATAAAATTGAACAAAATATATCCAGTTAAAAAAATACCATCTGCATCGTATTGATAAAATGAATACAAAAAATACAGAGTATCTGTATTTAAATTATTATTGCTCTGGGCAGTTCATCATAAATTAAGGGAGAAAACCTACACTACTAAATGAAAATACCGAAAAGTAACTAAATGAAATTCAAATCATTGTTGGTAGGAAAAGTGCATAATGTTGCTTTAAAAATCTATGAAATGATAAAATAATCCATATCATCTACACTCAATCACAGTTGTTCCTTAGCTTCATTGTTATCCTGGCTAATCACCATAATGAAATTCACAAGTACACGCCTCTTTATTTTCACACAGTGTGCGTGTACTGAAGAACCACCTCATGCCACAACACAACACAGCTGGAGCAGAACCGACAAGCTAGAACGACAACAACTTTACAGGCCTTGAAATGAAGGTCTGTTTTTATACCCTTGACAAGACTACCCGTGTGCTGCTTTGGTATTGTTACATGAGCAGGCAGAGTAGCTTGATGAAAGTATCGTGCAGCATATTGGTCTGATCTGGTCTTTGGTTCGGAGCACACTAACCTACCTTGAAAACCGCACGCAAACACCTGTCCCCTCTCCAAATGAATAAAGAGCAGCTGAATTAATCCACTTGACATGGTTATTAGTTTGTTTACATTATGATTTAAATTCACTTAGAAAGTCGATTATAAATTTGGTCCCTAACCATTTGTTGACAAATGACCTAACTCTGAACTAAATGTTGCCAGTCCAAGTCAACAGTACAGTTTTGACATCATGATAAGAGTTAATGATACTGACATCCTATGCCGTTGATAAGGAATAGTAGTTGGCATATTCTGGTCTGGCCTCGTTTGAACAATGTTAGTCTGCAGCACTGGGTGAAACAGTTTTTTAAAGAGAAGAACCATAAAGCTGGGAGGGACAGCAGCGTGTAGGGAATCTGGTAGAGAAATGTGTGTTTTGGACTACGTTCCTTCCTGCACAAGATTCCCGACAGGCCTGTCCCGCCACAGTCCTGGTATGCTATTGGCTTCCCCTCCAACCATGACCAGAAAGGGAAAGACTGAACTGGACCAGGAAGTGTGACTGACTTCTAGCACTCAGCTATGTTGAGACAGATAAACTCTTGTATGCATTTCTTATACTGCTGTTCAGTGGGGCTGCTGGTGGGGTATTGACCTGGCTGGCCGAACGGTCCCTCCGACTCCCGCATCTCCTCGTTCATCCTGGCCAGACGCAACCTTGGGGGAAAAAAGGGAGGTGGGAGAGAGAAGGAAAGAGGGAGGGATGGAACACAACATGTCAGATGGATCCACTCATACTAGCCAGAAGTGAGGAGCTACAGTCGTCTAGCAAGTTAACCCCCGGTCATAACATGTATTTCAAAGGATTGTGTGAGGCTGAGTAAGTTGAGGGACAAGGGTGTTGTGTCCCACTGAAACTCACAAGGTGACGATGTCTGCGTTGGCTGCCTGCACAGCGATACTCAGAGGGTCCTGGCCATCCTCGTCCCCGTCGTTCTGCGTGGCTCCTCTCTTCAGGAACAAACACACCTGCCTGTAGAGGGCAGCATGGAGACGGATCAGACGGGAACATGTACTGAACACTCCCACATTTGAATCAGCATAAACAGAACTGGACCCTGCAGCTTCGTCCCTTATGCCATTTAGCCCGAGGAACAATAAGAATGTAAAAAAAAAAAAGAACCGAACAATAATCTGCCTTGCAAGCTACATCATTGTCCATGAAAACTATTCTTTAAAAGTGTTCACTAGTGACTCAAAAAGAACATTGACGATAGTAAGGAAAGAAACAGGGAACGTGTTATGCCTTGGCACTACTCACCCTGTGTGTCCCAGATATGTGGCGTGGTGCAGTGGCCCCCTCCCCTTTGCGTCTCTTTGGTTGACGTCAGCTGCATTCTGGAGCAGGAACTCACAGGCTATCAAAGAGCCCTGGAATGGAACACACACACACGTTGTGAGGCTCTCTCCATATGGCCAAATAAAGCACAGATAAAATGTGACAGAATATTGTGGTCAGTAAAAAAGCACAAGCTGACGCACACCCAAAAATGTATTAAACTGTATTAAAATAATTACAGAAAGTCGCACACTCTAAATATGCTCCCAGTACGTTGTGCATATTTAGAATATTGTGATCATGCATAGACACCCTGTATGGATAGATGCACACATTCATGTATGTTGCAGTGCTGTCAGTTGAGGCCACTGAAGAAGAACATTTCAGCAAGATGCCTCCAGCGCTATTCATCTCGAACGACAAGGACTGCCTTTGCCAGTGTACTAAGAACAAGCCTGCCTGTTATTACAATGGCTCACCCCAATCACAGCCTGTATGAGTGGGCTCTTGCCATCATCCTCGTCGTTGACGGAGTTGACCTCAGCCCCGTGGGCCAGCGCCTCGGCCATGACGGGCAGGTTGCGTGCCTGGGAGGCCTTGTAGAGCAGCGCCCCAGGGTGGAGCTCACGCCTATCCTCTGGGTCCGACTGGGTCTCAGGCTCCGGCTCCATCTCGGCCTCTCCGCT
The DNA here is from genome assembly GCF_002021735.2 of Oncorhynchus kisutch. Taxonomy (NCBI): domain Eukaryota; kingdom Metazoa; phylum Chordata; class Actinopteri; order Salmoniformes; family Salmonidae; genus Oncorhynchus; species Oncorhynchus kisutch. The sequence continues at coordinate 12,080,609 of NC_034197.2, forward strand.
AGAGTCCTCTGACACCTCACGCTCTGCAGAGAGACAGAAACAGCAGAGTTACAAAACCAGAACAACCACCACGACAACTAGGATTCAATGCAACTTTATTTATCCCCTCAAGGGCAATTAAGGATGATTGAGATCAATTGCCAGGGTTTCTGAAAATGGCATTTCAAAACGATGGCTGAACATATATGTTGCACATTTTTTTCCCATTCCATCAGTTACCCGTAACGTGTTTCTCTTACCCTCCTCTGTGACACTGTCCACCACTGAGCCGAACACTAGGATGTCTGTGCTGCCGTCTGTACTGCCCCCCAGGCCACTGTCACTGCTCAGACCTGCAGGGCCAATTGGAGCCAAGCCATGGTCACGTTAGTGTTGCTTCTAGTTATTTCACTTTACACACACACCACATAAAGGATTCAAGTATCTCTGTGGTTTAGGGTGTAGTGTTTGTATATTAGACGGGTAGGTAACTTACTACGAGGCCCAGATCCCGTGTCGAAGTAAGAGAAGAGGTTGTCCAGCTCATCTGGACAAAACAGTGACTCTCGCCGGAACTTCCTCTCTAGAGCTGAAGCCGCTGTTAAGCACAAGGAGGGAATGTGTAAATGTTAAATGTCTTATGTACTGGGTTGTCATTGTCAACTGATGCTTTAGCACAATGGGGAATAACGAATACAAAGATAAATAAGGTATCCTTTCTCTAGTGGCAGGAGAGCAATTAGAGTACCCGAGGAGAGGGTGGCAGGGGAGGCGCTACCAAGCTCCTGGCGATATTTTCGTCGAGTCTTGGGCACTGTGGTGGCACTGTTGTGTCTCCGGCACTTCTTCACACTCCACCGGCGCGCTGACTTTCGCCCGCCGTTCACCAGCACCTCGGTGGCCCCCAACTTCTTCAGGAACTTCTTCTCCACGTACTTAGATTTGATCCACGCCTCCTTCTCTTGCCTGCAGAAGATAGCATGGAATATTGATTCATCACAATGACCCTAGCATCTAACCATCAAATATACACAGTTGCTCAGAGGACATTCCCAGTCTCCACCAATTATCTGGGGGGAAATAATTGATCTAAATATTCAAGGGGGAGGGGGGGGGGGGGTAAAAATAAAATAAAAATCAGGTAGAAGCATTTGAATAGGGTGTGGCAGTTCTTACCTGGAACTTGAGGGCCCTGGTTTCTTCAGGCCCTGCTCCTCACATGCTCCCTCATAGATGTGGTTGATGACACTGTTTCCCAGCTCGCACATTAACTTGAGTAACTCAGGTTCCCATGAGTCCAACGTTAGAGAGCGCACCTTGGAGCAGTGAACCCCCAAACTCCTGCAACAGAGACCGAGGCACAACTAGTCTTAATGTGATGGCATTTGAATCCTGTATGTCTTCAAGTTCCGTGGCTAGAATTATTATTGGGTAAGAAGCATTTGAAGTTAGTGTTGCTACCAACATATTTTTTTCCCTTGCTTTGCTTATAACATTACGAAGGCAGACGTAATAGCCTCCCCTAATAAGCAACACAGGAAGCTCCATGACAGTTGAAAAGCTGCAGTAGGGGTTTCAAATCACACGGGCGTTATCCCCTTGGAAACAGAGTAGCTGCCCTCAATGTCATGCAAATCTCCGCTCCACGAACAAAACCTTTTGGTATCCAGGCAACTGCTGCGCTGCATGCCAAAAATAAAAACTGCGTGAGATAGTGTCTCTGTATCCCTCCGCCACGCTAATGGGAAACCTCATGTGATCTCACCTCAGCACTGTGAGAAGACAGGCTCTGAGAGAAACAGATCATGAATATTCAGCAGATGGTCCAGAGGAGGTGGGGATTACATAAGCGTTGATAATTGCTGCATCTCTGCAGTAAACCGTAAATGGAGGAAAACTTTCCCCATCTCGCCTCATGCTTGACAAATAACCTAGCGGGGTACAGCTATGATGAATGCCGTTCTGGAGTCAACAGAGCCACAGTATTAAGGACAGACAGGTATTAGACAGGAATCTCCGGCTTGCTTTGGTCCGGTTAGTCAACAATTGCGTACTTTCACCATTAAAGGGATGCCATTATATTCAGAGTGTCTCAGTGCTGTGGCGCTTATCGTCTAACTCCCATCCTGTCTACTCACTCAATGAGCTCTCCCAATCAAACACAGCGTGATCCCATAAGTAGAGTTAAGCAGCCTAGCCGCATAGTAAACCCAGAACGTGCCCTATACTAGCAGATGACAAGGTAAGGCTAAGGCACCCTTTTGGTCATTGGGACTCTTTCATATTCTCAGAGCCAAGAGACCAGCACATGGTAAGAAACATGGTCTGAAACAGTCACAAGTGACCCCTTAAAATGACCCCTCGCCCTACGCTACAATCTGCTGCTACTACATTACATCCATTGATCTACAACCAAAAGGAGCTTAGGTCTAGAGTAGACCATACAACAGTATGCGTGGCCAGTGTAGTATGCCTTTATGTAGTCGCTCTCAGCAGGCCAAGCTAGCTATACTAAACTTATACTAGCTAAAACAGAGCTATACTTTTTGAGCTAATATATTTAGAATATAACTCATAAGACTATAGCTTTTATTATGCTCTATATAAACTGAGGTGACTCAGATGTCTCCAGTCCATCCAGACACAGTGCCTGTGGATGCCAGAGCAGGATGCCCTGGCCTCTATACAAACTGACATTACCTGTGGATGCCGGAGCACTCGATGCAAAGCAGGATGCCCAGGTTGATGGAGGCCCAGCGCGGGTCAGCCTGGCCACAGTCACAGCAATACTCGTTGCCCGGGAGACACTGGATGCGGTGCAGAATACTCTCCCCCCTCACGCTACGCTCCCGAGGCTCACTGGCCGAGTCGATACTGCTGACAGACGGCGAGGCGGTCCTGTCCAGGCGCTAGTGGTGAGACGAGACACGCGCACATGGCAAAAAGCGCATAACAGAGGCATGCAATCATTCTCTTGAGGCATGAGACTCTTGATTTTAGATAGCTCACAAATGACTATCACTTCATGCAAGCATATAAGCTTATAAATGACGTGTCGTGGTGAGAAAGTGAAGAGAATATCATTGTTTGTTTGACAGTTATGTTTACGATAGATGGACCAACTGACCTCGACATAATGGTAGTCTGGGCTCTCCCTGTATGCCGAGGCAATGCTGGCCTGCACTGCTTGGATCCAGGCTAGCCGAAGCTTGTCCGACTCCGCTTGGAGCATACAGCTCCTGTAGAATGGAAAGACAGCCCCATATTACAACACACAGTCTCTCAACAGTACAAAACGATAGCCCCTTGGCCCTCTTAGAAGGAGGCGAATGATTTAGAAGAAATCTTATTGGACATTTTCTTAAAATGTCACCTCAAGGGATTTAAATAAATTGAATGCATGTGTAAGACAAATCCCTTGGAACAAATGTGAATTGAGTTTACAGCTCATTCCTTAATAGAAGGGCACGAAGAAGAACATACTTGGTGGGGGAGACAACCTCGAAGCAGAACCTCCTCTCGATGTCCTCACAGGGCTTGACAGAGCAAAGCCGGAGGTCCTCCACCACCACCGTCAGGGAATCCTATTGGTCAGTAACAGTGAAAAAGGCCCGGTCAGTCAAATCAGTTCAATTATTCATCACACCAACATTATGTCCAATGTGTCCTGGAGTAAAGTAAGACATGTCGTTTGGATTCCCAAGTTGAGCACCTTTCCCCTTTTGAGCCAATGTGCATATGAGTACACTGACGCTCACATTCTATATCCCACTATGGATTCATGCGAGGGTCGATGTAAGGCCGTAGGATGGGGTTAACACACACAGCCATCCATCGCAGTCTTTGGACAGGACTCTTGAGGAGTATCCTGTAACGGTCCTCTGCCCTAATGCAGTCAGTGTTAAATGAGGGAGGGTTGCGTTTCGCCGATGTAGATCACTGTGACTTTCAGAGCAGCTCTATACCCCATTAAAGTTGCACTCAACCCCACCCCCCACCCCCCCCAGGGACCTATAAAGATGATAGGTGGTGGTTATGTGGACTAGCCTTCAGCTTCTTCTGATAGACCAGCTGACTGTTCTGGATGGAAAACCACCGCCTGAAAAACAAGAAATGAATAACAGATGTATGTTAAATGGATATGTTTCTACAGACAGTATATATTATAGATCTCCACTATGTCCTGCGATGGGGGTCTCTCTCTAACCAAGGTAACTCAATGCTAGCAAGTATGGCCATTGGTTTCCTAGTAAATAGACGGTATTTCTTTAGTTCCCTATGGTATGTCTTGATATCCTATACAATATCCACAAAACATACCATTGCCACGGTAGAGACCAAATCAACAGGATTACTGTCATACTGCATATATAGATTTGAAGCCAGAGTGTGGCTGGTTTAGTGATGGCTACTCGTCAGTCATCTAGTTACCGGTTCCAGGTCTTGAAAGCATTGCTGGCCCTCTTGAACAGGTACCCCTCCATCACCACGCCATTGGGAGCGTCCACGTTGAACAACTCCACCTTTGAGTCGTCATACGAGAAGTCCTGTCAGAGTTGAGAGAGACAAAAAAGGGGACCCCAAGTTAACCCTGTGGCCACTCAACATAGGAACAAATGAGGGTATTTCACTGATCAGTGAGGGAACGCATTTGAGAGGGACAGTGACTGAAGCAGTGGTTCTCAAACTCCTCCTCTGGGACCCTAGCCGCTCCATGTATTTGATCGATTCCAGAGCTGGTACGCCTGATTCAATTAGTCAACTATTCAACAATCCCTTTATAAAAGGGGAATCCGGTGACATAGTTCAGGGCTACAACAAGATTGTGAAAAGTCTAGGGGGTCCAAAGGAGAGGTTTGAGAACCACTAAAATGGAGTCTCTTCTGCGCTTTGTTGAACTATGACATCACATAAGATCAGGATGTGATATAAGCCCTCCATGAAAGATGCATAAAGTTGTGCAGTCATGTTAACACAATTCACGTGTGTGCGCATGTGATGGGAAAAGTGTGCCGTGCATCCTCACAGAGCGATTCACTGTGCCCTTTAGGAACTCCCATCTGAGATGTTCACTCTGACGCAAATGGTTGTGTAAGCATCTTCTGGCTGAAGAGAATTACTACCCCCCTACCCTTTTCACAGATTCTTCATTTACACCAACTACACACTGAAAGGCAGCTACTTGAGGTTCAGTGTCCTAGTGCAGTCCGTCGGCTCAAGTCTCAGCGGAATCATGAATCGTTGTGCCAAGTCAGACAGTCATTTGGTTTAATTTAGAAAGTAGTAGCTAGGATGTGCATCCTTCTTGAAATAAAGGCATGTCTCACAACACAACATGTACAAAACCGTTACCATGCCTTCAACAGAAATATAGAAACATTTTAGTGCTTGTGCTTAGTCTGGCCCATTAACCGCATTACATCACAGTGGTAAAGCTTCCTCTGCCAAGACACAATTGTCTCATTAATGAATAGTCTTGATGAAAGAGCTCTCACAGAAGGAACATGGAGGTCCACTGTGAGACAATTTTTTTATACCTTTATTTAACTAGGCAAGTCAGTTAAGAACAAATTCTTATTTTCAATGACAGCCAAGGAACAGTGGGTTAACTGTCTGTTCAGGGGCAGAACGACAGATTTGTACCTTGTCAGGTCAGGGATTTGAACTTGCAACCTTTCGGTTACTAGTCCAATGCTCTAACCACTAGGCTACCCTGCCGCCCCAATGTTAAAGAAAGAATCAAGTATTAGGAAAGAATAAGAAAGAATAGGTATTAGATTAGAATCATTTGATGTCCTGAATCTTTGCCTGTGACACTCACCCATGGACAGGTGAATAGGTACAGAACATTGATCTAGCTTCAGTTTGGGTTCTTTTTCATGACAAATACACAAACAACCTATTGAACACAATCTTCCCATCGTGGTCAAGTTCCATCTGAATAAATTAGTTCTCTAATGAAAGGCAATAAAAACGGTGATGGTTTGACGACTCTGTCCAATCTGTCATTTCTTTCTTTTAGGACGATTCAGAATAGCTCCATAGCTGACCTAGATAAACGAACGCCAGTGACGGTGCACACAGTCAGATCCCATCCGACACTGTGATCAGTTGAGTTTCATAACGGGGTATTAGCAGCACTGAGCAGGGCAGCACGCCATTAACTACTAGTCACTCCATGTTTGAATGATACAACTACTACTTTTTTTTAAATCACTCATTTTGACGTGCACAAATATGCGTTGTGCAATTTGTTGTTACAGTCTGATCTTACAATGTGTTGCTGTTGACCATAAACTAGGCTATTTCTAAATATGCTGTTCAATACTCCATGACACAAATTAAAAAGTCATTTTTTTGTGTCATAAAAATATATCCGTATTCAAATTATGAGTCTCCTCTCTTCTCAAAAGGTCAACTCTCCATAAAGCAACATAATGCAAATGCAATCAAAACAATACAAAGTAGAAGTGAAATAAAATGATTAACAGACTACAAAATAAAGCTCAACCCACCAGAGTGTGGTCCAACCGTCCAAATATCTTCATTTTCAAACGTTTTAAATTATCCAGCATTGGACATGTAAATAGGCAAACCAAAATATAACAGAAAATGTAGGAACTCTAATCAAATGCTCAGTGAGTAGGCATCGCTGTCGAGCTGCAAATGAAATGTCCGTTAAGTCCTCTGATCGCTGAACAATTCTGGGACTGTTAGTACCGCATCGTGAATAACTACCCTACACAGACATGTGCGCGCTCCACAATAGCACCTGCCTGCTGCCGTCACTGTGTGGGTCTTTGGATTAGATCTTATTATCATACAGCTGCCAGTTTATTCGCGGAACGTCGAACTTCCAAATCAGAGTTGCCTTCAGTCGCTCTAGACCCAAAGACGTGCAGTTTGTTAAAATGACACCAGAATCCAGGCTGTGCTGGTTGGACACTTTTACGACTCCTCAACACTCGGACACCGTGAGTGTTCTGCAGCGCGCAATAAATGGAGCCCGGCCCGCGTCCCTATGATTCCATCTGGCAACCAGCCCAGTTAATCAAGCAATCACCACTGAGAAGCTGAGACTTTGCCATCGACCCGAACAAAGAGTAAACTAACTAAATTGCAAGCCACTACAGAAAACATGTCAGTAGCAGCACATTTACCATATAGTGTAGTCTACACAAATATGCACTTATCAATTAGTCCAGTACCCTTCGAGAACGTTTGTCCTTACCATAAACATAATGCCTTTAGAGTAACCCAACACATGTTATGAAAAAGGGAAGCAAATATTTCCTGTATGCAAGCTAACCGAACAATAAAGGCCATTCATTATTCATGATCTGGCATCATGCAGAGGGGAAATGACTGGCAGTTCAATAATTCAACAAGAATAGAAGCAGAGCATCTTGTTAGCAATGTAGTCAGGTGGGCCACCGTGTTAAAAAAAAAAAAACAAGAGACAACAAATGGTTCACAATAAAGGCTACTTTAACTTCCTTTTTATTTATTTATTTACTGTTAGAGCTTTGTTGTGTCCCCGTAAACTTAAACGTAGGTTATATGAGCTGATCCTTGTCCCGGATGCCGGCAGCAGCGGCGCTGTGCCAGATGAGGGGGATTGGGAGCTGTGGAATGTGAAAGGACATCCAAGGGGCAACAGCAGCCTGTGAGATAGTCAGACATAGAGTTGTGTATCATGGCTCTGGTCAGACATATTACACCAATTAGTAGGTGCAGATAACTCAAAAGGAATCTAACTATTTACTGGTGCAATCCCATCTGTGCTTTATTTGATAAGTCAATTATTGAAAGGAGACTAGAATGGATGATGCATGGATGTTGGATGCAGGTGAAAACCGTTAATTCCAGCAGCCATGTTCCACAGAGGACAGAGGTCAGAGGTTACTGACTACAGAGCTGTGGAGGGCTTATGACAATGTTTTGCTCTCCATTCAAAGAAGTTATAGGGCAAACTAACAACATATTTATGTAACTTTGAGAAGGAACCCCTCAACACTCTCCAATATCAAAGCCCCGGGTCTCCATCGGTCAGAGCAAAGCAACGTGGGTGTCCGACTCTCCACAGACTTTCCTCTGGACCGACAACAAGGCCCACTATTGATATACTCTGCCATTACCCCTCCCTTGGATATTGGATAGAGAGAGACTCTGCCTGACTGAAATGTGACTGTGTAAGATATTAAGATCTCATTCTCATCATGAGCATCTCAGGATCCCTTGGTTAAGTATGTGCTAAGTTCCCTTGGAAAACCCCTCTCTGATATTGTTCCAAATACGACTTCAGGGGAGAGAATTTCAGGACTATCAAGGAGTGGCAGTTAGTGGCTGAAGGGGTAATAAAAATGTGCCCTTTAGCCTCCTGAGTGTGTTCTTGCCCTAAGCCATTTGAGACAGTTTACACAGAAATAAGTTGCCACTTTTTTACAACGGTTACTTATTCATGTCCATGTACTCATTCACCTCAGCAGTACATATGCCATTTAACGGTCCAGTCGCAACAGCAATCACAGCGCTGTGTGTGGCCTACATCATGCAGCTGATAAACAATACACACAGATACTACAAGACAGAGATTTTGATCAGGATCAGCAGAGGCGCATGTCAAATGAGGCAAGAACACGCTAAAGTCGACTACACTAAACTAAACTGGACTGGGGAGGAACGTCCTGATATCTCATCCACCTGGTAAAGGGAAAGGGGGGATACCTAGTCAGTTGTACAACTGAAGGCATTCAAACTGAAATGTGTCTTCCGCATTTTACCCAACCCCTCTGAGACACATATGCCCCCTCACTCTTTGCCACATGGGCCCTGGCCAGGACAGGACAGTTGGTGGCACTGATTAGCCATTCTGTCTGCAGTGACATACTACACCACTATTGTCTGCAGCCAGCAAGGATCCTCTTGTCCCCTCATACCCAAGGTGTCATCTACCACTGACTAACCTGGCACCTTGCCTTACCAGCCCTAGCCTCAGCCCCACCCACACAACACAACAGCCTGTCTGACCTAATCCGGAGCCCCACCTGGTTTATTTAGCTCTCCCTTCGCTGTTGCCATGAGAAACAGTTACCATGTAACCGAGCCCATCTTGAGTGCGTGGACACTGTACAACACTGGTGAAAAAGAACTCCCACATTCTCATTCCTCTAACCACGACCTTTACAGACAAATTAGCCGATTAAATCTTTGAAATCGCAATCCTGCAATATACTGCTAATGCTGGTAAAAGCCTCAATTATAAACGAGATTGTGTATAGAAACCTCAGGACTCCTGAAATCTTGAATATTAAAGTACTGAAAAGTTTTTTTAAATGATCAAAATGTATATATATATATTTTTTTTATCAGCCTAATTCATTAACAAGCTGTGTGCTAGAGGAACAGTAGTCCAGAATGTTGTGAACGGTACCGTATTAGTGTTGAGCTGGAGAGATCAAACGTGGTCGAGGACAGAATTCCTCTATTAAACCCAGTGTTAGAAATGAATAAGACCTCTCAGGGGGTTGACATTTACAGGCTTTCTCTGCTCTGTTTACCAGAGAGCTCCGGTCACACTTGGTGGCAGCACTTTATTCTCATCTCTCTGCTGGTAATGTCAGGGATGCCCCATTGTCCCATGTACCTTTACACAAGGGTTATTGCTCATGTCCAGATGTGATGAGAAGGACCATCAAATCCCTGTGATATTTAACCAGCTCAGAGCGGAGTATGACTTCAGGGAGGGGAGGGGAACACAAAATGGTGCCCGTTGTAATAAGGCCACTACTGATTTGTCAAATGCCGTAGCTGAGCTAGAAGGTGATGGTTGAAGTGGCGTGATAACAAACACATTTCCCAATTGTATGAAATTAAGAACAAATATCCATCAAAAAGTCCATCAATAAGATTCAACCTTTCTTTGCCTCTGGAATCTACAAAACATCCATAAAATCATTCGGCCGAACACTTCTGAACAGAAGAGAAGTCTCATGGGAACAGAGCCATCCACTTCAGAACTAAACGGCTGTATATGCTATACTATCCTATGCTATGCCGATAGCAGTCAGCGCTGAGGATCTGATTGCGTCATATAAATGATTCACAGAGTACAGTTGTGTGCCTCTGCAGCTCCGCACACTAGTGCTTAAGATAACTTCAAAGGGGTTGGCTAATGTTCTCCAGAGGCACTTCTGAGCTGTGCTGTACGTCTGCATCAGTCTCTCACAAGAAGCAGACAACAAGCATGTGAAGTATAAAATGTACTCACCTGCATGAGAGTCTGGTAGAGCAGATCGCAGCATGGTTAGAGAGAGAGAGAGAGAGGTCAGCATTATAACACGCAAGAGGACATAGCAGAGACCAATTGTGGGGTGATAATATAATAATCTCAACTGCTTCATTGTACCTCAGATTATAATTCTATTTATTGGCCTTCCAGCATCTCATAATCTGACTCTAGAAGACAGTGTCCCTGATATTTGAGCTCCTCTTCAAAATGACCAGCCCTATAAAAACATAGCCTACATTTGATTTGTGACCAGATGCTGACATTATGCTCACTGGCTAACATGCTCACAGACTACCACTTTCCAATGGAGTGTGTTAGTTTGACGCTTGCATGAAAAGAAAAAAAAAGATTTTCAGACATAAACAGATTTTTAAAAACTGCTAGGCCCTTATCCAATCTGCCACCTCCTGTTTCTCTGTCTGTGTCCAGACTACAGGCAGTGGCCTGGTGATAAATAGGGTGTCCAGGGCTGCCTGTCTAGCTGCCTGCATGGCTGTCTGCCTGGCTGTCTGTAGGCAGATGGACAGATGGCCACTGATCCTTCCTGAGGTAAGTAAGTATTGTTCCTGGGGCTCAGTACCCTGAGACTGGAGACTGCAGTGTCTCATTCATATGGAGATCGCGAGGACCTCAGGAAGTCCCACTCAACAAGCCAGGGATTATTCATTCACAACCAGAACAGGACTAGCCTGGTCCCAGATCTGTTTGTGCCTGCCTTGCCAACTCACGGTAATCGTCGTAGACGTTGGAGGACAGCACCAATTTCTTTTCCCTTCTAATTTCAACTCGCCCCAAATGTATCTGTGTGTTTTCTGCCAGTTTCACAGCAAACTGACAGCCCGCAGTTTACATTTGTATCAGTAAATATAGCATGGCACAGTGGACCTGTATCTGAGACCTAAATGATCAATTAAAGCACTAAAATAACATCAGAGGCATTACGTCTACACCCTAACTGTTTGTTTAAAAAAAAAAAGTGGGTTCTCTCCATTCTGTACTCCTAGGCTATGTTTACACAGGCAGCCCCGTTTCGGATATTATTCTCCACTAATGGGTGTTTTGACCAATCACATCAATTCTTTTCACATCCAATCTTTTTCGGAGCTGAACGGATTGGTCAAAAGACCAATTTGTGGGGGGAAAAATATTCGAATTGGGCCGCCTGTGTAAACGTGTACGGAACGGAGAGAACCCACATTTCAAATGTCAGCAAAAAAAAACATACAGTTCGGGCCACAAATCTCAATGATTAGCTAGCCTAGCATACACCGAATTTGCTGAACATTCTTATTTACAGTGGACAACACTGGGATTAGCCTCTTAAAAACACTTAATTCCACTTGGTTTAACGGTTAAACCAACGACTGGCCTTTCTGAGGCAGACTAATCAAACGCTGACCAGTCTCCTCCCTAATCCCCCAGTCATAACAGTAGCCAGGTGGTGAATTTAGGATTGGAGGGAGCTCTGCTGTGTTTCCTAAACCACTAGCCAAACTCCCAGCCTAGTCCCAACACAGACATGGCCAACTCACAGAAGACTATCCTCGCCCTCGTTATCCTACTCTTCCATCGTTAACAAGCACAGGAGGCTGCTGAGTGGAGAACGGCGCATAACGGAAGGGCATCAAACACCTGCAAACCATGTGCTTGATGTATTTGATCAAATAAAATAAAATTTTATTGGTCAAATACACGCGGTTCGCAGATGTTTTTGCGGGTGTGGCGAATTGCTTGTGTTTCTAGCTCCGACAGTTTAGTAATATCTAGAAAGTAATATCTGACCATTTCACAACAATACACACAATATACACAAATTTAAGTAAAGGAATGGAATTAAGAATATATAAATATATGGATGAGCAACGTCAGAGCGGCACAGACTAAGATACAGTAGAATAGGATACAGCATATACATTCTGTGTTCATTTACACGAGCCCGTTCTCCCCAATTTAAGGTGCCACCAACCTCCTGTGCTATCAAGCCATACATGCGCGGCGCATGGCAACGATAGAGAAGTCATGGCTATGGCACACACGATATGGGACCAGGCTAGCAAACTCAAGATTCCCCAGACCCCTGGGTAACTTCCAGAGGAGAAGCAGAAAGAGTGAAATGGCTGCTTGCTTTACCCTCTGCTGTACAGTGGCGTGCTTGTGTTCCATATCCCTCTTCTCCATGGCCGAGTCAATCACCAACTGATCCAACTAGAAACAAGATTCACAAAACACACATGGCGTTGATCACATAGCTGAGACTTGTGGGTAGAGAAGAGGCCAAGCAAAAGGAATGTCCACGGAAGCGCCTCGTTTTAAACAGAGGCAACGTGAAGGAATAGCCGTCAGACAGAGTGGAGCTCAGAGACGGAACTGCCACACTTTCAACTGGCAGCGTCCAAATGGGGGGCGTGCGCAAGGTCAATGTTTTGTCACGAAGCGTCTGATCGAGTCTGTCTCACTCTTCTGCATGCTGGACGTGTGACAGGATACCATGCCGTGGAAGTCTTTGACTAACACTGTTATGGTTCTACTACTACAGTATATCTGCTACATCTACCACCCAGCACAGTCAGGGATTTTCAACAGATAATGCCCCTGGTTTCACACAGTCAAATCAGAAGGCTAATGCACTGTTATGTTAACAGACGGCACAACAGCGGACAGGGCATCGGTGATGCAACTCTGCCTGGGTCGATATTTTCCATCGGAGCCAATCCAATACCAATCAGGAACCAGGGTTTAGGGCCCGGCGGAACAGCAAAGCTGTATGCTGGCCGTGGCTCTGGATGAGGGCGGTGAGGGTGATAGTGATGCTCACCTCAGCAGCCAGCTTCTTCATGTAGGGGTCAATCTCATCCAGCAGGTTGTAGCCCTGCTGAAAGAGGGAGTACTGGGCATGCATGAAGGACAGCATCTGCAGGGGAAACAGAGACAGACAGAGGAATACAAGCAATCTATTATTGGTATGTTTTTACCAACGGAGCTGTACTCCATGTTGTTGGGACTGATCGTTAAGGGCACTTACAGCATCTAGGATCTCAAACTTCTTCTTGGCTTGAAGGACGTTAATCTGCAGGACGGGAGAGAAGTGGGTGACAGTGAGTAGTAATATGGTATGTTACAAACTCCGCCAGAATCAGCCTGATCTGATACTGCCGTGCATCGAAACATCTCCCTCTTGTGGACAATAGTTACACTTCACTGATGTCAGAACAGTGACCAACCGTTTACGACACTAGAGAGCAGTGCTGCATGTGTCCTGCAGTCCTGCCTGTCTCTCAGCTTTTATGTACGTTACGAACAAAATAACATTACATCAACATGATACTGCAATGACCTTTATATGAACCAATTATGGTCATCATGTTGGCATTTAAGAAGAAAAAAACATTCATTCAGCTCATTGGCTATGTTAATGAATGATGCAAACCTAAATTAGATCTTGCGCTACATTTGAGGGGTCACTAGAATACATCTCCAGACACAACCGTGACCTTCTCTGCCTTCAGCTAATTAAAACCACACAGGGTCACAAACACACAAACTGCAAAATTAGAGCAGAGAGGACGTTAGTGCCGGGAGACATACTGCAGACAGAGGGAGCCACAGAGATCACACCACATCAATTCTCGTTTCCTAAAGACAGACATAGCTGTCTAGAGACTGAGTGGAGAGGAGACAACATGTGTGCATGCAGAGCTAAAACCATGCTGAACCACAATATGTGACTACAATTTCCTAACTGAGTACAATGCCACAGCTACTGTACCACCATCTTTAAGGGCCTGCCAGTGAAATCACTAATCCAATTGGTATTTTATTCTATTCTAGACCTCCAGAATTCAAAGGCATCTCATCTGTCTAAATTCCTGTTGTCATATATCCCTGGTTACGGGTTCTCTATCGCTGACCTGAAGCACGTAGTCGAGGGCCAGGTGTCGGAAGCACTTCCTGGTGATGCTGAGTGTACCGGTGGCCTCCTCCACCTCGTGAGGTTTGCTCCTGGGGGCCTGGGCGTTCTTCACCTGGGCTATCTCCAAGTCCTCACGCACACGGTCAAAGTGCTTCTTGGTCTCCTTGAATTTACGGACATCCCTGAGAATGAGAAATTGGGGACACTGAGATTGGGTCCTAGGAACAACAGATACTTCATGTGATTTCTATAGTTGTACCTGAGCAGATAACAGGAGTAAACGTGTCTGCTTGGTTCCCAGTCTAAAGAGTTCAGAAGAGTTTGTGCATATATTGTCACAACATTTTGGGATGCTTTTGTTTGTTTTGGACTTCGGGAAGGGTTTACGGGCACACAAAATGTCTCTCTCGAGTCTACGCCCCCTTCGTCCATGATTGGTCAACTGTAGGGGTTCTTCAATAAAATCTTTGTTGTCATTCAATGAGACACGTCTCGTTTTCATGCACATTTTTTCTTTGAGATATACTGCACCAAACATCTTAAGATGTAAGATCTTCTTGGCACAAACTTCTAAATTAATGGCAGATTTCTTGAGTTAGCTTAGATTAATTATGACTATTTTGAGGAAGTGGATACTGGCTACGGTATCCCAAAAGTGACAAAAAGTACCATTGCCGCTTTTGTCTACTTTTTCAAGCAAAGGTATTTTTAGGGAGTATGCGAACACACTCGTTGGCTAGCCGCCAGCTGAACTGAAGCATGCTGATGCCTTCTACATGGTTGAAAATGACAATACTGTTTGTGGTTGGAGGATTCAATAAGAAGAATTCAGTTTGTTTGACACATGTTCCTTATTCTCCCACCAAGATCACCCCAGTTCACCTTCCTATTGGTAGTGGGTAATAAATCCCTGAACCGTGGTTTCAGTCTACTGTCAGACTAGGGGTTTTCCCAGGAGGTTGCAGTTGAGACAACAACAAGGGCAGGGTCATGACCCCTGACCTTTCCCAGGTAAAAGGCCCTGAGCCTCAGGATAGTTTGTCTGCTTCCCGTTCTCTGACGCGGAGCACTACCTAGCTATACAGGGGAGACAGTATGAGACAATGGAAGGAAGTTGTCTTGAACTTACTCTTTCACAAAGGTGTGTAACTGCTGCTTTACAGATCTCTGGGCTTGATCGAACAGAATCTGAAACAC